>NW_024704742.1:89073115-89080494 GCF_018977255.1 Callorhinchus milii | reverse complement strand
GAATAAATGATAATAATGATCCTTACATTTGGTACAGGGCCTTTCACATTGGGACAACTTTCCAAAGCACTTCACAGGATTTTACTGTAAAGTGCAGAGCCTGTGCATTTTTTTGAGACTGCATAAATAGGAAATATTCTCTCCTGAATTACTTTGCCATTTCCTTTTACTATCTTAAACACCTGGATCAGATCACCTCTATTCAAGGGAGTACATAGCCCCAGTTTATCCATTCTGTCCTCATAACAAAGACCCTTCAATCCCCATATTATTCTAATAAATATATCTGCATGTCCTCCAAGCAGAGCACAGTGTTTATAAAGTGTGATGCCTAAAACTGCACACAGTACTCAAAATGAGGTCTACATTACTCCCTTTGTTTTATATTACATTCCTCTTAGGATAAAAGCTAACGTCCGATTGGCCTTTTTGAATTCTTTTTGTACCTTTGAACTAACCATCAATGATACATGAATCTGAACACTGAGATCCATCACCTAATAATTCCATTCAGAATGATTTGCCAATTTGTCATTGCAAGAGCCTCAGTATACTACTTCATATTGTATCACGTTAAACTCCATCTGTCATATCTAAGGCCACATGCTTAGTGCATCTGAATCCTGTTGCAATTTTTCTTCCCTCATGATCATCATCTGTATTACCTCCTAGCCTGGTGGCATCTGAAAACTTGGATATATGTCCCTCTCTATTCCTTCTTCTAGGTCGTTTGCACTCCATCCCACAGTCCCTTCACCTCGCTTCCTCCCTTGCCTCCTTCAAGACCGGTCTCAAGACCCTTCTCTTCGACCGTGTCTTTGGTTTCCCTCCCACCTCTCTGCCTTCCTTCACCTCTACACCACCCCTCCCCCATGCTCGAGCCCCGACACCTGACTGTTCAGCGCTTTGGGACGTCCTCCTGACGTGAAAGGCGCTCTATAAATGTAATTTTGTTGTTGTTGTTTTTGTTGATTGTGAATTGCTCTGGCTCCCGCACCAATTCATGGGGAACCTCACTTTTCACTGCCTTCCTGTTAGAGAATGTGTCTGCCAGTTTCTCTTTGCTTTGCCCCACCCCCTCCCCCCACCTCCCCAAACAACGTCAACACCAACTTGCATTTATATGGTGCCCTTCACCTGATATAGTGCTCGGAGCACTTAACAGTGGCATAGCTTGATACCGAGCCTGAGAGAAAGGGGAGGTGACTGTAGGAAGGCATGGTCGAAGAGAAAAGTCTTAAGTTCGATTAGTCGATGGAAAATTTTCTATTCATGTCACAGTACTTCCTTAAGTCCCATGCACTTTAACTATTTAATAATCTCTTGTGTGGAAGCTTATCAAAATGCCATCCATTGATTCTCCCCTGTACAGGACTTCAGTGACTTCCTCAAGCAAACTCTACTGGGTTTCTTGGGTTTTGACCTTCCCTGCACAAAACCAGGCTGACTGCCTGATCAGTTCATGCTTGTCTAAGTGTTTAGTTATCTTATCTCTGATATTGGATCCCAATATGTTTCCGAGTACCTTTGTTAAATTTACTAGCCTGTAGTTTGCTTTTCCTCTCTCCCTTCGTAAAAAATGGTGTGATACATGCAACTCTCTAAATCTAGAGAATTTACACACTGCACACTGCTATGTTGCATTAGTATTTGGTGGATTCGGTGTGGTACCTGCTTATCACTATTGCTTTACTTTTATTGTTGCCTACACTTACTTGGTGTGATGCTTTTCAATGCAGATCCAGTATTGCTTTTCACTCTGGTTCCTCCAAATCATATCCATTGGTCACCTCAATTTTCTCGACATCCCAATACTGGAACAAAAAGCACCAGTGGAAAAGCCAGCACCGGCAAAGATATGATGGACTAAATTGGCTCCTTATTTACTTGAAAATTCTATGATACTACTTCTGTCTCTACCTTTATCGCAACATATCACTCAGTAAATCTGATTCATTTTGACAATAACAAACCACGCTTACAAATAATCCTGCAATATGCAGCAATGCAGCAAACTATTTGACATGCACCATGATGCTTTGCTATCATTGTTTGATTGCCTCGCATTATTTTATTTAAAACAAATTAAAATGCATTTGGGCAATTTATTTGTTTAATACGAAAGCATATCTTGCTGTGGGTGTTAATAGCAAATTTTGAAGTGGAGTGAAACAGTGTGAGAGCACAAATAATTTTTATAGCAGTGATTTAAATGTAAAGATTGTTATGTGTTTTACGTGTACCACTGCCTTTAATGGGCTGCAGATATGGACCGCTGGATGTAAGTTATATTTTTCTTTGTCCCAGTAGTAATATAAAAACAATATTGGTAGTAAGAAAGAACAGTAGATTTAAATTGCCTGATAAAAAACACAACCATAAATAATACAGCAAACACTGTGAAGAGAATAACCAGAGCACTGATCAGGTGTGGCTACCCTTAAAGAACTTTAGCTGTATTCTCCTGTGAGAGAAGACATAATAAGTAACAATCTTTGCATTTAATCTGGTGCATTTCACATTGGAAGAATGTCTCAAAGCGCTTCGCAGGATTTACTGTAAAGTGTTATGATTGTGTTTTTTCTAGGCGTTGCTGAGGTGCTAAAATGATGCTTTAGCTTTTTCTTAATATAGAGATGAAAAATGCGACATCTGTTATGAAACGTCACATTTTTCAGGCTGGATTGAATGAGTACTGTAGGAGGGAGTTCATGTTTATAGCAGTATTTGCATCCACGCAGCTTCCCAAACACAAAAACGCAAGTGGGCAATTATGCATTCCGTGCAGTAATCAACTGGAAGTCAAATCCATGTTCAGGCTTCACAAATGTCAAGATTGAGAATAGTGTGAGACAAAGAATCTTCCTTACGCACATCTTAGTCATACACATTCGATAATTAAAGGATTCTAACTTGTAACCAACGGCACAGTACAGCAACAAAGCAGGCTATTTGGCCCATCGTGCTGGCTCTCTGAAAGGAAAGAGCTATCCGTTTATTCCCATTCTCCTGCCTTTTCTCCAAAGCCACTTATATTTCTGAGGTTCAGATATTTAATTTCCATTTAAAAGCCAAGATGGATTTTGCCTCAACCATGTTCCAGGAAGGACAATCCAAGCCCTAACAACCTGTCGTGTGTGTAAAAACAAATGCGCTAACCTACCCTTTTGCTCTTTTGGTAATTATTTGAAATCTAGCTCTCGGGTTACAGTTACTAGTTAAACCCCAATAATTGGTTTGAGTAGGATTTATTTCATAAGGTTTTGTAAACAAATATTAACAAAATCGTTTGCCAGGGAAAGGATCTAGCACCATCTCTCATAAATAGCTGAATGGATTCTACCTATTCTATTTTCTTTGAGACATTTCTTCTGTGTGAAGGTTGTGACCCTTTAATTCATTCCTGGTGTGACATCCATGACCTTGATCGGGTGTGTCTACCCTTGAAGATCTTTAGCCATATTCTCCTGTGAGCAAAGACATAATAAATAAAATCTGGGTCTAAAATTATTACCTGAAAGCTGACTCCTGGATAAAGCTTGAAGCTGCAAAGAATAGATGGTAGCCAAGTATAATGGGGAGGTCCTTCTTCCTCTGAACCAACAACAACAAGATTACATTTGTATAACGCCTTTCACGTCGGGTGGACGTCCCAAGGTGCTGGACAGAGTACAGCATTTCAGACCTGAGTTGGGGTTGAGGGGTTAAGGGAGGGGAGAGGAAAAGGGGGTGGCCAATGGCAAGGTCGAAGAGGAGGGTCTTGAGGAGGGGCTTGAAGGAGGCTAAGGAGGGGGTGAGGCGGAGTGACTGGGGGATGAAATTCCAGAGGTTGGGGACAGAGTGGCTGAAGGTTCTCTCGCCAATGGTGGGGCAGGTGGGTTGGGGGTTGTGGAGCAGCCAGAGCCGGCTGAGTGGAGGGACCGGGCGGGTTGGTAGGGCCTTAGGAGGTCGCAGAGGTAGGGTGGGGCCAGGCCATGGAGGGCTTTGTATGTGAGGACCAGGATCTTGAACTGGATCCTCTGAAGGATAGGGAGCCAATGGAGTCGGGCGAGAGTGGTGGAGATGGGGTCACGGAGTTTAGTGCGGGAGAGGACACGGGCTGCAGAGTTCTGGATTATCTGCAGCCTGTGGAGGGAGGAGTTGGGAAGGCCGACAAGCAGAGCGTTTGCATAGTCGAGCCTGGAGGTGATGAAGACATGAACAAGAGTTTCAGTGGCCTGAGGGGTGAGTTAGTGGCAGAGTCGGGCGATGTTACGGAGGTGAGGGAAGGCAGAGCGGGTCAGGCTACAGGAGCTCTCAGGGTACAGCACCCACACAGACCCAGAGAGAGAGACACACACACGCACACACTCAAAAGACACAGAGAGACACATACACACAGACACAGAGACACGCACACTCACAGACACAGAGAGACACACACTCACAGACACAGAGACACGCACACTCACAGACACAGAGACACACCACTCACAGACACTCACAGACACACAACACTCACAGACACAGAGAATACCACACACACACACAGACACTCACACACACACACACACACTCACACACAAACCACACACAACAACAGACACTCACACACAGACATTCACACACACACAGACACTCACACACAGACACTCACACACACACAGACACTCACACACAGACACACACTCACACTCACACACACACACACACAGACACTCACACACACACACACACACACACAGACACTCACACACAGACACTCACACTCACACACACACACAGACACTCACACACAGACACACACACACACACACAGACACACACACACACACACACAGACACTCACACACAGACACTCACACTCACACACACACAAACACACAGACACTCACACACACACACACACACACACACAGACACTCACACACACACACACTTACACACAGACGTCTGTGTGTGAGTGTCTGTGTGTGAGTGTCTGTGTGTGTGTGTGTGTCTGTGTGTGAGTGTCTGTGTGTTTGTGTGTGTGAGTGTGAGTGTCTGTGTGTGAGTGCTCTGTGTGTGTCGTGGTGAGTGTCGTGTGTGTGTGTGTGTGTGTGTCTGTGTGTGAGTGTCTGTGTGTGTGTGTGAGTGTGAGTGTCTGTGTGTGAGTGTCTGTGTGTGTGTGTGTGTGTGTGAGTGTCTGTGTGTGTGTGTGTGTGAGTGTGAGTGTGAGTGTCTGTGTGTGAGTGTCTGTGTGTGTGTGAGTGTCTGTGTGTGAGTGTCTGTGTGTGTGTGAATGTCTGTGTGTGAGTGTCTGTGTGTGTGTGTGTGTGAGTGTCTGTGTGTGTGTGTGAGTGTCTGTGTGTGGGTATTTCTGTGTCTGTGAGTGTGTGTATCTCTATGTCTGTGAGTGTGTGTCTCTGTGTCTGTGAGTGTGTGTCTCTCTGTGTCTGTGAGTGTGTGTATCTCTATGTCTGTGAGTGTGCGTGTCTCTGTGTCTGTGAGTGTGTGTATGTGTCTCTCTGTGTCTTTTGAGTGTGTGCGTGTGTGTGTCTCTCTCTCTGGGTCTGTGTGGGTGCTGTACCCTGAGAGCTCCTGTAGCCTGACCCGCTCTGCCTTCCCTCACCTCCGTAACATCGCCCGACTCTGCACTAACTCACCCCTCAGGCCACTGAAACTCTTGTTCAGCTTCATCACCTCCAGGCTCGACTTGCAAACCTCTGCTTGTCGGCCTTCCCAACTCCTCCCTCCACAGCTGCAGATAATCCAGAACTCTGCAGCCCGTGTCCTCTCCCGCACTAAACTCCGTGACCCCATCTCCCCACTCTCCCCGATCCATTGGCTCCCTATCCTTCAGAGGATCCAGTTCAAGATCCTGGTCCTCACATACAAAGCCCTCCATGGCCTCGCCCCACCCTACCTCTGCGACCTCCTAAGGCCCTACCAACCCGCCCGGTCCCTCCACTCAGCCGGCTCTGGCTCTCCACAACCCCCAACCCACCTGCCCCACCATTGGGGGAAGCCTTCAGCCACTCTGCCCCAACCTCTAGAATTTCATCCCCCAGTCACTCCCCTCGCCCCCTCCTTAGCCTCCTTCAAGTCCTCCTCAAGACCCTCCTCTTGACCTGCCATTGGCCACCCCTCTTCCCTCCCCTCCCTTAACCCCCAACCCCAGCTCGGGTCTGAAATGCTGTACTCTTCCAGCCCTTGGGACGTCCCCCGACGTGAAAGCGCTCTATACAAATGTAATCTTGTTGTTGTTGGTTCAGAGGAAGAAGGACCTCCCCATTATACTTGGCTACCATCTATTCTTTGCAGCTTCAAGCTTTATCCAGGAGTCAGCTTTCAGGTAATAATTTTAGACCCAGATTTTATTTATTATGTCTTTGCTCACAGGAGAATATGGCTAAAGATCTTCAAGGGTAGACACACCCGATCAAGGTCATGGATGTCACACCAGGAATGAATTAAAGGGTCACAACCTTCACACAGAAGAAATGTCTCAAAGAAAATAGAATAGGTAGAATCCATTCAGCTATTTATGAGAGATGGTGCTAGATCCTTTCCCTGGCAAACGATTTTGTTAATATTTGTTTACAAAACCTTATGAAATAAATCCTACTCAAACCAATTATTGGGGTTTAACTAGTAACTGTAACCCGAGAGCTAGATTTCAAATAATTACCAAAAGAGCAAAAGGGTAGGTTAGCGCATTTGTTTTTACACACACGACAGGTTGTTAGGGCTTGGATTGTCCTTCCTGGAACATGGTTGAGGCAAAATCCATCTTGGCTTTTAAATGGAAATTAAATATCTGAACCTCAGAAATATAAGTGGCTTTGGAGAAAAGGCAGGAGAATGGGAATAAACGGATAGCTCTTTCCTTTCAGAGAGCCAGCACGATGGGCCAAATAGCCTGCTTTGTTGCTGTACTGTGCCGTTGGTTACAAGTTAGAATCCTTTAATTATCGAATGTGTATGACTAAGATGTGCGTAAGGAAGATTCTTTGTCTCACACTATTCTCAATCTTGACATTTGTGAAGCCTGAACATGGATTTGACTTCCAGTTGATTACTGCACGGAATGCATAATTGCCCACTTGCGTTTTTGTGTTTGGGAAGCTGCGTGGATGCAAATACTGCTATAAACATGAACTCCCTCCTACAGTACTCATTCAATCCAGCCTGAAAAATGTGACGTTTCATAACAGATGTCGCATTTTTCATCTCTATATTAAGAAAAAGCTAAAGCATCATTTTAGCACCTCAGCAACGCCTAGAAAAAACACAATCATAACACTTTACAGTAAATCCTGCGAAGCGCTTTGAGACATTCTTCCAATGTGAAATGCACCAGATTAAATGCAAAGATTGTTACTTATTATGTCTTCTCTCACAGGAGAATACAGCTAAAG
>NW_024704742.1:88710615-89068115 GCF_018977255.1 Callorhinchus milii | reverse complement strand
GTGTGTATTATGCCTACACCCATTATATTGACAGTTAGCGCAATGTATTATGCACATAGTTTTCAGGATGCATTTGGGAGAATTGTATTAGTCAATGCACAAGTGAGCTACGTCCAGCTGCTGTAGTATGTGAACCAACAACAACAAGATTACATTTGTATAGAGCGTTTCACGTCGGGAGAACGTCCTAAGGAGCTGGATAGAGTACAGCATTTCAGACCCGAGCTGGGGTTGGGGGGGTAAGGGAGGGGAGGGGAAGGGGGGTGGCCGATGGCATGGTCAAAGAGGAGGGTCTTGAGGCACGACTTGAAGGAGGCTAAGGAGGGGGCGAGGTGGAGTGACTGGGGGATGAAATTCTAGAGGTTGGGGGCAGAGTGGCTGAAGGCTCTCCCACCAATGGTGGGGCAGGTGGGTTGGGGGTTGTGGAGTGGCCAGAGCCGGCTGAGCGGAGGGAGCGGGCGGGTTGGTAGGGCTTTAGGAGGTCGCAGAGGTAAGGTGGGGCGAGGCCATGGAGGGCTTTGTATGTGAGGACCAGGATCTTGAACTGGATCCTCTGAAGGATAGGGAGCCAATGGACTCGGGTGAGAGTGGGGGAGATGGTGTCACGGAGTTTAGTGCGGGAGAGGACACGGGCTGCAGAGTTCTGGATTATCTGCAGTCTGTGGAGGGAGGAGTTGGGAAGGCCGACAAGCAGGGAGTTTGCACAGTCGAGCCTGGAGGTGATGAAGGCGTGAACAAGAGTTTCAGTGGCCTGAGGGGTGAGGTAGTGACAGAGTCGGGCGATGTTACGGAGGTGAGGAAAGACAGAGCAGGTCATGGCTTGAATGTGGGGGAGAAAAGACAGTTGAGGGTCGAACAAGACACCGAGGTTCCTGATTGGCGGTGAGTTGTTGTGTGCAACCATGGAGTATTGGAAAAAAAATTAAATTGAGGAGAGCCTGAAAGTAGAAGGTCATTAGTGAAAGCTCCTTAGATATGACTTGTATTTAAAAATGCAAAGCACTGTATTTGTGTTTATTTATTTAGTAACTATTTTAAATTAATTGAAAAGCATGAATATGCATAGACATACTGTTATGACTATTATCCATATGTCAAGGGTACATCGCTATTTATCTACATTGCTGTCAACTCCAAGCAGTTATAGATTGGACAGAATCGTGACCTGTATCCCACAGGTCCAGATTATTTTGAAATTGTAGTTCTTAAAAGAACTTCTTAAAAGAACTATGGTGTGTAATTTAAGGCTGTATTTAAGGATTTGTCAAATTTTGGACGCTCTGGAAAGCAATAAAGACAATTCAAAAATGTCCAAATTCAGGATGTGCTAAAATGCTACATAAATAGAGTAACTTTAAACTCAAACAAAAACAGAGAGAGCTGGGAACACTCAGCAGGTCAGGCAGCATCTATGGAGAAAGGAAAGTGAGTCGATGTTTCGGGTCCACGACCCTTCATCAGAACTGGCGAAAGGTCGTGGACCCGAAATGTTGACTCACTTTCCTTTCTCCATAGATGCTGCCTGACCTGCTGAGTTTTCCCAGCTCTCTCTGTTTTTGTTTCAGATTCCAGCATCTGCAGTATTTTGTGTTTTGGTAAATTTAAACTCAGGTGGAATTTCTTCCTAATTGAGTTTAATAGGAATTTCCACTTAAAATGAAGCATTTTAAACACGTGAAAAATGCCCAACTATAGTATTTTAACATCATCTTGAGTTGGTAAACACTCTGTGATGTTTGCTACAATTGTAGACTCTAAATAGTATACTGTATATTGTTTCTCTACAGGCCCTGTATGTTTCAGCATTCATTGTGTCAATCTAGCCTGTATAAAATTCAATTTCCAATTTATCACAAGAGAAACATATATTTCTCTATCACTGTTTCTGGAATCAGCCAGTGGAATTTCTTGTTGTAAGTGAAGGCGTTCATATCTGTAACAAAAACGGTATAGTTGCAAATTATTCTCTCCATCTTAGCCATTAAATAAATAATACTTGCATTTGATATAACTGGTGCCTTTCATGTTGGAAGGATGTTTCAAAGTGCTTTGCAGTATTTTACTGTAAATTGTGGTGGCTGTGTTTATGGTAATTGAACATAAGAATGAATGTAAAAATTAGTTCTTTCCTCATCCTCCTAAAACCTACAATGTCGCGGGCTACAGCCTGACCCATAAAGTTTTGTATTTATACTCCCTGATCCATAATGGTTATCGAGCAAACCAATGTCAAAGTATTCATCTGCATCTTCACTATTTCACTCCCAGAGCAGCTACTGTCTACCAAATTTGTTTAGTTCTTCAACTCTGATGTACCATGACCAGAATGAACATAAAAATTGATGTCTACCCAAACTATAAACCTTTGATAGAAATGTTATTTTGAGTTACGGTATGGTTTGGGTTTATATTCAGATTTCCCATCTCTTGTTCTCATTTCAGGTTATCTGAATCTGAAGGCCAGAGTGTGTAACTAGAGAGAGCTCTCATCTCATGTTTGCAAAGTAATGCCTAGAATAAATTCTGAGAAGTGTACAATAGAATATAAATTTACATTTATATAGTGACCTTCACATTGGGAGGATAGCTCAAGGTGCAGTCCAATGTTTGTACCTGAGCTGGGGTTAGGCCAAGGGGTGAGGTCAAGAGGTGGGAAGGAGGGAAGGTGGCTGAAAGCATGGTCAATGAGGAAGGTCTTGAGATGGACCTTGAAGTGGCGAGGTGAAAGGACTATGGAATGAAGTTCTAGAGGGTGGGGCAGGTACCTGAAAGTCAACTGCGAATTGTGGGGCAGGCAGGTGCCTGCTGAGCTAAGGGAATGGCTAGGGGAGGTCACAGAGGTAAGGTGGGCCAAGGCCATGGAGGGATTTAAAGGCTAGGATGAGAATCTTAAACTTGATCTGCTGGGGGATGTGGAGCCAGTGGACTGGGCGAGGATGGGGATAATATTTAGGAGAGGAAAAGGGCAGAGGGTTGGCATAGTCTAACCTGGACAAGATGAATGCATGGATTAGGTTCTCAGTGGGAGTAGAGGCAGAGGTGGGGGAAAGCTGAGCAGGTCAGAGCATGTATGTGAGGTTTAAATGATAGTTGAGAGTCATGGATCCACACTAGCTCCATAAGGTGGAGTATGCATCCGAGGACTGATGCTGTCAGTGCCTGAGGTGTGAAGGTGCTGACAGGAGCCAAGCAGGAGAGCCTTGGTCTTGTTAATGTTCAAATGGAGAAAGGACTTTTTGTTCGATGGTCAGTCGGTCAGAACAGCAAGTCTCCTGGAATCAACAATGGAGGCAGAGAGTTGGAGTTGGGTGTCATCTGCATACATGTGCAATTTATCCCTCTTAAACTCCCATTAAAGAGGAGAAGACTGAGGAGAGTCCATTAAGAAAGACACACATGACAGTGCAGCAGCAGGTGGCAGAAGCTATTCAAAGAGACAAAGTGAAGACATTGGGATAGGTAAGAGTGAAACCAGGAGAGGACAGAACCATAAAGTTGGAGCTGAGAGGCAAAGTGGTGGAGCAAGAAAGCGTAATCGATGGTGTTGAAGGCGGCAGAGATATCAAGAAGAATGAGGAGGCAGAGAGAAGCTCTGGTCACAGATAAAGGGAATGTAATTGTACAGTACAGCAGGAGGGCATTCAGACAATCGTGTCTGCACCGTCTCTCAGACCAAGCTGTACTGACACCACATACAAAGTTCTGATCAAGATTGATTGACTGGACTGTTCTGAATCCCTTGTGGTGTGATGCAACATGATGAATGGGTGCGTACCTGTTACCAGCCCGAACATGAGTTGGCCCTTCTTTGCTCAGCACAGCTGAAAGGACCATTGAAGAAAGTCCCAATTAAGGTAAACATTTTCTCTGTCTTGTTCAGTCTCCAAGCAGGTCTGACTACAGACTGGAGAGTTGGGAAGAATAGCAATGTTGGTGATGTTGCCGTGGAGTTGGGTTGCTATGTTCTTTTCAGCAATGCTTAGCCAGTGACAGTGTGTCCTGGGAAGCGCTTTGAGACGTCTTCCCAAGCTGAATACTGCTATATTAAATGTAAGGATTATTAAAGATTATTATAAGTAGTAGTTATAGTTCAGTTTTGGCAAGACGTTCTCAACCCCTCAATTCAGAAGAAGTTGATTCCTCAACCAAAGCAGACAAAAGCAGTGTGAATATGACAGACTAACATAACCGTATACATACCAAATACAGTATTGTGACCTCTTTGCACACAATGTATATATGCCATAATATGATACATCGTCTTACATGAGGAAATAAATAATTTATACATAAATTATGAATTGCATCAGGACACGTATTAACATCCAAAGCTTAAAAAAATCCATAATAAACTTACTGGATGACTTATTCGAAAGAAACGTTAAACCAGGATGCTAGAGAGACTAATAAATAATGTAGTGCAAGGTCATGATAATGTCTCCTGTCTGTGATTTATGTTCACATAATGAAGTAAATGGCATTTTAAACTCTAACATTACTGAAGATCAAATTAGAAATCCATTAGTGGCAACATGAGTGGTGCAGGACCAAGTCCTGATGGTCTTTTAGGTAGAAAAGTTCAAAGCAGATGAAAGTGTATCGATCATGCTGTTATCTTATTATTCAGGCAAATCCCTTTGATGTTTGGTCAGAAACGGGGAGGATTGAACTGTTACTAATGCATTGTCGAGGGCAAACTATATAGTTTGAGGAATAAACAATTTCAGTAGAATAGCATCAAACCTGACAACAATTTTCTGTCTGTTTGGATGTTCCCTTGAGTCAAGGTAACAGAACCAATGTCTCTCGTACACTTTATTTGAAGAGAATGAGTCTCATAGAGCTGTCAACCCGCAAACCAAGTGCTTAATGGGAACAATGGTCCTAGCGGGACAAGCAGTGGGAAGCTAGTCAGTATTCTCAATAGTAAGCTACGTGGTTTTAGCTGATTAAGCTCCAGCAAGGGCGTGGGGGATGATAGGGTGTGTGGGTAGTGTGCACTTTATTCCAGACAAACGGACATTTCCAAATATATGTGGAACTCTCATTAGTTTAACTTAGACTTCTTTTTCTTTTCAAAAATGAGTGTGTTCAGTAAATGTTTTGCTAATTTCTCCCCACTGGCCTATGTCTCTGCGTGTGACCTGATCCATTGTTGCTGGGGTATAGTTCCATGAATGTTGGTTGCCCTCTGGTTTGCTGGTACCCTACGTTGTTCATTTGTGAGCTTTGGCAAGCCCCTCAAGTATGGAGTGTTGTGTCACACTCAGCTACTACACATGCACATAGCCAGTAGAGGGTGCTGTAAAGGGACCCGAAGCAGACATCCGTCTGATTTTCCCTTCTCTAACCCTGGGAATGCCGGGATGAATTTAGCCTCAATATGGCAGCCCAGCCAAGATCAGCAAACACCACAGACCAGGTTTCAAAACAGAAAGATTCTGGTCTGTGAGCTGCAGCTTTATCCATTTACATCATCGAGGCTGCCCTGGTTTGGACACTTTTGAATGGTAATAATAATAATCCTTTCATTTGATATAGCGCCTTATCGAGCCTTTGAGACGTCTCAAAGCACTTTACAGAATATATTGTAAAGTGAATTGACTGTATATTTTGAGGGCAAAACAGGCAGCCAATTGCGCACAGCAGTGTCCCACAAACAGTCGTGGATTGAGTGACCAGAAATTATAGAAAATTTTGGCAGTGGGGGCTCTGCTGTGTATCTAGCTGATCAAAACTAAACAAAAAAATTGGTATTAACAAAAATAAACCAAAAGCAGTTTAGCATATCACTAGTTTTCTTTAAAAAAATCCAAAATACACATAAAATCTTGTGATTGTCATATTTGTTCATAAATAATGCTGCAATTTTGACAGCAGTAAACCACACAGAATACCAAGCTGTTATGATTTTAACAGCTCTGATTCAATGCAATGTGAAGCAGGAAGCACTGTACAATCAAGTTTTCTCACTCCAAATCTGTATCCTGATAGCACTGGACAACATGAGCAAATAGGATCAAAGGCCCAGAATTTATTAATGTCTGACAAACATTCTTAAAATTTAAGACCATGCAAAATACTGGAAAATTCTTCAATTCAGTCTTAATTTGAATGTCAGCTTTCAAAAAAAACTGGAATACTGGCATCCAAATCAACATTAAAGTGACGATTTTTTTCAAACGTCTGCATCGTATTTATTGTTGTGGTTTTAAAGCTAAAACTATAAAATAATAATAATCCTTGCATTCAATATAGTTCCTTTTCATGGGAAGAGGATGTCTCAAAGCGCTTCTTAGGATATGCTGCATAGTGTAGTGACTGTGTATTGGTAGATGAATGCAGCAGTCTAGTTACCCACAACAGCATCCTATAAACAGTCATGAAGTGAGTAAACAATTTTATTAGGAATATTGTTGGTCAAGATACCAGGAGAAAATTTTCTAATTTTTTCGAATAGTGACATGGGGTCTTTAACTTCCACCTGAACAGAACCTTGGTTTAATAATTCTTTACCAGAACATATCATCTCCAAAACACATCTCCCACAGTGGCACACGCCAGCAAGTCTAGCCTGGAATGTCAGGCTAGACTATATGAATTTAAAGTCCCAACATGGGGAAAATTGTCAATGACTGGCAGTGCTGCAGTGTATTATTTTTTTATCAGGATTTCATATTGAGATAAATTGTGGAAAAACATTATACAGTCACGTATCAAAATTAGATAAGTTAGTGATCATGATCTCACTAGGGAGGCGTAGCAAGGGTTAACCATGATCGATTAAGATCTTCAGACCCGTTGCCTGCAGTTGTTTAATTGACTGATTAGGATGGATTATGAGCCTTTATGATCTATGATGATCTGATTAAAATAATCAGAAAGGATGGGGATTAATCTGCTCTAGGTACTAAGTGCAGTGGATTCCCAAATGTGTTCCGTCCACTTGGGAATAACCCAATGAAACTTTACATGTAGGATTATATTTTACATTTACAATATGAATGCTACTAACATTTTAAAAATTGCGTTGCACTAATTTATAAATGCACATGGACAAAATCACAAATGAGGCAGAATAATACTTCGGCAAAAGAAACACATTTATATGATGTGAGAGCCCAGTGCAGAATCGCCCCTGTAGCACAACAAGCTGCTTGAACTGCTGCTCATTTTTGATCACGTGTTAATGTACATTAATTTAACTCTTAAGTGAATAGGCACTATTTGAAAATAAAAGGCAGTAGCTCCTGATGTCCTGGCCAGCAATCCCCTTGTGAAATGTTTTGAGACATCTCAATGACGTGATACGGCACTATACGAAATGTAAGGATTGTTAATTACACTGATATTTGAAATAAACAGTGAAATGCTAGTTTAGGAGCAATACATTCAAGAAATTGAATCGTCTTGCTGAAAGTGATAGTTGCAGATGGCAGAAATCATAATATCCAAGAAATAAAGCTGAGCTGCTGTGAAAGACTCAAAAATGCTCATTTTCTTTAAAGGGAGCAATAACTTTCATGTTCCACTGCAAGCTACAGTCTTCATATCTGTCTGTTGTTGGAAGAAGTTGAAGAGTCTCTCCAACGTGGATTCAGAGACATTTCAGTTCTTACTGAAAATAGTCAATATTCCCAAAAGTATTCCAAACAAAGCCAACCTGGGTAAATATTAAACATTAAAATAAGACAGGTGGATGGATATACATGTGGGATTATAATCTTATATCTAAAATAGCACTCATTTGTTTTACTTCTTTATAAGGCAAAGTTCTCTTTACAAAGACAACAACAACTACAACTTGCACTTATATAGTGCCCTCCATGCATGGTAGCATCCCAGAGTGTTTAACAGTGCCGGAGCCTGACTCCTAGCTGGGTGGGGTGGGTGGGTCGGGAGGTGGCCATAAGCACGGTCGAAGAGGAAGGTTTTCAGGCGGGATTTGAAAAAGGGGAAAGAGGGGGCAAGGCGGAGGGATTGCGGAAGAGTGTTCCAGAGTTTTGGGGTGTAGTGGCTGAAAGCGCGACCTCCAATGGTGGGATGGAGGTTGCAAGGGACGAGCAGGAGGCTGGTGCCAGTCGAGCGGAGGGGCCGGGTGGTGAGGAGGTCGGAGAGGTAGGGAGGTGCCAGAGAGTGAAGGGATTTGAACACAAGTGTGAGGATCTCCACACAACATAATTTATAGTTTTGAGTTATTTGTGTATGATAGACCCTAATGATTTTTAAGAAAATAATTTTAATTCAACCTTCAATCCCCAAACCCACCTCTCCCCGAGTCGTGACATATTTCAAAATGTTTTATTTCAAAATATTGTGTTCAACTGTTGTGTTCTGGATGTTGTCCAGAGATTCTCATTATTAGGCCTGAAGGAACAGATTTTTTTGGCTTGGTTCCGATGATTCCCTGTCATTTCGAATTGACTTGTGGAACATGGTCATTTTACCCAGAGCTTCTCTGAATAGGAATGGAATTGTGATTTACCACAGGAAAAAAATATAGCATTGTGAAAATACACAAATGGAAAGGCATTATATGTCCCTATGGGACAGTGTTAACAAACATTAGCCTTCCTGAAAAGCACTGTATAAATTCAGTTGTGTTGTAGTGTTGTTTTGTTCCACAATTTAGCCCACGACCCTTTTTAGCTGTAAGAAAATTAGAAAACAAGAAAGCATGAACATTAAAAAGCTGCTGTTTATTTTTATGTTGGTCATACATTTGTGATCTTATTTTAATAGTATTATACAATACAACATTTACATTTATGCAGCGCCTTTCACGTCAGGAGGACATCACAAATTGCCTGATAGTCCTGGCTGGAACCCGAGCTGGGGGTGGGAGCCGAGGGGGTGGGGAGGGCAGAGATGACTGATAGCATGGTCAAAGAGGAAGGTCTTGAGATGGACCTTGGAAGAAGTGAGGGAGGGGGTGAGTTGGAGGGACTCTGGGTTGGAGTTACAGAGAGTAATGGCAAACAGGTTGAAAGCCAGACCGCCAATACTGGGACTATGGGTGGGGGCATGAAGCAGGCAGTTACCCGCTGAGCAAAGGGAATGGCTAATAGGTACCATATTTCAATATGGATCTTTATCTTATAAATGTACAGTCACTACACTTTACATTGAATCCTGTGAAGTGCTTTGAGATGTCCTTCTGCCATGAAAGATGCTATGTCAAATAGACGCATTATTATGAATGTTTGGTTTATTTTTCTTAGGATTGAGATGTATGGAGAAATCAAAGCAATGAGAGCTGGGATTCAATCATTTGGAGGGAAAATGTTAAGCACTGATCATTCCTTCTTCTCTAAAGCTCTTTTACCTAACCCATTCTCTTACATACACTTCTTCCCTGTTCCACTTGCCTCTGATGTCCCACATGCTTTTGCTGTCCCATGCTTTTCATCCCTGTTCATTAACATAAGCTGCTCCCAACTAGTGTGACTGCCTTTCGGTACATAACTATTCAACAACTGCAGAAAACTGCAGATTCCAAATTGGGACTGAATTTAAACCCTATTCCCAAAATAAGAATAAGAATAATAATGCTTCCATTTCATTTAGCAACAACAGAAACAACTTGCACTTATATAGCGCACTCCATGCAGGGTAGCATCTCAGAGCAATTAAGAGTGACGGAGCCTGACTCCAAGTTGGGAGTCGGGGTAATGGGGCGGGAGGGATGTGACTGAAAGGGATTTGAAAAAGCGGAGAGAGGGGACAGAGGGTCTGAGGGAGAATGTTCCAGAGTTTCAGGATGTCGTGGCTGAAAGCGCAATCTCCAACAGTGGGGCGGAGGGTGTGAGGGACAAGCCAGTGCCAGTTGAGTGGAAGAACCGGATGGTGGATTGGGGAGTGAGGAGGTCGGAGAGATGGGGAGGTGCCAGGGAGTGAATGGATTTGAACACGAGTGTGAGGATCTTAAAATTGATCTGTTCGGTGATGAGGGAGCCAGTGGAGCCCGGCCAGAACTGGTGAGATGTAGTTACGGAGTTTGGCCAGGTCAGTATATGGGCAGCAGAGGTCTGAATGAGCTGGATTTTTTGAATGGTGGAGCTGGGGAGACCGGCGAGGGGTGCGTTTGAGTAATCCACATTGGAAGGATGTCTCAAAGCACTTTACAGGACTTATTGTGAAATGGAGTGTATTTGCAAGCAAACACGGCAGTGCAATTGCACGCAGCAATGTCCCTCAAACAGCCATGAAACTTCCTTCTCTTTTCAATTAATGCCATGGGATCATTAACATCCACATGAATAGGCAGATTGGACTTCAGTTTAAAGTCTTATCCGAAGGACAGATTCCTCATGATAAATTCTTTACGATACTACACTTTAAGACAATGGGCTTCAGCCTAAGAACACAAGACATTTCTGGCTCTGATCTTTGCTGGTTTAGAGGTGACAATGGGAGTGTCTTGTTTTCCGGACGTGTCCATGTTCAGTGGCAATCCAGGAGGCCCACACACTAACAAATTAGAATTTCAGGTTCGCTTAATACCCAATGTTAAAGCAGAAATCTGATATTAAATTCTTAGAACTCACCAAGACTCTTATCTGACTCTAAGTGCCACATCTTATGGCAAGACCTGAGGCTAATACTGCCACGGTTAATCCCCGCGTCAGATTATAATTCTTCTCTATTCTATTTTAACAAATTTACAGATGTAATACAGCAGGCTTACCTGCAGGCAGGCAAGCATAAGAGATGAAAGAAATTCAACCAAAGCTGCTTTCAGCAAGATCAAAGTTTTTCATTGCTTTAAAGAAAATAAGTAACTTTCATGCTTCAGAGCAACAATGAAGAAGGGCATCTCGCAGAGTCAGTCAGTCAGTCAGCCTCCAGCAAGAGCAGCAGCTGATCTTTTTCAGATGATAGCATGATCGTGAAATTCTATGAATCATCAGCGTCTTGATAGTCTCACTGGCTTTTCCAAACTTTACCAAATATGTCACTCATTATGTTTCGCTTCAGGTCTTGGATTTTTAGCAATTGCTTTATCGACTTGAACAGTGTTACAACATCAACTTGGATTTATACAACACCCCTCCACGAAGCAGTAGCATTTTGGAGCGCTTAACAGTAGCGGAGTTTGACACCAAGCTGGAAATCGATGAGGAAGGTAGCTGATGGTTTAGGATCAGTTGGGTAAAAATTTCATTCAGTCATGCCCTTGACTGTTGATGATGTCAGCCGCCAGTAGGATTCTCCATTGTATAGCTACGCTGGGCAAAGGCGCTACTCATAACTCGGAACTGAATTTTTACCCCAGTGTCTTCCCTAATGATTGGCTGATGTTTTAGGATAATCAATAATCAAAGTTCATGGACCATCAGCAGATTCATATGAAAAGATTTCGCCACTGGAGAATGATAATAATAATAATCATTGCATTTGATATAATGCCTTATCATATTATTGAGGCGTCTCAAAGCGCTTTACAGAAAATATTGTAAAGTGGAGTGACTGTGTATTTTTGTGGACAAAACGTGGCAACCAATTTCGCACAGCAGTGTTCCACAAACAGTTTTTATATTTAAAATATTTGTACTATATTTATATTAAAACAAAAATAATGTTAACAAGCTTTGAATAAAACCAGGCTTTTCACTTTATGTACCTGAGAATGCAATTAACTGGTACATTCTCTCAAACAATATGAGTTGAGATATTGCATATTTACCCAGAGTAATGAATTTCTAATCATCCTTTCTGTGACTTATGAACCAGGAACCTCAATGAGCAAAGCAATTCTGAATATGCTGTGATATGTTCCTCGATATATCCGGAATATTAAAAATCCTTATCTTTGATATAACCTCTTACAGGTCAAGAGGCCATCTCAAAGCGTTTCACGGGAATTTACCGGTGTATTTTGTAGGTGGTAGGCAATTTGCACACAGCAATATCCCACAAACAGCCATGGAGTGAATGACCAATTTTATTTGCAGGATTGTTGACCATGGAGGAACTCCTTTCTCTTTTCAAAAAGTGCCAAGGGCTCTTTCATGTCCACCTGACACCGAATCAGGCATAGACAGGTCCTCAATTTAACATCTTATCCAAAAGATAGCTCCTCCACCAATGTAATAGTATGTAACAGCATCACCAAGCATTTCATCAGAGTGTCAGTCTCGACCCCACCTGACGTGGAGCTCAAATCCACAGGAAACCCACTAAGCCAGGCTGCAACCTAAACAGGATTTTTCCATGCTGGGAAACACAGCTGGCTAATTTACATTATTTTATTTCTCCTCTAATACCATTAGAATTCTTGCTGAGCTGAGAAGCAGATTGCAATAGAGTATCTGTTGGTCGACGTGACTTGCTTTCAGTTACCAGATGGAGTTCCGCTTTGTGGGACTCGCATACCATATTAAGGAATCCTGTCGGGATACACCACAAATTAGACACTTTGGCCTGCTACGATTTTCCATGGCTGGCTGGGTTTTTAAGCTGTAGTTTTCAAGTGAATGCTACAAAATTATAACAATATTGCTTCGCAACACGCTCTGAATTATCCTATCTTTATTGCAAGCTGTGCCCACGTAATAAATAGAGTACAATAGATAGCTACCAGTTGTTACAGAGAATGTAACTCATGCAATCAGAAAAACATTGCAGCATAAGAATGGTTTCTGCGTGTCAAGCCTCTATTGATGCTAGCTCCTCCACTGGAGCTAACTACAGGCACTTTCATTCCATTTCCCTTCTCTTTTGCTGTACCCTTTTATGATATAATTCAGTTGAGAAACTCAAATCATCTTCTAAACATTTTATGAGAAGGCAACCTCATAAATGTCAAGCACCCTCCCTCCGATTGAACTGCAACACCATGCTGCCTGACAACTATTTATTCTTGTGCACCACAAACCGAATAGATTTTTAATTGAAAAAAGAACCCGGCTTATTTTCTTAATGTTATGCTGGAGACACAATTATTGGATATCATTAGAGATGCTATCCTTTGGATGAGACATTAAACCAAGGTACCACCTGCCTGTTTAGATGGAAGTTACAGTATGGAACTCCCATGCCATATTCAAAGAGAGAAGGGAGTTTCTCCTGGTGTCCTGGCCAACACTCTCCTTGATAACAAAATTGGTCATTTACTTTGTGGCTGTTTGTGGGACATTGCTGTGTGCAAATTGGCTGCCATGTATGCAAGTATACTTTTTAATAATAATCCTTGCATTTGATATAGCGCTTTTTAAGTCTTCTAGACATCTCAATGCGCTTCACAGAATAGACTGTAAAGTGAATTGACCGTATATTTGTGGGCGAAACGCAGCAGCCAATTGCGCACAGTAGTGTCCCACAAACAGTCGTGGATTGAAAATGACCAATTTATTATTGTTTTGTTTTGGAGAGATTATTATTAGGTGTGTGGAGTAAGGAAACTTGCCCAAGGTTTCACCCTCTGCCTGGAATTGAACCCAGGTGACTCACTTACAAGGCGAGTGCTCTAACCACTGAGCTACAGGACTCTACGTACAACATTGTAAACGCGTTGCAACATATAAGGCTATATATCAAGGCTATATATCAATGTAAGTGTTATTATTTTATGTTATCATTTTCCTTTGTTTTGAATGGAATATGCACCCTCTCTCTGGAGGGATACACCCTGATCACCTAATTCCGGAGAGTGTTAAGCACAAATGCACACCATGGCTATGTGTGGGACAATGCAGTGCACAAGTTGACTGCCATTTTCACCCACAGAATATATTATTTACAATAAATTGTCACTACAATTTGTTGTATATCCTGTGAAGAGCTTTGGGACATCATCCTAACATGAAAGGCACTATAACAAACAAAAGGATTATTATGATTAATTATTATTACTAAATTGCCAAAAGCCAAGGTTTGGGGATCCCAGAGTGGACTCCAGTTTAATTAGCTAAAACTCCATAAATTCCCATTGACAGTACAGTCTAGTAAGCTTCGTGCTGCTGTCCATCTCAGACAACCCTTCCGTTAGGGCTTCGGCTTGCAGGATTAACAAAAGCTGAATGGGAAGATTCTCTGCTCTCAGTGACTGATTTGCCTTCCAAGCCTTACAGATGAGTCAAGCTGACTGGTGTGGGCCCTGGGGTACTGCGGATCTGCCTGGTCCAGGGACTGGTCTACCGAGACAGCCAGAGTGTTGACTTGATCGTGGATGGTATCATGCTGCAGTTTGTTCAGATCACAAAGCAAGTTGCTCACCACAAAATTCTAAACTTCCTATTCAGCATTAAAGAATGTGCAGCACAGAAACAGGCCATTCAGCCCAACCAGTCAGTTCCGGTGTTTATACCCCACACGAGTCTTCACCCATTCCTTACATACCCTCCTATTTCCTTCTTCTTTAGGTGAAGGTCTATTCCTTTCCATACCATCTGATTTAACTACCGATTCAGGCATCAAGCTTCACAATCTCACAACCTCTGCGTGAAGTCATTCCTCCAAGGATCAGGGTAGTCACAACACAAAAGAGAGACCATTTCAGTTTATAATGCTCCCCAAATAAAAGCATACTCAGTTTAAAGACAAAAAAATGAACATACATTCATGCAATTCCTCAGTTACGAAAATCCTGCACTGTGTTGCAAAAAGGAATAAAAATTAAATTGAATAATGTGCCAATATAATGGAAGCTTTATGCTGAAAATTTTGAGACAGTGAATATGTAATACATTTATTAAATAATAAGGAAATGTACTGTTCCTCAGTAAAACACTAAAGTCATCTTACTTCAATCAGCTTCCATTACCTGACCCATTATAATGTAAACTCATGAAAAAGCCAGAAAGAACCATTAACACAGCCTTGCTGAGAGTTCTATTTATTCAGCATTTAGAAGCCGTTTCCAAGCATTTCAGGAGCACATTGAGCACCAGATGCAATGAACTATATCATTAGAATGCTTTTCAAATCAAACAAACTATTATACATCAAAACTGTGAAGATTATTGTGATCAAATATTAAGTTCCATTTTTGTCTCCAGTTCAAAAAAGTATCGACTGTTTCTCTGTGGTGCAAAGCACAGAACAGTGACAGTACATATTCATGCTGGGTCAATTGCTCTTAATGATTGAAACATGTGAAAGATTTCATAATACCCAAAGGATTTTCTGTCTGCAAAAGTTTTTTTTTAACAAGTAACACCTTAGAAGTAACAAGTAACTACTCATTCGTTCACATTATACTCTCAAACTCGGTTATTTGATCCCCAAATAGTCATTTTTTTTAGAAAAGTATAAGAATAAGGACCGTTTGACCATTTATTGATATGCACATTTAGAGATAAACTAAATGAGATGGAACTTTGTTTAAGTTATTTTTGTTGAGAACGTGTTGCATTGTTGACATAAAGGGGTGGACACATGCATTTTGCATGTTCTTATAAATATTTTGCTAAGTTGCGTACTACATTTTGATTGATTCTTTCACAGGACTTTTATTCAGATAGCCAGATATACTGATAATTACCATGTGCAGCTGGCTCCAATAAACATCCTCAACTCCAAGACCACTGCATAGAGTTATGTAGCACTTTACAGCATGTAAATAAACAATTTGCCCAACTAGTCTATGCCAGTGTTTATACTCCTAATTCCCTCTCCAATACCACTATATTCTCTTGTGAATGCATGATTCCACTTAAATACTTTCATAGTGAGTTCCACATTTGCACCACCCTCTATGTAAAGAAGTTCCTTTTAAACTCCTTTTGATGTGAAACTAATGCTTGTCTTATATTTATGTTCCCTCGTTTTGGATTCACCAACAAGTGGAAACAGCCTTTTGGAATTCCAACCTATAGAAACCTTTCCCGTTTTGAATGTCTCTATCAGGCCCCCTCTCAATTGTTTCATTTCCTGGGTATATGATTGTGATTCACTACAGGTAAACCTCACACTCAGTGTCTACTTCGTCTTCATCCCACAGTTGTATTACAATAACAACTGCTCTAAATTAACCTAATGGTGGCATAAATACAGCAATAACAACTTGATTTTAAACAGCACCCCTCATGTAGGATAATATCTTGGAGCACTAGAGCGATAAAGAATGTGAAAACTTCAGTGTTCCAGAAAGCTTATATTCATGCAATAATTAATTCAGTCACCCAGATGCAGAAAAAAATAAACGCCTTCTCTTCTATTTGGTTCACAGCAAAGCTGAGTTACATAGAGCAGTCACTGGGAGAGGTGAATCTTCCCACTCCCCTCCTGTTAACTTGCAGAACTGGGGCTGCTGAAATGTTCATTAATCTATGCAACTGCTCCTGACCATCTCTACTCAAGAACAATTTTTCCCAATGTTTTTTATAGATTCATAGATTCATAGAATGTTACAGCACAGAAGGAGACCATTCGGCCCATCGAGTCTGTACCGGCTCTTTGACAGAGCAAGTCACTTTCACTAACCCCAATCACCAGCTTTCTCCCCATAACCCTGCAAACCCGTCTTCCCCAGATACCTATCCAGTTCTCTCTTAAAAGCTGTTATCGAATCGGACTTCACTACCCTTTCAGGCATGTTACTCTGCAATCAGCAAGCACAGTAATGAACTCACTTGTTGGGGTTGGTGGAATCAATTTAAAGATGCATTCAACACATTTCCTTTCAACTGATGCCTTTATTAATAGAGATTGGTAATGACATTCCATTTCTTGGATCATAATCTTGGATTGTTGGATGGTGGGATACAGACCTTTTACAGAATGAAAAGCTCAAGTAGCCAGTACACCACTAATCAAAGGTCACAATCCATGAACAGAAGATCCACTGCCCTAGGCCTGAATTATTATTGACGTATTGTGTTTGCCCACAGAACCATACAGTCACTCTACTTTATAGCATATCCTGTTATATAATTTGAGACGTCCACCTGATGTGAAAGGTGGTATACTGAATGTAAGGATTAATTAATCACCATAAAAAATGGAGTTGGGAGTTAGGCGAGATGGGTGTCCACCTCCAGTACATTGGATGTGATGAATTTTGAATGAACTGCTAAATTGAACCCATGTTTTCTCTGTTGTTGCATCACCGAATATATTTCTACATATATGTAAGTATATTATATAAAAAAATTGAACCAAATGGCAAGAAATCTACAAAATACAGTCGCTCCACTTTAAATGTATCCTGTACAGCGCTTCAAGACGTTCTTCTGATGTGAAAGCTATACCAAATAGAGGCATTATTATTATTATAAATCTGAGTTAACATCACTGGAGAAAAAGCCTTTGAGCTGAGTGAAGTTTCTTCACCAATAATGTATTCCAATTCAATTCTGACCTATTGTCTGCCCAGTCCCACGTGTATTCCATTTTATTCACCCAGTGTCGATAATGTTTCCAACTCTCATTATTTCAATAAAAAATTCAAATTGGTTCATGGTCATCAAACAGAAAATAATATTAATTACATTGGTCAGGACTTGAATTTTTATAAAACTCATGACTACAATGTTATCGGGTGCTGATCAGCCTATTATGTGTTATCAACATTTCTTGTCTTTGTTCTTGTATTGCCAGCATATTTTATAATATTATGAAAACAGTGTTCTCCGTTAATTATTATTTTTAGGTAGCATGTGCATTCCTTGTGTAAAGCCACCTTGTATGTCATTTCATGGGTGAAACGGGACAATTTGATCATCTAATGGAAATCCATTAAGAATCCATTTGGGATTCCTCTTGATTACTGAGAATCTATTGATCATCCAATGGGAATCCATAATAATAATAGTAATAATTTTATATGAGCGAGGATGTCCCGAAGCGATTCACAGGATTTACTGTAAAATGTAGTGACTATGTATTTGTAGGTGAATGTGGCAGTCCACTTGCACACTCCAAGTCATATAAACAGCCATGATGTGAATGATTAATTTTATTTGTGAGGTTGTTGGGCAGGGCACCAGGGAAAATTCCCTTCTCTTTTTGAATAATGCTGTGGGATCCGAAGAACCACCTGAACAAGCACAGAATGAACGTTAGTTAAACCTCTCATCCAAAGCATCCCAAACAATACAACACACCCTGTGTTGTACTGTTTTGAGTGCTGCTTGGGGTTTTATCCTGGATTATGGGAGTTCAAAGTCCCAACGTGGAATTGAACGCTCAACTTTCTGACTCGCAGGCAACAGTGCCAGCAACTGAGCAAGGCTCACACATTGGTATCCATTTGGTTATCCATTGGTAATCCATTTGATCATCTATTAATGTTGGGAAGATTTGTCTATTGGTCCTCTCCAATTCAGCCAACAAGGAATCTTTGCATCATTTTCAAATGTCACAAGCCATGAAATGTATAGTTGACAACAGGTCTTTTCAAATATTGCATAAGGCTAGTAATAAACACTTACAAAATTGATGTGCGATAACAATTCTTAATTAATGGATTTACGCAAAATAAAGGTACAAAATAATTGAACTTTTGAAATGCATTATCAATAAAAGATTAAAATATGATCCAGATTAAAATCAAAATACTAAGCATTTAAAAATTATTAATTAACACAAATTATTTTGATGCCAAAATGTGTGCTAAATTATTGACAGTTGCATAGCTGTTTTCTTTTAACAGCTAAATGCAATTAACTAACTAAAAAATTGTGCTTGCTCAAATCCAGGCAACATGCAGTTTTAATGTTCTCTGAGGAAAATGTTTGTTCATTCAAGTGCAAGTCAGTGAAGTCAGGTATGTGGGAGGGTTGCTGCTGGTGACGAATAGCAGGCCTGTAGAACCCAAACACCATAGAAATGTATGGTACAGAAGAAGGCCAATAGACCCATCGTGTCTGTGCCTGCTTCCCCCAAGAGCAATCCTTTCGCCATATCCCTACAGCTGACTCTTTTTAAGCTATCTGTCCAGTTTCCTCTTGAAGGCCAATATGAATGTTTATCTCAACCACCACTCCCGCAAGGGCTTTCCATTTCCTAACTACTCTGTTCATGAAAAAATTCTCCTAACCTCCTATTTTCTTGTTTAACAACTGTCTTTGATTGATTCCCTTTCGCTACTGACTCACTGCTCAGTGAAAATAATTTCTCCCTATTGATTTTATCACTCCTCAAACCTTTTGCCTCAGTGAAAAACGCCTCAGTTCCTCCAGTCTCGGCACATAGGCTGAACCACTCATCCCTGGTATCATCCTACCTCCTTTGCTCCCACTCTATTGCCTTGACATCTTTCCTAAAGTAGGTTGACTAATACTGGACACAATATTCTAACTGTGGCCTAACTAACGATTTACAGTGGAAACGAGTTAAGCCGGACACACCGGGGAAGGACGTTTTGTCTGGCTTATTAATAATGGTGCACTGAAATACCATTACCTCTTCCCACCCAGCAGAGGAGCAGCGGCAGGGCTTCCTCCATCCCATTGCCATTCCCATTGGAAGGCGATTAATTAGCGGCAGCTCCAAGGTGATTGACAGCCTTGGAGCTGCTTGCGATGGTTTGGACCCCAGCCATTCACGAGCAGCGCCAGCTGTCAATCAAACATGATTTGACTCCTCCCATTCACTCCCTTGTTTCTTCCCCAATCCTCCGCCTGCCTCACTGATTGACAGACCAATTCCAGCCGCTTGGAAATGTCTGGAGTCCGCTGTCAATCAATCTTAAACTCCTCCCATCTACATCCTTGAGCCACTCCAGAGCCTCCAGAGGAACGGAGGGTACGGGCAGGTAGGTAGGGGGATAGTAGGTCAGAGAGGTAGGAGGGAGCAAGGCCGTGAATGGCCTTGTAGGTGAGGATGAGGATCTTGAATTCGATCCTCTGTGGGATGGGGAGCCAGTGGAGGCGAGCGAGGGTGGGAGTGATGTGGTCCCGAAGCCTGGTGCGGGACAGTACACGAGCTGCAGAGTTCTGAATGACCTGCAGCTTGTGGAGGGAGGTGCCGGGAAGGCCGGCGAGGAGAGAGTTCCCATAGTCCAGCCTTGAGGTGATAAAGGCGTGGACCAGGGTTTCAGCAGCGTGAGGGGTGAGGTAGTGCCGTAGTCTGGTGATGTTCCGGAGGTGATGGAAGGCGGTGCCAGTTGGGGCGCAGATATGATGGAGAAAGGACAGCTCAGGGTCGAACAGAACCCAAGGTTCCTGAAGGGCTTTGAGAGGTGGAGAGTGCAGCCTTGGATGCTGATGCTGTCAGTGCCTGAGGTGCGGAGGCGCTGACGTGAGCCAATCAGGAGGGCCTCAGTTTTACGCACGTTGAGCTGGAGAAAGTTATCTCTCGTCCAGGACTCGATGTCGGACAGGCAGCTGTCAGGACATCGGTGGTCGTGGAGTTGAGGGTAGAGGAGGAAAGGTAGAGTTGGGTGTCATCCGCATACATGTGGAAGTTAACCCCATGTCTGCGGATGATGTCACCGAGGGGGAGCATATAGAGGATGAAGAGGAGGGGACCGAGGACAGAGCCCTGAGGGACACCGCACGAGACAGTGCGGGGGCCGGAGGAAAAACCATTTGTGGAGAAGACCTAAGTGAGTACATTCAGCAGCAACCAGCGCAGAATTTTGAACAGATTGACCAGATTTTTATTTGAGTCAACCAGCATATTTGAAACGGATAAGAATACAAATGAATCGGGGCCAGATATTTTGTTCGATTTATCTGGTGCCCGAGAATAACTGGTATGGTATCCTGCTAAAGCGGATTCCACTCTATGTAAGTTTAGCATTACCTCTTTGCTTTAATATTCTAAATCCGTATTTTATAAAACCTGTGATATCATTAGCTTTTTTGACAGCTTTATCACCTTTAAGGATTTATAAATATTAACTTCTCAGTTGTCTGCATTAAATTTAATTTGCTATTTCTTTGCCCAGTCAACTAATCTGTCCATATCCTCCTAAAGTTGCTTACACTCTTCTTTATTCAAACTTCTTTACACCCTGGCCATCCTTCGGATGAGATGTTAAACTGAGTTCCCATCTGCCTGTTCAGGTGGACTTAAAGAACTCATGGCACTCTACAAAAAGAGAAGAGGGTTTCTCTCGGTGTCCTGGCCAACAATCTACTAAATAAAATTGGTCACATGGCTGTTTGTGGGACATTGCTCTGCATAACTGACTGTTGCGTTTTGTCCGCAAAATATTGTTAAAAAGCACTTTACAGTAAATCCTGTAAAGTGTTTTGAGACTCTTGATGATATAAGGTGTTATATCAAATGCAAGTATAATTATTATTATTATTTACATTCATCCTATCTGCAAATTTAGAAATTATGCCTCTTGCCAGAATCCAGATCAGTTCTATAAATGGAGAAAAGGCGTTATTCTAGCACTGAACCCTGCAGAGCACTACTATTTACATCTCTCCATTATGAATAACAACCTTGTTCTCCCACCCTGTTTCCTATCCTTTAATCAATTTGATATCTATGTTGCTACTTTTCCATTAATACCATGCGTCCTAATTATTTTTTTAACAAGCCTCCTATGAGGCACCTTATCAAAATGTTTCTGAAAATCCATATTTAAGCAGAGGTGTTACAATAATTCCACTCCAATCTCCTGGCATAATAATTGAGCCCAAGGATTTTTTTTAGTTTCCAGGTGGTTGGACATAAAGGTCACTCTAATCCCAAGGTTTATACTCGGGGTGTATTCCCACCATGTGGACCTGGGTTTGATTCCTGGCAGGGCAAAACATTGGGCATGTTTCCTTACTCCACACGCCTCTGTTTACCGAGCAATAAGTAGGAACCTGTTTGTTAGTCGAATGCTTTTCCGGGGGTTATAATCCCTTCAAAAAAAGATAATAATTTGGGCCTCAATCCACAACTGTGGGACACTGCTGTGTGCAATTGACTGCCACGTTTCGCTCTCAAAATATGCAGTCAAATTTACTTTACAGTATATTCTATGAAGCACTTTGAGATGTCTCGAAGACGTGATAAGGCACAATATCAAATGCAAGGATCTCTATTCTTATTTTATTAACGTTTGCAGAGAGGGTGTGTAGGGTTATATCACTAGATGCTGCAACCCTAGGATTTGTTGCAGGTCAAAAAATTTTGTGTATCACCAGAGACACTGGGGGTTGAACAACCATCTCTCAATGTTATAAAAAAAACTCAATTTCGGAGCAATGTCTAAATGTGCACGTTCGGTTCTGTCTCGGATCTGACCCTCGTCCATGTTACAATATACTCAGCAAGTACACAAACTATGAATATCTATTTCCACTCCCTTGGTTTCATCCATAGCCAGTTCTGTGAAAGCAATTCATCCTCATTTTGCTCCAAGATGGTTGATAGAAGCCAGGACAAGGAAGTCATTTGGGAAACTGCTCAGTGCCATAGCATGAGGACAGTAGAGTGGAAGAATGAGATCCAATGGGCCAAATGGCCTTCTTTATTCAAATCTCCCTTGGGGGTCTCCTATGATCGTGTTATTCTTTGTAATATCGCCTTTCACACAACAGATTGTCACTTGTCTACCCAAGGCTGTATTAGATCAAATGGGGTATTCTCCATGATGGTATAACCGCTGAAAATCCGCAGACTGGTAAATAGATTTAGGTGGTCAGAAAACTTGACAGGTGCAGAAAAAAGATGAAGAGCATCTAAAGCCCTGTCCACTCAACTTATGCAGGGAGCTGGAGTGACAAGAGGAGGCTATAGGAAATTCAGAGCCTAAAAGTGGGGATAAAGCAATGAAGTGAATAGAAACAAAACAGAATAATTAACCCACATTAAAACTGTGCATTGATTGGATTTGACCCAGCACAAATTTTTAGTTAGCTAATTGCATTTTGCGGAAATATAATTAGAAAACAAAGCATTGTTAGTAAACCTTGTGTGTGGCATTTAAAACGATGCAAATAACAATACAATGCAGGCATACAAAATCTACATCTTTATAGCAATTTAAATGTAATTTTGTTTGTGCGCAGATATCTATCTGTAAGTGCATGTCTTTGCCTAGAGCAAATAAATTTGCTGACTGAATTAATTTTACAGAAAGAGAATGCATGAATGTTTGATATCAGAAAACAGTTAATCCACAAAAAAAATTACATTTGCACGCGTATTTGAGACTTTAAAAGCAAATTTCAATTTGAAAACTCATTTTGCAGAGCGACTGACGGTATGAATTTCAGGCTGTATATTTTCTGCTCGGTTGCTACAAATTTCGCCTAAATGTTTAATGCTTTATAACTGTAATTATTCTTTTGTGCCATCATTAAACTTTAAAAAGTTTCATTTGCAGACTCTTCACAGAAACTCATCTTTTTTATAGCCTCATAAATAGTACTTTGATAAAATGAGGGAGAGAAATCAATGACTGCCTAGGATGCATACAAATTGTGCCTTTTGTGATGCCAGCTCGTAAATAAAAATTAAAATAAGGATCTTTTAATGAAGAGTCTTGTTGTGGGCAACTCAGGGCTATAATTTTTAATTTAATTCATCATTTGGTGTGTGTGCTTGTGTGTGTCATTGTGTGCTGAATTCTTCCGTTACTGGCAACATCAAGTTACATGTGAACACATTAATGGAAAACACTGTCTGGGTATAGATGTGTGAGACGATGCTATTTTCTCAGCGTTAAAAAAAATTATAATTGTTTTGATCAACCGAAACTGGTTAGCGCTTTGACAATGAGCAAAACGTACATTCACCAAACAGCTCCTTCATGGCTGTGTAAATTGCTTTGTATGTTTTTGTCTTCTGGTTCAATGACAGAACAGAAACTCTACCACTATTAATAACAAAAACCTCACTTTACACCTAATACTAGCAAAGTATCACAATCCAAACATGATGCTATATTTTTGCATCTGATACATGCAGAAAACCCTTCACCATGCTTAAGAGTTCCACATGTGTAAGATACCTACAAATGGTAATTATCTGTGTTTGGAACAGAATGTACACTCTCCCTAGAGGGATGCACCTCTGCTTACCTAATTCTGGAGAATATTAGGGATAGGCTGGCTACAGCCAAGGCTCAAGGATCCCAGAGTTTGTGTTGGGGTACCGCTGGATTTAATCAGCTAAAACTGCTTTACCTGTCAATGCTTGTCCAGCTTGGACCACCTTATGCATAAGGACTTTGGTTTGGAGGGTTAACCAGAGCTCAGTGGGAAGAATCTTTGCCCCCCACCCCCTGCCACCCAGTGATATATCTGCCCTTCAAGTCCCACCTGGTTCAGTAAATGGACTTGAGACCACCATAGAGGGTGGACTTGGAATGAGTTATAAAATGCTCCAACTTTACGCCAATTTGTGAATCTGTCTCTTCAATGTACAGACTGACCCAGTTATGCTTTGGGTTCATAAAAGTAGCTGCTGCATTATATTGGGTCTGCGGAAGAAATGGCTGCCAGTCCTGCTTCCAAGTTGACAAGTCACCGGTGGCATCACCTTCAGTTCCCTGCGTGGGATAGTTGGCTTCCTGGACATCAACAACAACAACAAAATTACATGTATAGAGACCCTTTCACGTCGGGAGGACATCCCAAGGCGCTGAACAGTCAGGGGTCAGGACCTGAGCATGGGGGAGGGGTGGGGTAGGGCTGAGGGAAGGCAGAGAGGTGGGAGAGTGACGGAAGGCACAATCCTTCGATTGGGTCTTGAGACTGGCCTTGAAGGAGGGAAGGGAGGAAGCAAGGCAAAGGGACTGTGGGAGGGAGTTCCAGAGTGTGGGGGCAGAGAGGCTGAAAGACCGGCCACCGATGGTAGGGCGGGTCGGGCGGGAGACATTGATTGGGCAGATTGGCAGGGAGTTCAGAGAGGTAGGAGGGGGCAAGGCCATGGGTGGCCTTGAAAGTGTGGACGAGGATCTTGAATTCAATCCTCTGAGGGATGGGGAGCCAGTGGAGTCGGGCGAGGGTGGGAGTGATGGGGTCCTGCACACTGGTGTGTGAGAGTACACGAGCTGCAGAGTTTTGGATGATCTGCAGCTTGTGAAGGGAAGAGTTGGGAAGGCCGATGAGGAGGGAATTTCCATAATCGAGCTTTGATGTGCCGAATGTGGGTAAAGGTTTCAGCACCCTGATGGGTGAGGCAGTGGCGGAGTCTGGCAATGTTGCGGAGTTGGTGGTAGGCAGTGTCGGTCATGGTGCGGATGTGGGGGAGAGCGGACAGTTCAGGGTCAAACAAGACACCCAGGATCCTGACTGGCTTAGTGAGTTGAGTGTGCAGCCATGGAGGCTGATGCTGCCAGCGCCCGAGGTGCGGAGGCACTAGCGCGAGCCACTCTGGAGGGCCTCAGTCCTGCTGACATTCAGCTGGAGAAAGTTGTCCCTCATCCAGGACTTGATATCAGGGTGCCAGTAGTCCTGGAGTTGACGGTGGAGGCACATGTAAGGAAGGGAAGATGGCCAGGTCACATCGGAAGACAGAAGTATACTGCACATCGGGGAACCATAGGATGCCTGCATTCTAAGTGCACTCATGCTCAATCTTATAATGGGGTCACTCTGCATTGTGACATTTAAATATTGTGGCACTCTGTATCCTCCCCTTGCTGCCAGTTAGTATTTTCATTGCCCTGTTTTCATGCAGGCTAAAGGCTCCCCAGATTAGCTGGAATATCTAAATCACACAGTTGTCGTTCCAAGTTATATTCGCTATAATTAGAGCTGATACAGTCTTGCATTGGAAGCATTTTTGTTTCCCCAATAATATGTTCTTGGCAAGTTAAAGTGTGGTTTAATGTGACAAACGGGTGATAATGGCAAGCTCAGCAGTGATTTAGTAATTTCCATTCATTTTGAAGGAAAAGATGGTTCGCGCAGTGGTCTGACTGGAGTGATATCATCGAGCTCACATCCCTGCTCTCTTGCTGATTACACACTATTTGTCCCTCTACCTGCAGTTTTGTTACCGGTGGAGGTGAAAGTTAAACCCTCAAGCAGACACCACACATTCGAACTGTGGTATTGCATGTTGCTTGAATCAGAGTACTGTGGTTGGAAGAATTTCATCAGCTCTCGGGCAAACCACTAATAAGTCGGCATTAGGTAGAGAGCAGGAGACATCATCGTATGCTTCTATCACAGTGCCTGGCAGCCATCAAGCATATCTGTTTGTGCCTCTGAAGAATTGCTCAGTTAGTCTGAAAGGCAAAAGGATCATTTGGAGACATATGTAGCCGCAAATAAATAACTGTGATTGGCATTCTCGTGACAGGGAAGTATTTATGAATTTAAATTGGAATGGACATCAGATGAGATGCTGAAATAGAAATGTCTCCATTTGGATTTATGGGATTTAAAACTCGGTGCCCTTTAAGAAAATTCTGCAAACCATATACAATGGAGAAGAAAAATGTGCTGACTTGTTTATCCTCTGAGAATTTTCAGCGCTTATTTTGGTTGCTGTATCAGGAAAATTAATTTCTGCAACTTCAGGTTTCTCCTAAGTCTTAAGTACAAGGGAATAGCAGAATGGCAGGCAGATTCTCCCACTTGATTTTATTGCAGTAAAAAAATCTAATTCTTTGCATTTGATATAGCAAAGGCATCATGTCATCGAGCCATCTCAAAGAGCTTTATAGAACTTTACCATGAAATGTAATAACTGTATGCAAACAAGGCAGCCAATTTGTGCACATCAATTTCCCATGAACAGCCATAAAGTGAAAGATCAACTTTATTTAGGGGATTGGTATTGGATGAAACTCACTTCTCTTTTTTTTGAATAGAGCTAATTAAGTGCTCTGAGACGCTGTCCAGCATGGAGGGCGCTATATAAATCCAAGTTGTTGTTGTTGTCATGTAATGGATCTTTAACGCTTATCTGAACAAACTACAAAAAAAATTCTGTAACTGATAGTTCTTCTATTTATCTTTGAACTGAAATCTATGAGCTTTTTTTTAACTTTAGGTTCTGATTTGAAGCATCTGAATATTAGAGGTTGTCCTGAGAATCTGGAGCTCTTTGTTTCAATTCCTCTGCCTTGCCCCTCCTTGTCCATCTTCAGATCACACCTAAAGGCCTAATCTTTGACCATACCTTCAGTCACCTCTCCTCTCTCCCCAGCTCGGCGCCAAGCTCTGCCACTGTTAAGCCTTTCCGAGACACTATTCCCCTGCTATATAAATGTAAGTTGTAGTTGTTCCTGAAAAATGCTTGTTTGAAAAATTCCCACTGAATAACAATACTGGAGTCAAACTTCAGTTTAACAGAATTCCTTAATCAGGACTCTGAGTTGTGCAAATGATAGTTGCTTCCACTTTGCTTTGGGATTTACTTCCAAGGAGGAGTTTCCACATGTCAGTGGACACCCTACTCCTGCCATCTTCTCAAATATACCTCTGTCATCTTCTCAAATGTAGATCCACTATCCAGCCTGCTTCCAGTGCCCCCACTCCACTTGCCCCACCATCGCGGTCAGGCATTCAGCCTATCTGCCCTCACTCTTGAATTCCAGAGTCCCTTCAATTTATTCCATCCTATGCCTTCCTCAAAGTCCATTCCCTAACAGATTAAGCATGTTTTTATGGCAGGAAAAATACAAATTTACATTCAAACAGTGTCTTTCATTCCAGGAAATATCCCAAGGTGCTGAATCATCCAAGTTTTGCACCTGAGCCTGGTGTGGTGGAAGTGGGGGTGGCAGAAAGCAGGTCAAAGAGAAAACTTAAGGCAAATGTGAAAGATGCTATATCAAATATAAGGATTATTATTAACAGGAAAATAATAATAATCCTTGCATTTGGTATAGTAACCTATCATGTCTTTGAGACATTTGCAAGTGCTTCACAGAATATTCTTTATAGTGAATTGACTGTATATTTTGTGGGTGAAATGTGGCAGCCAATTGCGCACAGCAATGTCCCACAGACAGTCGTGGATTGAATGACCAAATTATTATTTTTATTTATTTTTAGAAGGGATTATTGCCCCCAGAAAAGCCATTCATCAATCGACTAACAATCGGGTTTCTACTTACTGCTAGGTAAACAGAGTCAGGTAAGGAAACAAAACGCAAAATACTGCAGATGCTGAAAATCTGAAAAGAGAAACAGAAGTCCCTGGGAACACTCAGCAGGTCAGGCAGCATCTATGGAGAAAGGAAAGTGAGACAACGTTTCGGGTCCACGACCCTTTGTCAGAAATGGGGCATGTTGGGAGGGAGAGGCTTTTAAGGGCTAACAATTATGTTCGGCTTTTAAGGGGTAACAGTTCTGTAAGCCTTTAAAAGCCTCTCCCTGCCAGCCCAGCATGCCCCAGTTCTGATGAAGGGTCGTGGACCTAAAACATTTACTCACTTTCCTTTCTCGATAGATGCTGCCTGACCTGCTGAGTGTACCCAGTGACTTCTGTTTTTGTTACGTAAGGAAACTTGCCTAACGTTTTGTCCTGCCCAGGAAGCAAACCCAAGTCCTCTCGCTTGCGAGGCGAGTGCTCTAGGAGTACTATGTTCTTATGAGTACTACAATTTTGACCCCGATGGGATTATCAAAGAGTGACAGATTCAACAATAGTTTTACGATGGCAGAGGAGTGGTTAACTAAATGTCAGGTCTGAGTTTTAAGAGCACTTTGATATATTTTAGGAGTTAATGGAACCTTTCAGTTTCTGTCTAATCCCCATTGTCTGTGGGTCAAGACTGATTGTAGTATACAATGTGCACACAGAGGTAGGCATTGATCACTTCAAATTGGTGCAGCCTGAAATATTGACGGAAACCAGGATAAATGCTCTATTTCTTCAAGCCTAAATATCAGTTTTTATAAGTAAAAGTACTAAATGTACCCTGGCAGATTTTTTTGGTGGCCCTGCTTGTCTGGTGACTTGTAAAGCACGAGGGTTTGACAGGACTCGATGGAATCATGGACCGTATTATTGAGACAGTTGACTAGAAATTATTGCCATTATCTCCTATCAATGAGAAGGCATTTATAAATGTCACAAAGCCTGCTAGAGTTGCACTATAAAAAACCTCCTATTAAAATTGTCTGCATTTGTGTGAAGAAAACCAGTGCGGTTTACCACAAGGGATACCCTTACTAGTGTCCGGAAGTTAATGTAAGGCTGCAAGAACTATTCCGGATAACTTTCAGATATGTGTGACAGTGCATATCACTACAAGGACAACAGCAATTACTAGAGGTTTCCTAACAACTTATCATAGTAATAATTAGCATGAATAATGCCATCTTTCACGTTAAAATAACTCTCAAAGTGTTCACAAAATAAACTTGAAAGTGAATGCCATTACACAGGCAAATGTGGCAGCAAATCTTCGCCACAAATGCTTACCCTAAATATTGCAGGACAAGGAAAGGCAAGAAGGAGAAAAATGTAACAAAGTGCTTCGCAGGATTTTATTGTAAAGTGTAGTGACTGTAGTGTCTGTGGATTTGTCGACAATTTGCACACGGCAATGTCTCACAAACAGCCATCAGATCCATTTTTTTTGGGGGGGGGGAGATTGTAGGCCAGGACACTGGGGAAAACTCCCTTCTCTTCGTGACTAGTGCCATGGAATCTTTAGCATCCGCCTGAACAGGCAGACAAGATCTCGGTTTAAATTCTCATCCGGTAGGGACTTCCAAACGATGCAGTACGCCCCCAGCACATTGGATTATCAGCCTTGACTGTGAGCTCAAATTCCAAAGTGGGGTTTGAAACTGCAACCTTCTAACTCTGCGTTGAGCGTGCTCCCACCTCGACGTGTATCATTCGTCATAATCATGGGCAGCATGAGATCAATATTAAGCAAACAAACAAATAAAACCAAATATTCTGTTCAAAAACTTATCATACCTCTTAATAGATGGGAATGTATTGTGAGAGTGAAGGATTTTGTGCAGTAGATACTAGTCCACGTATTGGTGGGGGACAGAAACAATTCTTTCCTATAGTTGCAGAATCCAGAACAAGAGGATATAATCCACAAAATAGAGCTAGATCTGTTAGTGGTGAAATTTCTTTACTCAGAGTTGTAGGATTAACTTCCTCAATTGTAATCAAGGTGAAGAAATATTAATTTTAAAAAATGAAAGCTTTAACCTATGTTACTGGAATTACCGGTGCTATTCTAGAAAACCGATTTTAACTAATATATTATAATCTTAGAACATTTGAAAAACTTTGGCCAATTTTGATTACAGCAGGTTAAGTGATGGAACAGTTTTCATTATTGAGCAATTATCACCACAAATGGGTGACATTATTATGTTTATACCATATTTGTTCAATCTATTGCTGTGCTTTCTTTTCCCAATTTATGCTGACAGGAAAGTAGGCATTAATATCCAGGAAGTGCCTTGTGCCTAGTCTTCCTTACAGAAGGAGTAATTAGACATGTGTCATCGATCTAAAATAGACAAGTCGTTGGTGGCTTATTGAAAATGCCCTTTTGGTTTCCTGTAAGGACTCACTGTTACAGTACAGTATAATAACAATAATCCTGACATTTGCAAAGGATTTCATATCGGGAGGAGTCCCAAACTGCCTCACGGTATTCACTGTAAAGTGTAGTGTTTTATAGGTAAACGTGGCAGCCAATTTGTGTACAGTAATGTCCTACAAACAGCCATGAAGTGAATGATCAATTTTATTTCAGGATTATTAGCCAGGAGACTGGGAGAATCTTGATTCCAATACGGCCCTGTCTATGTGTGAGCTCCGCCCCACCCACCACCCGGCACCCTGAATTTCACGCACACATCCCCCTCCGCACCCCTCAATTTAGTCTTCGGAATAAAAGTATTAAAATGGAACATTTACAAACATTCAAAACTTCAATTTAAGAAGTGTTAATCTTGTGGGAATTTTACAAACTTGTCTTGAGAATTACCCTTTCAAACTACAGTCACTTTTAATGCCTGATGGACACGTCAGAAATGTCACATAGAATGTACACCTAGCAAAGGACAGCTTCAATCATTTGTAGTGTTTGTCTTATATGGAGGTAGAAAATTCCACCTAGATACATATTTCCTCTATTTGTGGAGCATTTGGGAGCAGCCAGAATTTGGCAATTTGTGAAACACATTCTAAACTTTTATATCCGGTTTCCTGTAACTTATTTCAAGGTAAGTTCAGAGTTCAGACCAAACAATCTGCTAAATTATGGGTGCTCTGACCGAAGACCTTTGCGTCAAGCTCCCCACTGTTAAGCTCTCTGAGACGCTACCCAGGTGAAGGGTATATGTAAGTTGCTGTTGAATTTCTATCCCATTGTTGAACATGGCTTTAACAGTGGAAAGGACTCGCTCATCAGTTAAGGCACCTTGAACTTTTTATTCTTCACTTGACTTCTTCACAACCCCCAAACAATGCCTCTCATTCTCTAGAACTTTAAACATTCATGTCCCACTAGAATTACCTAACATATTTCAGGTAACTAATCTTCTCTTCTCTCTCTTCTCTTTTTCTCTGAAAACAATTGCTTTCATGGTGCGTTGCTTTACAACAAAAGTGCACTTCTGTATGTGTTGTGTGTGCATTTGATTAATTCGAGCCTGTGAAAACAGTGTCACTAATTCTATCTGATGTCTCAGTCTGCTCTTTTGGAAGACAGAGAGGACAAAAAAGAGCTTCTTTGTTGTGAGCCCCAAAAAAGAAGCAAAGCAAAGAGAGGAGATTGTAAGAGGAGATGAAACGTCAAAGAAGATTACAGCTCTAGCATAAAAGACATCAAGATTGGAGTACAGAGCTGTCTGCCCTAAATCAATGGGTGCTGCATCCCATAAAAGGCTGCAGTTGTAATCATCCTTACATTTTGTTGCCACTGCCAAATTGCTTTACTCTCTAATGGCATACACACAGTGAAAAGGCTTGAAACAAGTGACAAAGCTGACGGTGATAAAGATAAAGTGAAATGAAGCAATTCAAGAGGCGTGTTAAGGCTTTATTGGTTTGGTCCAAGGTAAGAACATGCAAATGGTGGAATAATTTAATTGTGATTTATTATTCAGTCATTGGGATACATTTGTAGAAAACTGTAAAATCTTGTGTAAGTTTTCCTCATGAAAGAGGTGGCAGCATCTCTGAATTGCAAAGATGTGATAAACTGCTAAATGAAATGCAAGGAATATCATTATTATAGTTGTAATAAAGACATGTGTGCTGAACATTGCTGACTCTCTTCCAGATCACTAGATGCAGGGAGGAAACAAAGGAGTCGGTGAGAGTAGAGGTATTTCTGTTTACTTCTCCCTCTGCTAATTGACCCTCTTTACTGAATGCATATGTGTAGAAACTTAGGGGTAAATATAATGCATTCCTCAAGTTACTTTATGAATAACTTAAGGAATTCCTAGAAGTTGGCAAACCTTTCCAGAAAAGTGTTTTTTTTAATCTCAGGGTCTTAGCATTGCCAATTTTTGTGACTGTGAGGGAAGTCATTTAAATATGTGCATTTCAGGCCCTACATTATATTCTGCTTTTGGTTTAACCTTCCTGTACCAGGCTTGATCTGCCAAGAAGGACTGAAATCCCTGCTCTCGTAGACCAAAATATGGAACTGTCTCTGTATTTGGAACAAAATACTTGGAAGGACGCACCCTGTTTACCTAATTCTGGAGTATTAGGTGCAGGTTGGTAAGAACCAAGGCTTGGGGAACTCCAGTGTGTGCATTGGGGTATTGCTGGCGTCTGACCAGCCAAAACCACATAGCTTGCCAATGAAAGCATTATCTGCCAAGTGTTTCCACAGATTGTCTACCTATGACCATTCTGCTCATCAAGGCTTTGGTTTGCAGGGTAATCGAGAACTGAGTGGGAAGAATCACTGATCCTATTAATAGTTTGCCCTTCTAAGTCCTGCCAATGAGTGAGGCTGGCTATGCTGCCATCATTACTTTCTCTAATCAAGAAAATACTTCTTTTAGCTTACAAAATACAGTCACTACACTTGACAGAAACATTGCGAGGCGTTTTGAGACAATCTTGACTTTGAGGGCTATACCAAAATAAAGGATTATTGTAGTTTTATTATTATATAAATAACTTTAAAAATAAATAAAAGCCAAGTAGAGAATTAAAATTCATATTTCACATCAAAGGATATAACTGCTCCAGACAAATAATGATGTGTCGTGAGAAATGATGACATGACCAGAAAAGGAAGCTTAAACTGGTTTCCTTAGCAAAGATTCAGGGAGAATGAATGTAATTATTTCCTTTGATGAATCACAGAATAAAGGGCACATCCCACTGACTGGAGGTGGACATCTGAGAAGGGAAAATATGAGCCACACAATATCAGCCTGCAGTGAGTGAGTCATATAACAGCAGTGGAATTCTGATTTGCCGTAAGTGACTGAATCCAATTATTTAAGTCATACAAAAAGTCATAAACTAAGAAAGTTCTATGTAAAGTAAATGACAATATCAGATATTATCATTTAAAACATGTTTAGATTGTTACATGAATAAATGAATTCCATTTTAGCATGGATCATACTTATATTTAGCCAGCTAAATGTTACTTTTTTTTTCATCAGCTTGGTGTCTGACACATGCAGAAACCAATCACCATGATCAAACCAAACTGAGTTCCAGTGCATCCCACCTATACATGGAAATTATAGCTATTTATTAGAATGAAATGCATATTCTCTCCCTGGAAAGAGAATGCTTTTCTAATTCTGGAGAGTATTAGACACAGCTTGGCAAGAGTCAGGGCTTGGGGACCTTAGCGTGTGGGTTGCGATACCTCTGGAGTCCAAAACAAAAACAAAGAGAGCTGGGAACACTCAGCAGGTCAGGCAGCATCTATGGAGAAAGGAAAGTGAGTCAACGTTTCGGGTCCACGACCTTTCGTCAGAACTGGCGAAGGGTCGTGGACCTGAAATGTTGACTCACTTTCCTTTCTCCATAGATGCTGCCTGACCTGCTGAGTTTTCCCAGCTCTCTCTGCTTTTGTTTCAGATTCCAGCATCTGCAGTATTTTGTGTTTTGTCCTCTGAAGTCTAATCAACTAAAACCAAATAGCTTGCCATTGATATCGTTGTCTGGAAAGCTACAAATTAGGGTTAGGGTTTGCTGATTGTGCAGCTAGGTCCACCCTACCTCTAAGGACTTTGGCTTTGCAGGGTTAACAGGAGCTGACCCCCTCTCTCACCCAAGGAGGATAATGACTCCATGGTCATTTGACATTCAGCAAGTACCGGTTTGAACCCTCACGGGTAAGTACTAGGAATTCCTTGTGACCTTCCTGGTGGGAAACACAGCTCAGCATTAAATGTGTGAGAGCATTGCCACCGTCTTCTTACCACAGCTCAGACACATATCCCTTCCACTGAGTAGTTGCTTACCTCTCTGCAAACCAATCAAGGTGGATTCTAAGCACTGGATATACAATGTGTTCACAAACTCGTACTGCTGGCCCATGTCTCAGAGTTTCCTCATCAGCTATCTGGTGGACATCTGTTTTCAGGATGGTGGGAGGACCTTTACCAGACAGTTTGTGCTGTGCCAACCAACTTGATGTTCTCAAGGTCCAAGTCCCATGCTGTGTACCAGGCTTACTCAGCACCAGCTGCTTAATCCAGTTCCTCAAGTGAGGAGCCTTGGCAAGAGACATGCCCGCTGTGAAGCTGACTCTGCCTCCAGGGTGCTCAGAGAAAGGTCAGTGTAGGCCAGAGCCCTCCCTCTCTGCAGCCGCTTCCCTTTTTTGCCACAATTCCACTTCACCTTGATCCTAGATTTTGCAAATGGGCGTGAGGAAGCCTCTCTGCTGTATCCCCAGGAAATCAGATCCATGAAGAAGAACACAGGTCTTATTTGCCAAAAGCTTGATCTCCATTAATACCTGGCTATCTTTGAAGCGAGATGAGCATGACCATAGTTATGTAATTAAATTCCTATTTGTAGAGAAAAGGCTAAATGCTTTTTTTGGTCAACCAGGTGTCTGATGCCTAAAGACACCCATGCTTAAAGAGTATACAATTCAGACTGAGAATTCCATGTATGCCAACTATACCATGGAAATTCTTATTTTGGGGTGCAAGTGTGCTATCTCTTCCTGGAGGGATACACCCTGCTTGCCTAATTCCAAAGAGTATTAGGCACAGGTTGGCAAGATCGTTTAACCACTCCTTGCCCTGAACTGCCCAGCTGTAAATTGTTATGTTCCTCTCCCTGACCATTTGGCTATCACTAACAACATTGATCTCCCCATACTCCCCCCAAGTGTACATACAAACAATGAGATAAATCGTTAAACTCCATGAAGAAAAGCTCATGAGTAATGGACAGCAGGTTTGGACAAAAGAAATCAGTAACACTCATTAGTTTTATAATGTGCTAGATCTAACTCAATGATACAAATTGACAAGAAGGTTGAACAAGATTCATGGAATTACTAGAGTTTTTCTTTTAAAGTAGCGGAGTAGAGTTTTTCCTTGTTAAAAAAAACATATGGACAGTGGAGATAAACAAGTTCCACTTAGTAGAATATTATTCCATTCCAAAGTGATATTATAGAGAAGCAACCAGAATAAATACCGTGGAAATAACAAGTGGTCAGCAGGTGAAGACAAGAGAAGTCTGCTTGTTCTGCTGGATGGTATGGATGAGTTGTAAATACAAAATTAATGATAATAATGATAATCCTGCCATTTGACATAGCGACTTTCACGTCAGGATAACTTCTCAAAGTACTTCACAGGATTTGGTATAAAGTGTAATGTAGGCAAACACAGCTACCAATTAGCACACAGCAATGTCCCACTAACAGCGGTGACACAAATTCTATTTGGGGGATTGTTGGCCAGGACACTGGGAGAAATCCTTATCTTTTTCAAAGAGTGTCATGATATCTTTCACATGTACCTGAGCAGGCAGATGGGATCTTAGTTTAATGATTCATCTGAAGGATGGCACCTCTAACAATGCAGCACATCCCAGTAAAGCACTGGTGGCAGCCGAGACTGTGAGTTCAAAGTCCCAATTGGGGCTTGAATACACAACCTTCTGACTCAGGGGTAGGAGTGCGACCAACTGAGCCAGCTTGACCCACTGTGTCAAACAGGTGTCTCAATAGATTGAATTGTGTTATATAAATCTGGCCCCCACCCAAAAAAAATAAAAACAGATGGAGAGTTTGAATGGTAGGATAACCAAAACAGATCAATTCAACAAACTGTACGGAAAACTGAAACAGGTTTGACTTATTGGATGATTAGAATAATTAAACACAAGTAATGTGATTAGTTAGCGGAAATCAACAGAAATCAGCAAATTCAACACACAGTGGGGATTATTGCATCTCTTAAGGGCCAATGAGTTAAAATAAATGTAACCCAGCATATCCAAAGGGAATACAATTTAAAATATCTCACATTGAATTGACTGGGATAGCATTGATAAACACAATTCAATGGACACATTGGAAAGCAGAGGTAAAGTAAATGGAGCAGATTAGATAGTAAGAACAAACATAACTCAATAGATTAGACAGAAGAGATAAACAAAAGCCCTCACTAGATACACTGGATAATGAGGAATACTCAACTCGGCATAATGTGATTAGAATTTAGACATAAACAAGAGAAACCAAATGACTTAATTCTGAGCAGGGCTGAATGCCAATAGTCTAAAACTTACAAGTCTCTAGAAAGAACACAAGTTTGGTTTCAGTACAGAAAGCCCTTCAGTCCATTTGATCTCATCCTTCCAGAATACCATTCTATCTAAGAAGAGACCAAAGGATATTAATTGACTGGGACAATGATTAAAATGTAAACAAATTGTAGGCATCCACCTATAAAATACATAATCTCTAAACTTTACAGAAAATCCTTCCAAGCGCTGAGAAATGTCATTCCCAACGAGAAAGGCACTGTATCAAATATAAGGATTGCTATTATTTATGTGATGGTCTTATACTGGGAATTCACAAAATATAATGGATCTAGTGGATGGGAAGGAAATTCATCCCCTTTGGAGCCAATACATATGTACAGAGTAACCCAATTTCACTGGTTTAGTGACAGAGAGATAAGCAAAACCCAACAGATCTTATGAACGTTGGAGACAAATGTAATACAGCAACTGTATTGGTCAGCCAGGAGAAACATAACACATTGATTCCAACCTAACTGGAAAATCCACCACAAATCATATTACAGAACTTGACAATAGTATCTCGTAAAGCTGCAACTGGATACTATGTTTTTTTTCAAAATATTATTTTTATGTGACATAAATTATTTCGTTTCCTCAAGCTTGAAGATTATGCACCTTCAACTCAACCAGTCCATCTGTCTTCTGTTCTATACCATGCTACAAGTCAGCCTATCAAAGATAGGGTGGAAAAAAACATGTTCATAATACTCCCGATGGGCTTTGTGCTTCTCTCATAACATATTGTAATATTAAGCAAGATAATTGTAATAATAATCCTTGCATTTGATATAGGGCCTCAACATGTTGTTAAAACATATCAAAGTGCTTCACAGAATATACTGTAAAGTGAATTGTCTGTTTTGTGGGCAAAATGTGGCAGCCAATTGCGCACAACGTATCCCACAAACAGTGCAATACAGCATCCCTTATATTAATAGGCAGCCCTGATGGTGCAGTGAATTAGAGATAGAACTTATTGATCAGGAGCTCACCAGTTCAGATCCACTGCTAAGTTTGCTGGTCTCCGGTGGGGTTATATGGGCAGACTAAATTGACCCAGGCCTTCACAGGGTTTGGGATGGAAAAGAACAGCAACGTTCCTGCTTTGGATTCCTCGAGAGCACCGTCTACTGGTAATGCAAATGTGTCAAAGTCAGGAGAGGTCAGGCTTGGCTGTGACACCCTTTATGATCGAGTGGCCAGCCAACACTCACTGCAAATATATGAACACATAATAACTTGAGGATGAGGAACTGGTATCATCCTAGTATGAAGTGGTTAAGATTGCATCCTAGCATGAAGGGATTTTAAGTCTACCGTCTTGTCCACCCCATCATTGGCAGGAGGGCCTTCAGCCTCTTTGTCCCCACCCTCTGGAACTCCATCCCACAGTCCCTCCGCCTCGCCCCCCCCCCCCACTCCTTGGTTCCTTCGAAACTCATCTCAAGACCCTCCTCTTCGACCGAGTCGTCGATCATCCTTCTACTCCTACCCTCCCCGCCTTCCACCCCTCCTGATCTCAACCGCCGCTATCCAAATATAATTTGTTGTTGTTCTTATATATACCAATGCAAAGAAAAATTAGAAAAATAATTGGACAAATTAAAATGTTAAAGCTATAAAAGGACAAAAGAACATTGGAAATGTTTTATCAAAAGATACTTATATCTTTTTGTTGAATGTGGAAAAACAAGAATTGTCTAATGCTCCTATGTTTGATTTTGAAAATGTTCATCACATCTCCCAAGGTTGATATTGTTTCTTGAGTAAACTCAAATATGTATAAATAATTCACGTAGTAGTAAAGGTGGGCATGTGCACAGATTGCTCCCCATATTGAGCTCATGGCTGACAGAGCGGATCTCCTTGAAGCCAGGTTAGAGACAGCATAAAGTTAAACAGCACTTGGACTCACATGGAATATGATTTGCAGACAATCAAAGGAAGGAGACCTATCAATTCTCAGTGGTAAATGGATGGCAGCAGTTAGAAAACAGGCCTTCCAACAGATAAACTTCATGACACTGAAATAAGTGGAATGCCATTTCCAGTACCTCTAATTAAGCCATTGACCACATTATCTGGGAATTCATTGCTTTTCGCAGGATACGGTATTTTTAAATACCTTTAAAATGTTGCATTTCTTGCCTTTCTGAGCTGTTTCATGCAATTGATTTCCTTTTTTTATAACCACTAATATATATATATATTTTGTATAGCCCAAATAACACCAAAGAACAGTAGTACGAATGAATAAAACTTGCAATTTTGTGGTGTCTACAATGTTGAAATATCCTAAATGCTTTCACAGTAAATGAGTCTTATCGCCAAACAGATCGATTTCAAGATCCTCACACTCGTCTTCAAATCCATTCATGCCCTGGCAATTCCCTACCTCTCTGACAAGAGCCTTGAAGTAACATATTCTAATTATAGTAATAATCCTGGTACTTGATATGGCAAGTACCATCTTTCACGTCAGGAGGATGTCTTGGGGGGCCTCACAGGATTTACTGTAAAGTGGAGAGATTGTGTATTTTATGAATGATATTTTGGGGGGCAGATTGGGCAGAGGAGTGCAGGGAAGCTTTATTCTTTACATTGCCGCTATTAGAATTTGTTACTTTTCACAGAATTTGGAAATGGGTGTCTGAACATCCTACTTAATAAATGGCACAGAAATGAATAACAATAATCATATCTCCCTCAAAAATCTGTTTCTAGCGGAGTCTTACTCTGCTTCTCCATCATTCCCATCCTTGACAGCATCGTGTGTGCAAGACACAGGCGGGGAAAGTATCATTGTGGCATGTTGTCATCTGTGATTGACAGGCTGCCTTGCAGGCCAACACAAATAAAGAGTGAGCATCTTTGTTCATAAGCACTGGCAGTGACCTTTAACATTATACTTTCAGAATGAAAAGGATTTGAATTGAAATTTGCTCAGGGCCCCACAAACTGTGTTCCATCACATTTGATTTTTAACAATACAATTCGTGAGTCACCCCAAATTATTAAGGCTACAACAAAGTTCTGTCTGCTGCAACATGCTGAAGCGGTGCTTGCTCATACCTACTGTAAGCAGAACAAACCCTCTATTTGAACTGATATGTAAGCTAGCACGCTGAACTATTTTCATTGCTGCCCACTATTAATTGAAGAATGCTGGCACCTTTGCTTACACAACAGCCCATTTCTTTAAATTGTACTGTATAATGGGAATTTCATTCAGTGGCTGATAGTGCCAAAGGTGATGTGTTGTGATGCTGAACCGAACTTTTACTCCTGTGTGAAATACAATAAATATTTATTCCCAGCGCAAGAAATGATTTTTAAAAAGTTTGAAAACATAACTGGTTAAAGTTCACTGTTAAGTACAACATCAAACTATAATTTAAGCGCTCTTAGAGGTCCTGCAACTGATTTGAAATATCCTCCCTTCGTGAAAGGCACTTTATTAGCATAAATTTATGTAAATTAGTGTAAATCGATTCTCCCCCACATCCTCGCCATGACAGGCACTGCCTACCAGCACCTCTGTAACATTGCCAGACTCCGCCATTGCCTCACCCCTCAGGCTGCCGAAACCTTTACCCACGCATTCGTCACATCAGGCTAGATTATGGAAATTCCCTCCTCATCGGCCTTCCCAACTCTTCCCTTCACAAGCTGCAGATCATCCAAAAGTGGCCCCATCACTCCCACCCTCGCCCGACTCCACTGGCTCCCCATCCCTCAGAGGATCGAATTCAAGATCCTTATCCTCACTTTCAAGGCCATCCATGGCCTTGCCCGCTGCTACCTCTCTGAACTGCTGACTCCCTACTAACCTGCCCGCTCCCTCCGTTCAGCGGGCTCCGGTCTTCTCCATGTCTCCCGCCTGACCTGCCCTACCATCGGTGGCTGAGCTTTCAGCCTCTCTGTCCCCACACTCTTCAATTCCATCCCACAGTCCCTTCGCCTCGCTTCCTCCCTTCCCTCCTTCAAGGCCAGTCTCAAGACCCTTCTCTTCAATTGTGCCTTTGGTCACCCTCCCACCTCTCTGCCTTCCCTCACCCCTACCCCACCCCTCCCCATGCTCGGGTCCTGACCCCTGACTGTCCTTCGCCTTGGGATGTCCTCCCAATGTGAAAGGCGCTCTATAAATGTAATTTTTGTTACTGTTGATGTTGTTAAGTTGTACTGTATAATGGGAATTCCACTTAATGGCTGATATCGCCAAAGTTGATGCGTTGTGATGCTGAACAGAATTTTTACCCCTGTGTGAAATATAATGAACTCTGTTAACTGGAAAATTCTGGTGACATATAAATCACCTTTCTCACATCGCTCCTATCATATCAGCAATGATTTAAATAAAGTGGATGGAAGTCAGTAGTGAGTAACATGTTTCAAAGTGATCCTAATAACCACATAGGAACATGAGAAATATCCCCACTAAAGTCATGTCATCGAGAATGTCATTCACATTCTCTGAATCAAAATAACTACATGCCACATTGTCATACAGAAAGAATGCTTTCTTTATTTGCCCCTTGAATGATCAATTGTAAAGTTGCAACATTATTACACAGCCTAATGTTAAGTGACAAACGTACACAACACCATGCGAATTAAGCATGCACATAAGGAATACACGCTAATTATTTAATGGATCAAAGACTGCTAAGCACTTTGTAATACGATTAGATTAATATCAGCTCTTGGGCAAACACAGCCTTCGTACAGGCTGGATAAAAGCTTTTTTTTAAATCTTCTCTACGACACTCAACCTCTTCACCTGAATAAGTGAGCAACACATTGCGAGCTGTAAAGTATCACTTGTCATTTTTTCTCTCTTTGTCTTCCCTTCACCTCCGGGGAATTGCAAAAGCTTCTCATATTCTCACTTAATGACATTTATCTTTCTCTCGTCTAACTTCCTGAGGCTCTGTACAATTTCCATGTTCTGCTTCCCAATTGCTCAAGGTGAACCTAGGAGCAATCTGCTATCCTCCAGCAAAATAAACCCACCGCCTGTGTGGTAACATGAAGCCGGCCTTATTCTGCCATATCCATCTCAGCTTACTGGAAACTTCTTAATTGATGAATGAGGACTTTATCAGCCATGGCAGCAGTCGTTATGTCTGTGATTTTCCTTGAAATGTATCTGTCATGCAGCTCAAAATTGAATAGCCATTTTTGGCCAGAGCAGAGACGTGGCAGTGACTTAAGGCACTCTTGAGGGAATGAATGATTAATGTAGTTTATAGACAGGCTGGCTCTTCTTCCGGCTCATGTGCTTCTTGTGTGTAATCTCCAGTGGTTCAAGTTTGGATGGAGCTAATGAAAAAGGACTAGATGTTTTCCACCTTCCCTTTTGAGCTCACTGTAGAATTTATTCATTGACAAAATGTGCTAATGAAATGTCACCTTGGTCAGTCAGCAGAAGGATTGATAGGGTGAAACTTTTGCACTTTATTTAACTTTCGTGGAGATTGTATAACTCTGAGCTGAATTCACCTCTTTTTTATATGCAACCGAAAGTCAGTATTGAAATTGTAACTCAGTGTCAGCAGTCACCTTAAAGAGAAATAGCGAGTGACAAAATAAGATTACGCATTTTATTGGCAGCTCCATTTATCGTTTTCTGTTTGCCCAGATGAGCTTTATATAAGTAACTAAAATTCATGGCAAGGGGAGAGATATCTAGGATTACGAGACAGACAGTTGTTTCTTTACAATCACGTAAATCACGTAATCAAACGGTAAATGATACATAGGGTGAAAATTGTGATTTTTGATGTGCTAATTATCACAGATGATGATGAAGGTGTCAGCTGGCTCAGTTTGTAGCACTCTTGCCTCTGAGTCAGACCAAGGCCAATTGTATGATGATGATGAAGGTGTCAGCTGGCTCAATTGTTAGCACTCTTGGCTCTGAGTCAGAGGTTGCTGATTCAAGCCCCCACGTCACTACCCTCACAATCTAAGCTAATGCTCCATAGCAGTGCTGTGCTAGGGGAGCACTTGCACTGAAGCACCAGATAAAATAGATTAGACGTTCACTTCATGGCTGTTTGTGGGACGTTGCTGTGTGCAAATTGGCTGCAAGGTTTGCAGTCACTACACTTTGCAATAAAATTCTGTGAAACATTTTGAGATGTCACGATGACGCCATAAGGTCCTGTAACAAATGTAAGTATTATAGTATTGTTAATTATCACATTGTTGATAACTGAAGTTAACAAGGTTGGTTGATGACATTGTTCGTGGATGCGACTTCTCCCAACTTTAACACAACAAATTTACCCAAAGATGGTCCATGGCTGTCATCACACTATCCCACAGCTAACGGGATATTCAGCAAAAATTAACATTGATTTATTTTTGCTGAATTAAGCCAGTATTCATCGCATGGCAAATTCATCAACGTGTTTAAGATGTATTCAGGAGGGAAAAGGAAATAGAAGGAGGGATAATAACGACAATAATAATAATAATCATTGCGTTTGATATAGCGTCTTATCACATTGTTGAGACATGTCAAAGTGCTTCACAGAATATACTGTAAAGTGAATTGATTATGTATTTTGTGGGCAAAAAGATGGGGCGAGAGGGACATAGGACACCGACACAAACTAGCTGTGCTGAATGGCCTGTTTCTGTGTTGAATGTCACTTAATTAACTTTTTATAAATCCAATGGCAGGTGTGGGCTGGCTTCAGCCACTATAAATACTAAAAAGGGCCATAGACTCACTTGGTCAACCATATTTCTCAACAATGTTACAATTATCACCAGTGATAATTAATACATCAAGAACACCTAGGTGTTCTCCCCTCCCTAGCCCAGTGACACTAAGGCCAATTGTAATACTGTATAATCTACAGTCCTGGGAATGAACTTGAGATTTTCCACCTCTTAACTAACTTGATCAACTGACAGGCCAGGGGAGCTGAGGCCTTTAATGCATTAAACTTTGTGACTTACCATTAAACACAGACCATGTTTTATGGGCATTCGAAAAAAAATCAAATAAACAAATTTCTATTTCAAATGAAATCCAGATGGGTGGACTATTGCACAATTGCTACTATTAACTTTTGTGAAACTTTAGGCTTACATGTATTTTGTGTGGGGAAAAATTATGGAGCATTAAGGGTTAGCTTAGAGTGGCATGGACAATGCTCTGGCCCTCAATGTAGTGCCTGATCTCTGTATTGTCTCTATAGATCGCAACTTGACTCAGTTGCTAGCACTCTCACTTCTGAATCAGGGGTCATGGATTCCAGATTGACAATAGGACTTGATCTCCAGGCTGGCCCTGCTCGTACACTCCTACTGAGGGATAGCTGTAGTTGCAGCCTTCCAGATGATATGTTAAACCAGGGCATAGCATATATAGTAGTGGGGAAAATCCCCATCGGCCCCTAGGAATTCCCCAGCAATAATTTCAAAATTCCCCACCAGTAAATTACCCTTCCATAATAATAATAAAGGTACTGGCGATTTTGTCAGCATTTGCCAAGCGGTCACCGCTTAAGCAGTGATACTATCGTACCTGTAGCGAGTCCTTATCAAATACCTGAAGCGTTGCTTCATCTGTAGTAACTGGTTATTAATGTTTCTGGATGTGGGATAAAAGTGCTTCTTGGAGTTCAGTCCCCACCAGTGACAATTCCTTAAAAAATGCCCTGTGTTAAACTGATGTCTGAAGTACTGAAAAAGGAGTGCAGAAATTCGGCTATCAAATGACTAAGTTTAATACTGTTTTACAAAAATCTGGACAATCCAAACTGTTAGACAAGGCTTTTAAGCCCAAGAGCATGAGAGATTTCATGTTGCTGACCTCTGAAGGCTGCTTCACAAAACACATGCCCTTTAAAACTGAGAGAATCGTTGCTTAACCCAATTGTTCTTCCTCAGAATGAATCAAACACAGAGATAATATTATTTAAAATTGCGCAGGCACAAGATATTTATGTTTCTTCTGTCTAACAATAAAAAAACTGTAGGTTTCCAGCAACATAAATTCACATTTTGACAGTATGCAGCTGAAGCAGGCGATGTGCGTGCGGTTATTTTATTGTCAATCGTGTTGCAGTCGAGGGATTGATTAAAAAGATAAAATGCGCAGCGTGAATCACAAAAAATATGGTTCAGGAAGAAATGGAGATGCTTTCTTAGAGCAACCGTCCATTAAAATGCCGTCAGTACAGTCCAGCTATTACATTCAACAATAAAACTCAGAGCGTTAAACTATTGCACATTCTTTATGACTCGGATTATTGTTTCCCCCCGCACTCTGTGTGCAGCAACATCCAGTCCTTTGCATCTGTGCAAGAACATAAGGTCTTTTGGAATTGCTTTGGAGCCAGTCCATCCCTGAAGGTGGATGTGTACATAAAAAAAAGGACAATAGGAGAATATCAGGGTAAGGGGATAGAATTGTAAATGTGAACACACAGACATGACAGGCACACACTGAATAGATTCCTGAAGAGTTGTGGCTTGCTTGGTGCAAGGAGGCACTGACTTGTGATATTTTGCTTTTTGTTCCTCTGGGCAAAGCAGCAGTTGTTTTGCACACAGCGAGGTCTGCCTTGGCTTGGCAATCCGAGGGTGGAACTATTCAAGAAAAGAGAGTGGTCATCAAAGTCTCAGTGAAAGAAAAGGGTTTTTCAAATGCAAAACATAAAGACACCTATTCCCTTTCCTGTTAGGTGCTTAGTTCACATCCAAGCCTCAATGTACCCTTGTGTTTATGGTCAAGCTGTCCTCCCTGTGTGATGGGTATTCTGGACAGATGTACCAACTAAAAATTGAACCAACTCTCTTGTATTAGCTCCTAGACTGCACTCCACTCTTAACTGCAGTTCAACCCCTTTTCTCAGGAGAAAGAAGTCTCTCTGTGCCTGCTAAGTTGAAAATTCAGAATAGTTCTTGCAGTCTCAGAAATATTGTGTGTATGGCAGATTTTGACATTGTTTCAACACAGAGGCATATCTAACTCAAATTCATTTCTGCACTGAGGAGGCAGGAATTCGGAGTAGTTGCAGTAGTTACAATTGTATTAGTAAGTCATTTAATTCCTTTATCAATTTGTTAATAATAGTAATCCTTGCATTTCATATCAAATGCAAGGATTATTATTTCACCCGATAAGAAACACCGTAAAATCAACCCTGGCATTGCTGTGTGACTGGACTTGAGCAGTGCCTGGTGCCACACTGGACCACTGCGCTCTTTATAGTAAATCTGCAATCTCAAATTGAGCTGAGAAATGTTTTGCGAAGAGGGATTTGGATGTATTATTCCCAGAGAAGATGCTTGGTGTGACAGGGGCGCCACTGATGTATTTATCTTTCAAACTCCAGAAGGTAGTCATTACAGCAAACTACAACAGCATGCCTAATGTTGTAGTCATTAGGCAGGTAAACCATTGTGGGCCCTTTATAGAAATATTACCAGATTAAGAAAGAGAAACAGCACAAATACCCCAGCACCGATCACTGAAGCCAATAGGGGTTACTGTCTTGAAAGTGTTAACGTTTATACGGGTGGGTTTGTTTAGAAATGTAAGGCAGGATAGACCCCTGATCTGTTTTAAAGCTGCCTTATCTCTTACAATTGCAGCTTTGACATTTCCCTTTGGGCATGTTATTGAATTATACTGCAGCATACTGTAATACAATTTTGTCTCAAAGCCTAACTAAAAGTGATAGTCAAATAGATTGAGATGTAAAATTCCTGTGTGGAATGAAATTAAGAGTAATTTGATGCATTCCCGTGCTTTGCCTAGCCTGTAACTCAATTATTCTATCAATATCCGCTGATAATGCTGACTGGACTGCGGCTGTCCATATTCTGGTAGATAAATGAGGTTAGATAAGGTCTTTTAGGAAACAGTTTGCCACAGTTCAAAACTTTAATTTACATAAAATTGTAACTTGAAATAGGTTCTGAATAATACTAAAGTGTACTGTACCAGCCACTTATGAATGCACTACTGACAAATGTTGAGCACTGGGACAAATGGGAGTCCTGGAACCTCTGTACTTGGCCTTACAATGGCTCTTGACATATGCTTGTGACCTTATGTGTCATTGGTGTAGCTTAGATAGTTTAGCTATGGTCACAACAATTTTTGTTACCACCAGTTTTTGCCACATACGCCTAATACTTTCTTGGATTAGGTTAGCAGTGTACATCTATCCGGGTAGAGAGTATGCATTTCCATTCCAGACTAACGGGCAATGTCTATACATGTGTGGAGCCCTCAGTATTGTGGTTCGGATACTTCTAAGCATGGTGTCACAAATTGTGATAAAAATAATAATCCTTGCATTTGATAAGAGCGCCTTATCAGGTCTTCAAGACGTCTTAAATCACTTCACAAAACATACTGTAAAGTGAATTGGCTGTACATTCTGTGGGCGAAATGCGGCAGCCAATTGTGCACAGCAGTGTCCCACAAACACTCGTGGATTGAGTGGCCAAATTAGTATTATTATTTTTGAAGGGATTATTACCCCCGGAAAAGCGAATCAACTAACAACCGGGTTCCTACTTCCGCCAATCGACTAACAATCGGGTTCCTACTTATTGCTAGATAAACAGAAGTGTGTGGAATGAGGAAACTTAACCAACATTTTGCCCTGCCGGGAATCAAACCCAGGTCCTCTCGCTTGCGAAGTGAGTGTTCTAACCACTAAGTTACAGGACTCCACCTGACGCCACGATACACTTATCCAATAACTGGAATCAGTCTGATCTTTACTATCTACTGATAGTCTTGTATTACTAGTCCACAATTTGATTATGTCCATCCAGTGATGGACATAACCATCACTGGATGGAGGAACTATTTCAGATCCTCCAGTTCAATTGCATTCCATTCATATCCATTACATACATTAGACTTGTTTCTTTCCACTACCATTGCTGTCAGACTCAGCTCCAATCACCACCCTCCCCTTTGTTATTCCATCCTGTAAACAGGCACCTTTCTGCCTTTTGTTTCTCCAACGTTTGATGACAGTCAACACTCCCTCTCCTCCATTCTGGACTCCCTTGCCCTCCTCACCTCCCAAATACCTCATACTCCCGTGAATCCCCTGGTACACCAGCCATCTCCGTTCCCTCAAGGCACAAGTGCGAGCTGTCAAAGGCGCCTGGACCAAATCCAAACTAACGGTCCATCGGCAGATTTGGCTTCACCACACCAAGACCTATCACTGCGCTTTTGCTTCCGCCAAATCCTCCTTCTACTCCAAGGCTATCTTGGAGGCAAAGAACAACCCCAGGCTTCTCTTTTCCACCACAAACCGTCTCCTCCATCCACCTTCCCATACCTCGCCAATCCTCTCCTTAAACTCCAACTGTGAGGAGATGCTGGACTTCCTCAAATCTAAACTCAAGGGGATATGTTCAGCCACCTCAGCCCCATCCACAGCCACCCCCAAATCATCTCTCCCTCATGACCCACCCCCACCCATTCCTCGCTATAGTCTTTCGACCCTATCTCTCCCTCCTCACTCACCACGACTGTCCGCAAACTCAAACCCACCACCTGCTCCCTCAATCCCTATCCCAACCTCTCTCCTCATCTCCCAGCTCCACCTTCTGGCCCCTCTCCTTTCCAATGTCATCAACCTCTCCCTGTCCACTGGTTCAATTCCCACTCCCCTAAAAACAGCCGTTATCACCCCAATCTTGAAAAAACCTTCCCTGGACCCACCCCTCCTCTCCAGCTACTGTCCCATCTCTAATCTTCCATTCCTCTCCAAGGTCCTGGAAAGAGTCGTATCATCCCAGCTCCGTTCCTCTTTTGCCATTCCCTCATGAAGCCCTCCAATCCGGCTTCCACGCAGCATGTCAGACATTAAGTCCTGGATGAGGCAAATTTCCTACAGTTGAATGTGAACAAGAGTGAGGCCCTCCTGATTGGCTCACGCCAGCGCCTCAGCACCTCAGGCTCTGGCAACATCAACCTCCATGGTTGCACACTGCAACTAACCAAGCCAGTCAGTAACCTCGGTGTCTTGTTCAACACTCAACTGTCTTTTCTCCCCACATTCAAGCCATGACCCGCTCTGCCTTCCCTCACCTCCGTAACGTCGACCGACTCTGCCACTACCTCACCCCTCAGGCCGCTCAAACTCTTGTTCATGCCTTCATCACCTCCAGGCTCGACTATGCAAATGCCCTGCTTGTCGGACTTCCCAACTCCTCCCTCCACAGGCTGCAGATAATCCAGAACTCTGCAGCCCGTGTCCTCTCCCGCACCAAACTCCATGACCCCATCTCCCCTACTCTCACCTGACTCCATTGGCTCCCTATCCTTCAGAGGATCCAGTTCACGATCCTGCTCCTCACATACAAAGCCCTCCATGGCCTCACCCCACCCTACCTCTGCGACCTCCTAACCCCTACCAACCCGCACAATCCCACCGCTTAGCTGGCTCTGGCCTGTTCCATGTCTCCCAACCCACCCGGCCCACTATTGGCGGGAGACCCTTCAGCCACTCTGCCCCCAACCTCTGGAATTCCATCCCCCAGTCACTCCGCCTCACCCTCTCCTTAGCCTCCTTCAAGTACTGCCTCAAGATCCTCCTCTTCAACCATGTCATCGGCCACCCCCCTTCCCCTCCCCTCCCTTCTCCCCCCAACCCCAGCTCGGGTCTGAAATGCTGTACTCTGTCCAGCGCCTTGGGACGTCCTCCCAACATGAAAGGCGCTATACAAATGTAATCCTTGTTGTTGTCTATTTCAATGTGGTAATGTCCTGTGACATCATTGGTTATGTTGAGTTTGTGACACAAGAGCTTATCATGGTTTGGGAGTGACTAATCTATTAGCAGCAGCAGCCGCTGTCCGTTCACTGGGGTTGGGACATGAGTTCATGTCTTAAAATAGTTGGATTCTATAAGAAAATAATTGGGAATTGGGATTAGAGTAGATAGCTCCAGTAGAGAAAATAGTACTAGTTCAGCCTTAAAGGTCTAAATGGCTTCCATCTGCTCTATAACTTTTATGATTTTATGATCCCTATGTACCTGATCTTAGCTATTTTCCTTCCTTTCTCACATGCTAATTCAACGGCTGGCACAGTTGACATCACTTTCCACATAAATAAGTACCTTCTTTACAATTACTTACAATTACTACAATCTGAAACTCTAACAAACCTATGAGTCTTTTGCCTGCAAAACATATAATCATTATACTTTGAGTGAAAGCTTGTGTGGTGCCTTGAGATGTCCTCCCAACTATCTGTTTATACTAAAAGAAAACATTATCCTTTTTATTATTATTATATAAAGACACTAAAATAATGTTCACAAAGTACAATCAGTTTCTTTGTGTTGAATTATTAGATAAATAATAACATTACATTGTAAAGAGCAGGACTGACATTTAGCTTATTGTATGTGAAACTTAGGCAGCATCAAACAAATAAACAAAATGACATTTGTATAGCGCCTTTCACGTCGGGAGGACGTCCCAAGGCGCTGACCAATCATTGTTTCGGACCCGAGTTGGCAGTTGGGATCGAGGAGGGTGGGAGCAGGGTGGAAGAAGGGCGACCAAAGGTACAGGCGAAGAAGAGGGTCTTGAGATGGGTCTTGAAGGAGGCAAGGGAGGGGACGAGGCGGAGGGACTGTTGCATTGAGTTTCAGAGGGTGATGACTGAAGGCCCGCCCACCAAAGGTGGGGCAGGTGAGGTGGGGGACATAAAAGAGGCTGGAGCCACTGAGCGGAGGGAGCAGGGAAGTTGGTAGGGGGTTAGGAAGTCACAGAGATGGGTATGGGGAATAAGGCCATGGAGGGCTTTGAAAGTGAAGACCAGGATCTTGAACTGTATCCTCTGCATGATGGGAAGCCAGTGGAGTTGAGCGAGGGTGGGGGTGATAAGGCTTGGAGCCTGGTGCGGGAGAGGACATGAGCTGCAGAGTTCTGGATGATCTGCAGCCTATGGAGGGAGGAGTTGTGGAGACCAACAAGCAGCGAGTTTGCGTAGTCGAGACTGGATGTTATGAATGCGTGAATGACGGTCTCTGTGGCCTGCGGTATGAAATAATGGCGGAGCAATGTTGCGGAGGATGACAGTGTCAAAGGCAGCAGAGAGGTCGAAGAGGACAAAGAAGCAGAGAGAGCCTTGGTCACAGATGTTCAGAATGTCATTGGTGACTTTGACCCGGGCTGTTTTCGTGCTGTGGGCAGCGCGGAAACCTGATTGGAGGGGTTCAGAGAGGGATAGAAGGATCAACTGTATCTGATATCTTATCATGACAGGCTGAAGGAAACTGGGAAAATGGAACATAGCTCATGGGAATAGCCAGCCCCTACTAAATTAACAAAAGGCGTTTTCCCTAGTTGTTTGAAGATGAATTTGTTTTATCTAATGTAGACCCTGAAAGCTGAGAATCGCAGCAGATTTTATTTGAATTATGTTATTTTTGTGCAATATGCCAGGATGATTATTATTGTTATAATAGTAATAATCCTTGCACTAGATATCATGTATTGAGGCATCTCAAAACTTCAGAGAATTTATTGTGAAGTGGAGTGACTGTGTTCAGCCACCTTTTTCAAGGAATCTTTTGAAACGTACCTCTTTCACTGCAGTCTCTATCATCTGTCTCCTTCACAGGGACCTCAGCTCTCATTTCCAACTTGATTACCAAGCTACTGCTTTGAGTGCACTTTGGGACATCCGTCCGACGAGAGGAGCGTTAAATTGCTCTGCATTGTATTGGACAGGACAACTTTGGACAGGGTAAAAATGCGAGTTGGCCTTCACTAGGGGAAGTCACTCAATGGAACAGCTGAGAACAGTGTACTTTCATTTAGGAGACCTTGGGCCTGAATCCAACCTAGGTTGATGAATGAAAGCCTCTTCTCTCTGTTGGCAGTAATGGTTCTACGTTAAATGAGTGTGGACAGTTCCAACCCAGTTCCTTGAGGGCACCCATTTATAACAACAAACTGCCAATAATTTTGCACTAAATTGGCAATCTTACACAGAAGCTCGAAAGGTCAGGTAATGTTTCATTTACTGGTACTGACATCCATGCCCTTGATGGGCACTTTAAAAAAAATAGATTTTTTGAAAAGTTTTTTTAAAATCAAAAATTATAATTTGGGTTTTCAAAGCCCACAGTAAGTTCCATGGAAGTTTAACATTTTCTTTTTAAATAACAATAAATGTTTACAAAGGGAAAATTACAGAATTTCATAAAGGAATGGCATACTGAGTGCCGTGGTCGCACATTCTGAAAAAAATGATAATAATACATTTAAAGGCACTGCATTTATATAGTGCCTTTCATGTTGGCAAGAGCTTCACACAGCTTGAGTTGGTGGAGTTAGGGAGGCCAATGAGGGGAGTAATGATGAGGTCTATACTAGGTGACAGATGTATAAAGGAGGATTTCAGCAGCAAGGAAGCTGAGGTAATAATAATCCTTTAATAATAATCCTTGCATCTGGTATAGTGCCCTTCATGTCAGGAGAACATCCCAAAGTGATTATCTAGATTTATTGTGAAGTGAAGTGACTGTGTATTTGCAGGCGAAAGCGGCAGCCCACAAAGCAATATGCTGAAATAATTGACCAATTTTATCTGGGAAATTGTTGGTCAAGATACTAGGAGAAACTCCTTTCTCTTTTTGATTAGTGCCACAGGATCTTTTATATTCACCTGAACAGACGGATGGGACTTTAATTTAATGTATCATCTGAAGGACGACACCTTGACAAAGCAGCACATAACATTGTCGTTCTTATCACTGTACTGATGTATATTGTAGAAGTGTTGTAAATGAACAGTTTCAAAATCACCATCTCCTTTTGTTGCCGGGAAGAAATGCAAATAGGAAAGCCACCCTTCAATATCTTTCACGATGAGTTGTAATAACACATCACTGCACAATGGCGAACACAATGGCACAGCGAACTGGTAGTTAGCTATTTCTATTATTATCCCAGATAATAATTTGCAATTACAAATGACTTATTCTTCATTTGCCTAAACAAGTCAATGACTAAAGAAATACATACTCATTTTGTCAGTGCCCCAGTAATTAACCACCTTCCTTCCTTATTCGCAAATTTAGGGTGACTGAAAGGATTTTCTGAGTAGAATTAAATTTCTAAGATTGCCTGATAGATGAGTGAGTAAAGACATCACCTGAAGCAACAAAGCCATATGCACCAAAGGTTACAGATTTCCAGAGCACAGATGAATAACAATAATAATAACAATCCTTGCATTTAATATAGAGTTATGACATTGTCGAGATGTCTCAAAGCGCTTCACAGCATCTACTGTAAAGTGTAGTGACTGTGTATTTATAGGCAAATTGCACAGGATAATGTCCCTAAAACAGCCACTGTAGCATAACGTGTGTCAATTGTGGTGGTGAAGGCAATGCAACATTGATGCTCTCTTTTTAAGATCATAACACCATAAAACGTAGGAGCAGGAGTAGGCCATTTAGCCCCTCAAGCCTGCCCCGCCATTTAATAAGATCATGCTGATCTTCTAACCTAATTCCACTTACCCCCCCAATCCCCATATCCCTTAATCCCTCTATCCTTTAGGGGGATTAAGGGATCCTTAGTATATCACAATTTCATTAAATTGTGATTATGTGCCACTTTGGCTCATGGAAGCTGGTCACAGAGAAGCATCTGCAGGGGCTAGTGTTCAGTCTTTGGCATAGACTGAATGCCCACAAAGAAAAATGTGGTCTAGTGAAAGTAAAATATTGTTGGATGTGAAGTGGGAGAGATATCAAATAAAATTGAAGAAAAATAACTTGGCAACATTTAAAATTACAGTATTCTTTCAAGTTTCTTTTGGTATTGAGGAGTTTGTAGACTGAAGGTTCAAAGGTGAGTGATTTTACCTGAGCTTGTGGATTCAACATACATCCAACATGTCCCAGGTGGGAGGGACACTTCACTGCTGAGAAAAACCGCCCTAAGACCTTGGAGATGCTGTTCAGGTTCAGGAGAATTTAATTTCAGTCTCTCTGAAGTCAAAGCCAAATAAAAACCTTAACCCAAAGTACATATTTCCTTGAGGAATGCAGTTACTAAGGCAAGAAAGCTCACCAGCACTTTAAGAGCACATCCGATGGGCAAGTCTAGTATCTCGTTGGTGTATGAAAGCATGTTCCAGTATGCTGGAAACATTGTTTAAGCAGCAGTTTGGGGAAGGTGTATTGGATTCTCTTCTAATTTAATTCTAATAATTGGTGACGCAAGACAAAACATAATACAGAATAAAATAATGATAAAAAATAAATAGTCATAATAATGTGGTCACTCAATCCATGACTGTTTGTGGGACACTGCTGTGCGTGATTGGCTGCAGCATTTTGTCCACAAATATACAGTCAATTCACTTTACAGTATATTCTGTGAAGTGCTTTGGGGGTCTCAACAACGTGATAAGATGCTATATCAAATGCAAGGATTATTATTATTAGAATTTGACAGATTAGGATAAAAATAGATGATGGGATAGTTATCGCTATATTTTCCGCCCTATTGAATGAAGAAAGTATAATACATCTCCTCCGGAAATGTTACAAGTGGGAAGGAAAGCTGTTCAAAAGACCTTGCACTGAACCGTTGAGAATGATTCTCTCTGAGTCAGAAGATTGCAGAATGAAGGCAATGGCGGGGTGAAAGGGGGGATGGGGGCGTGAAGACATGGGAAAACAATAAAAAGAAGACTTTATTAGAGCAGTGATAAAGGGATTGCATTAATGTTGGATGCACTTTCCTTTGAGTGAAGCATCAGAGTTTATCATGCCCCAATTGCTAACAACAGCAATCAATGCTATTTCTCATGTCTGAAACAATAACCCTTGTACACCTGTTTAGCACAGAATTACTTTCTGCTTTTTTCCCCACTTCATATCTCAAGATGCATACATCTAAGGAAGTATTACTCAGTCTTGTAAGAAGCAGCTCCCTTACTAATCTCAAGTTAAACCAGCTTGGAAAAGGAAGCAAGTTGTTCTCATCTCCAGCAGATCATTATAACGGTAAAAGTAACTGTACAGGGAAAGGCTTTTAAGGTAAAGCATGTGGGACCTTATGTTTCATAGCACTAGTTAAACAGATTGAGCTTCCCAGGAAAGGGTTTTCAACAGAGCTAAGTTGGACAATGTTTGATTAAAGTAACTATTAATAATAATAAATAATAATAATCCTTGCATTTGATATAGCGCCTTGTCACATTAGTGAGACACCTCAAAGCGCTTCACAGGATGTACTGTAAAGTGAATTGACTGTATATTTTGTGGGCGAAACACGGCAGCCAATTGCGCACAGCAGTGTCCCACAAACAGTCGTGGATTGAGAATGGAAAGGGAAAGAGAGAGGTGAAATTGGAAGAGAGAGAGAGAGGAAGGGGGAGTTTAGTATTCTTCACTAACGTCAGGTGTAGAGGGAGTGGAGATTGTCAGGAAGCAATATTAACAACAGTGCATTGAACAACACACTATATATAGTAAGTGCACTGGGAATCTGACAATTAAAAGACATCCTTTCCTTTTTGTTGTTTTAAACTAATTTATCACTATCACATTTTGTATGTTCAGGCTTATCAAAAGTGGAACTGCTTTGAGCTGGAGGTTGAAATCCTATAATAACAATCCTTGCTTTTAATATAGCATTTTTCACTTCGGAAGGACATCTCAAAGCATTTTGCAGGATTTACTGTAAAGTGTAGTGTCACTTTGTGTGCACTTTGTAGGAGAATGACAGCCAATTTTGGAACAAAGTACTGCTCCACAAACAACCATGAGGTGAATGTTCAGTTGTATCTGGGGATTGTTTACCAGGACACTGGGAGAAAGTCTCCTCCCTTTTTGAATAGTGCTATGGGGTTTTTACTGTCCACTTGAACAGGCAAACAGGACCACGGTTCAACATCTCACCTGAAGGACAGCACCTCTGACAATGCATAGGAGTTTCAGTCTAAGACTGTGAGTTAGAAGTTCTGAAGTGAAGCTTGAACCAAGAAACCTGACTCAGAGGGAGTTTGCTACCAACTGAGCCAGACTGACACCTGAGCTGTAACCTAGTAACTATTTTGCTTTCACTTTCAGTGTAAGGTATCAGTGGGGTTGTAGGAGTACGGAGGAGGATACGATGAATGATCGCTGGAGTTAAATTATTCTGTTCGTCAGCTCGTGCCAGGCATACGGAGCAGTTACAAACTAAGGTTTAATACTGAAAATCATATATTTGCACTTGATAAAATTGGAAATCAAACACAAATTAAATGTAAAAAAAATTAGTCGAAAGCAACCACATTAAAAGCATACTAAAGAGGAATAGAAATTATGTTGATAAAGAGGATGCAGAAAACCAAGCAGACAAATTAAAAGTTGAGAACGAAGGCAGATCAGAGAGGTGAGGAAAAAATAATTGTTTGTGGCTCGAGGAGAAGAGCTGGAGATTTGGCCAGGGATTGGGGGCAGTGGGAGGAACACAGCCAGAACTCAGTGATGTGGACAAAGCACTTCTGAAATGCTTGTTATTGCAAGAAAAACAACAGCACTCCTGATCAACACGTATGTGAGCAGTGTTACAATGAGATGCCCAGTAATGGTTGGTCAATGCCCTCCTCTGGGAGATGACCGTCTGACATTATCAGACTTGATTTTCTACACTGAAGTAATGTTCAACAGGACTCTGCAGAACAGACCCTGCCAAGAACAGGACGCTTCTACATGCACAACTTTGTTATTTGTAGTAATGTTATAGATGATAACAATAATAATAATTAGATCATATGATACTAAGCTAGGAAAAGTAGTAAACAGTGAGTAGCAGACTGCAAGAGGACATAGACTGGTAAAATAGGCAGTCACGTGGCAGATGAAGTTTAATGTGGAGAAATACGAAGCGATGCATTTTGGAGTAAGAACGAGGAGAGGCAATATAAGATAGAGGGTAGAATCTTAAAGGGGATGAAGGAACAGAGAGACCTGGGGGTTCATATAAGTAAATCTTTGAAGGTGGCAGGACAGGTAGATAAAGCTGTTAAAAAATATATACGGGATACTAGGCTTTATAAATAGGGGCATAGAATACAAAAGTCAGAAAGTTATGATGAACCTTTATAAGACACTGGTTAGGCCTCAGCTAGAGACTGTGTTCAGTTCTGGGCACCACATTTTAGGAAGGTTGTCAAGGCATTGGAGAGGATGCAAAGGAGATTTACCAGGATGGTACCAGGAATGGGGGACTTCAGTTATCAGGAGAGGCTAGAGAAGCCAGGATTATTCTCCTTGGAGCAGAGGAGGTTAAAAGGAGAATTAATAGATGTTTTCAAAATTATGAGGGGATTCGATAGGGTGAACAAGGGGAAACTATTTCCATTGGCGCGTGGGTCAGTAACCCAAGGACACTGATTTAAAATAGTTCTTAAAAGGAACAGAGGGGAGATGAGGAGAATTTTTTTCACACAGCAAGTTGTTTGGGTCTGGAATGCATTGCCTGAAAGGGTGGTGGAAGCCAATTCTATAACAACTTTTAAGAGAGAAGCAGATAATGGAGTCCTGTAGCTCAGTGGTTAGAGCACTCACCTTGCAAGTGAGACATCTGAGTTCAATTCCAGGCAGGGCGAAACCTTGGGCAAGTTTCCTTACTCCACACGCCTGATAATAATCCCTCCAAAACAAAAATAATAATAAATTGGTCATTTTCAATCCATGACTGTTTGTGGGACATTGCTGTGCACAATTGGCTGCCGCGTTCGCTCACAAATATACGGTCAATTCACTTTACAGTATATTCTGTGAAGCGCTTTGAGGCATCGAGAAGACATGAACAGCGCTATATCAAATGCAAGGATTATTGTTATTATATTATTATTATAATTATTTGGGGAAGACAAGTTTGCAGGGCTATGAGGAGTGAGCGGGCGAGTGGGATTGAATTGGATAGCTGATTCTATGATTCTATAATATTATCATCATGTCCAGCCCTAAACCATCAGCGTACAACATAACAATGTAGTTAAATATAATCACAGTAAACATTTTGATATTGATGTAAAGACTAACTGGTATGAACATTCAGCCAGCAAAAGTGACAACAGAAGGTAAGATCACAATAATCTGAGACTCACTAGCGCATAAAAATAGAACAGTAATCTTATAATAAAAACAGATACCTTTTTAAAAAAAACTAGATGATACATGCAGCATCATTGAAATGGCCATTCCAAGTGATTATAATGTACAAAATAAGGAACTAGAAAAGATCAGGAAGTTTGTTGACCTACAAATTGAATGTGGATGTATGTGGCAGTACAAGACATAGTTCCTATAATCATTGGTGCAACTAGGATAGTTAATAAGACAATTCAGAAATGGCTTAACAAGATACCCAGTGCACAAACTGTCCACCTCCTGCAGAAAACAAGTATTTTGGGAAGTTCAAATATACCAAGGAAAGTAACATCCATTCAAGTGTAATATGGTCTGGCTGACCCATCACTGAAAACCACTTAGAACCTACTTCTACGGGGTGATCTAAACTGCAATAATAATAATAATCCTTGCATTTCATATAGAAACCTTTCACAGTGCTTCATGTGAAGTGACTGTAGACGAATGTAGAAGCACATTTGGGCACAGCAGTGTCACACAAACAGCCATGAAGTGAACAACCAATTTTATTTGGTCAGAACACCAGGAGAAACTCCATTCTCTACAAATATTTGAGACTATAGACAGTTCAAACATACTCATAACGTTTATGATTGTTTTTCCCCCTGGTTAATAACACAGTAAAAGTTTATGTTCTGCACATTAATCTATCAACTAAAAATACCATCTGGCACAGCGCAGTGAGGCAGGATTTAATAGATTTTACAGTTGACAACGTGCAACAGCACCTAGCTTTATTTATCAAATTCTACATTGCAGCTTTATAATGATTTATAGTTAGATAGGACCCTTCCTGTAGGATAATGTCTCAAAGAAGTTGACATGGATGGAGTTGGACACTAAGTGAGTGAGAAGGGAGAGAAGGTATGTTTATATGTATGACCATAGGTATGTTCAAAGCGGTAACATTTGACAGGTGACCTAAAGACAGACAAACGTAATGGTTGATGGAGGGAGTTCCAGAGGTTTGGGATGCAGGAACTGAAGCCTTAGCCACTGATGGTGCATGGAGAGGTCGTTGAACACAAAGTACGCCTGAGACAGCTGAGTGGAAGATGTGCATGAAAGATTAGAATAGGAGATCAGAGAGATAATGGAGTGCCAGGGAATGGATGGATTTTTAGGTGAGTGTGAGGACCCTGTTGGAGCCAGAGACTGTAGAGTATTCGGGTGATGTACATATAGAGTTTGGTAAGGGGGTGGATGGGGGTGGCAGAGTTTTGGAAATATTTTGATTTTTAGGATAATATTGTATGTAATTGCTTATTCAGTCTCTGGAATGGTCCTTTTCCGGTAATAATATGCAAATTATTTCTGGGTAAACGTATGATAATCATGCCGTGATTTGTTAGTCCCTCAGTGTGAACGTCACTGCAGAGGCGGTTAAGGATTGCACTGGCCGTCATTTGCAGCACGGAGATATTGAACCTAAAAGCTGTACAGGAAACACTCCTTAAACATCACTGGCGATTGAATTTAACAAGATGGGTTTATTATAGGATTTTCCTATGAAAGCTGCTGAATTTAAGGTCAAGCAACCTCTTACCCCTATGATATGGTCTGGATCATAAAAAATACTACAATGCTACATTGTTATAATGCAGTTCACTACAACACAAAATCAGTTATACTTCAGTGTGGACACCATGCACCACCATCCCTTTTGTCTCCTGTGTGCCGGCTGGCTTTCCCGCTCAACCTTTGTCATTATATCAATGCCAGCGTCACTTTGAAAGTGATATTGTGACTTTGATGTTTTACTGACCTGGAATTCAGACATTTTAGCTTTGCATGATTAAAAAAATGCCTGATCTTCTGGGTCATCAGATCAACGGCAACATCACTTCCTTTTTAGGGGGTGTACTAAACAGGAAGTGAAATTGACCTCAAGGTCAGTAAGTCAACCATTGTTTTCTTTTAGCATGGCAACTGGCTGGTGTGCAAGGGAGCAGGTCGGACCACTGTGCACACGTGCAATGAAATCCACTATCACACTTTGTTATAGCACGGATCCCAAACATTGCCTTGGAATGAGGCTCTCCTGAGATATCTTGGTGTGCTTTCAAGACACTAAGCTGTCTCTGAGAGATCTGGACCTGTTTACACAGCTCAAAACATTCATAACATAATTTTGACTCCTTGATTATCCCACTCGGAGTTAATATCAACTATCCACTGCCTTTTATAGTCTCTTCAATTCAAGGTGTATAAATTCTATCATATATCAGCATTTGAGACGCTACCCCATGTGAAGGGCACGATGTAAATTGTTGCTGTATATCACATGAAAAAAAGTTAGAAATGTTTGATTTTGTTAACTGTAACACTAAATTGGGAAAAAGCACACAATATATAGGAATAATTTATGACCTTCTTGATTTTTTTTCACCTGTAGTTTGAAATTGTTTTAGATTTAACCTTTTTATAGTCTTGTCACAAGTTTGAAATTCAGCGGCTTGTGCTTTTTTTGCATTTTGAAGTTAAAAAGTGAATGGGAAGGAAAGTAATTCATTTAAAATCCCAGACCTCAAGAAAATGTGAGACAAGGGCAATTCCTAACAAGCTGTGCAAGACAGTGACAATCTGCTTTCTGCCAACAAGGTGTGAAAGGAGCTTTATGAAGCCAGGGTCTAAGTATGTCACACCTTTGGAACGTGCTTTGGAAAGTTGGGGAATTGATGTTATTTTTCAATCTGAGAGTTTGAGAATTTGCTGCTTGAGAAGTTAAATGTTGATTGTTATCTGGCGCTTGAGTACCCAACCAGCACATCAACACGTCCTTTTTCTAGTTAAGATTATTCCATATCTCCTGCTGGTTAGTGAACAGAACTCTGTTGGAGGCAGAACAGTAGCACTCCTGGGTATATGAGCAGAGGTCTGCCACAACCACATGATTTTTTGCTTCCAAACTTTTTCCGAACTTTTTATAAGTTTTTTTTCCAAAGTGTGTTGTTCAATCATATATAATCTACTGTTGTGCTCTGGTTTTGTACTTCATGGCTAAATTATCAAAGTGCTCCTTTGTTAACCAATAGTAATAATTTTGTATTTTATATAGTGCCTGATCAGGTTATCAAAACATCTCAAAGCGCTTTCATATGATTTACTGTAGACTGTGCATTTTCTAGGTAAACTGAATCTATTATCTGATAGTTATCTAGAATCTATCCATGTATTCATTACATCTAGGCTCGACTATGCCAACTCTCTGCTGTCGGCCTTCCCAACTCTTCCCTCCACCAGCTGCAGATCATTCAGAACGCTGTAGCTTGTGTTCTCTCCTGCACTAAGCTTTGTGACCCTACAACCCCCACCTTTGCCCAGTTCCACTGGCTCCCCATCCCCCAGAGTTTAAAATCCTCATCCGCACCTTAAAAGCCCTCCACGGCCTTGCTCCTTCCTATCTCTATGACCTGCTAACCCCATATCAACACTCTACTCAGCAAGCTCCAGCCTCCAACACATCCCCCGCCCAGCCCGCCCCACCATTAGCTATCGGACCTTCAGCCTCTCTGCCTCCACCCTTTGGAACTCCATCCCACAGTCCCTTCACCTCACTTTCTCCCTTGCCTCCTTCAAGGCACACCTCCAGACCCTCCTCTTCAACTGCTCTTTCGGCCCTCCACCCTGCCTCAGCCCTGCTCACAAGCCCTGCTCAGGTCCAAATCCTTGACTGTCCAGCGCATTGGGACATCCTCCCGAAGTGAAAGACGCTGTGTATATGTAATTTGTTGTTGTCATCGAAAAAACAACTATTGAAGGCCTGCGCTGGCCAACAACACAAATATTTCTAGTGCAAATGGAGAGATGTAACATCAATATCAAAATATAAGAGTGGTGATATGGGCAGTGGGGTGGGCGGAGGGTGGAAGATGAAATATAATGGTCAACATTATATTTCAACTAAAATTTGCTTCAGATCTGCAACTTCTAAAAACACAAAATATGATGTCCTGATTTGGGGCAGACAACTTATGCACAGCAATGTTCCACAAGTGTGAAAACATGAAAACAGCATGGATAGCGCACCAGTACATAAAATACTGTTGTAAACATATATAATTGAACCCATATTTTGCAACTCATGCAGTACTCTTCACTAAAAGAAATAGTTAGAAGCAAGTTTATTGCTGATTCAGCATTTTCAGCTGCTGAATTATATTCAGTCTTTCTACAATAACACACATCCCCTTTGGTAGAGACCAGGGATTATACCACACAATACTCCAGTGAAAGTATTCATTCTTGAGAGAAGAAATCTCAGAGAGAACCTTACAAAGATATATACAATTTTAAATGGGATTAAAAATTTAAACCCTGAATAATACTTCCGGATGCACCAGGACTTTAAAGCAGGAGGATACAGGTTAAGAGTTTGCAAAAAGCAATTCCAGGATGGTTACCGAACGTTTTGTTTACCCAGCGGGTAATTAATGATTAGAGCAAGTTACTAGGAAGGGTGGTTGAGGCCAGAACACTGGACTCATTTAAAAAATAGGTTGATACAGTGATGGAAAGATGATGGGGAAGGATGATGGGGAAGGATTCTGGAAGGATGAGATCAAATATACAGAAAGGGCCTTCTTCATCCAAACAAATCTCGTGACACTTATTTAATTGCAATGCCTTATAATTGCTCCACAAAGGCACAAAAGTATATATTCTGCATGTGGAAACACGTGAGTCATGAAAATGTGTTGAAACAAAACGTTACAGCACAGAAATTAGCCATTTGACTCTTCAAGCCTGTTCGAGCCTTTATACCATTTCCACAGAGCATGCCATTGAACCTCTTCATTGGGAGAGCAGTGCTTATCCAGTTCACTAGAGGGTGCTGCATTGGAATTTAGCTTAGCTAGGGGTCTCGGGGAATCTGGTAGGTCCTTCAAGTAGTCTATCAAATGCAAGGATGATTATTATTTTTTACCTACAAAACACACAGTCATTTTACTTTGCAGTAAATCCTGTGAAATGCTTTAAATCGGCTTCCCGAAAAGTGCTATTCCGCATGCATGGATTATCATAATCACCATTATAGATCGACTTCCAGGGCCCAGCCTTCTTCTGCAGCCACACATTAATAATGTCTTCTGTCAAGCTGCTGTCTAATTCTCTTTTAAAAGAATCGATGCACTCCACTTCAACAAGGGTCACTGTTAAAAACAAATGGCAACTTTAAATTGTGGGCACTGCAAGGAAATTACTGCACTTAAGACATTTTCCAGCTCTGTACTCACTAATGTGGCAACTTGACCGTCAGGAAAAAATTCAACATAGAGTTTTTGTAGGGTTGTATTTTTACAACATCTCTGAGATCACAACCTCATTGCAGGCCAATGGGCATGAAAAAGTAAATCCAGATCAATCCTTTGTGATGCAGCAAGCCAGCAAAAGAAGAGGACATAGGTTTAGAGTTGCAAAGATCAATTTCAAGATAGATAGATTCTTTACGTAGAGGGTAATCAATGATTGGAACATGTTGCCCGGAAAGGTGGTTAAGGCCATGACTCATTTAGATAGCTTGATCAGTGATGGGGGTACTTTAGGGTGGGTGTTCTGGAGGGATGAGATCGGATGGACCGAAGGGACTCCTTCAATCAAACTGATCTTGTGACCTTGTGATGTGTTATTTGGCTACTGTACTAGAATAATATCTTCACTTTATTCGGTGCCTCCCTTCGCCTCGCCCCCTACTTTCAGGTCCCTTATGAAGACATTTCTTTTTGACCGCACCTTTGGGCATCTTCCTCCCCCTCCCCCTGGCTCGGCCCCAGGATTCCTTACTGTGAAGCGCTCTGAGACGCCGTCCGGCATGGAGGGCGCTATATAAATATAATAATAATAATAATAATCCCTGCATTTGATATAGCGCTTTTCACGTCGGGAGGACGTCCCAAAGCGCTTCACAGAACACACTGTAAAGTGAATTGACTGTATATTTGTACGAACGCGAACGCGGCAGCCAATTTCGCACAGCAATGTCCCACAAACAGTCATAGATTGAAAATGACCAATTTATTATTGTTTTGGGTTTTGGAGGGAATATTATTAGGCATGTGGAGTAAGGAAACTTGCCCAAGGTTTCGCCCTGTCTGGAAGTTGTTGTGTTGTTGCTGTTGTTGTTGTTGCCTTAGTACATCGATATAGTCTCAAAGAGTTAGCTTGTACTGGTTTATCTGTGTGTTGATGTGCAGACAAAGATCTGCACATCAACAAATCTTTTCACACATTTTCAGATCACCATCGACTCATCAACCCCACCCCTCCCAGAGTCATTGTAGCTTCAGTCAATACTGTCTACCCAATCCGCCTCCACAACTGAGAAACACACTCCTCTCTTCAGGCCCTCTACTTGGCTAACACAGGCAAGCTGTCGACAGTCGCCCCCCACCATCACCATCGATGGTCGATCCTTCAGCCACTTTGTTGTAAACTTCAGGAACTCCCTCCCATTATCTCTTTATTTTGCTTTCTTCAACATCTACCTTTAAATCTATCTCAAAACCTATAGTCAATTACTCCTTCCCCTTCTCCCTTCTCCCTGTCTCGGGGTCCGATCGAAACAGGGATAAGGGATCTCTTTGAGTTAAGCTCTATGGTGTCATGGAGCTTAACTCAAAGAGATGATCTGACGGGGCCTTACTGTTATATAATAATAATAATCCTTGCATTTGATATAGCGCCTTATCACGTCTTTCAGACATCTCAAAGCGCTTCACAGAATATAGTGTAAAGTGAATTGACTGTATATTTTGTGGGTGAAACACGGCAGCCAATTGTGTTCAGCAGTGTCCCACAAACAGTCGTGGATTGAGTGACCAATTTTTTTTAAGGAATTATTATATCCGGAAAAGCGATCTGCCAATTGACTAACAACCAGGGTTCCTACTTACTGCTAGGTAAACAGAGGCGTGTGGCGTAAGGAAACTTGCCCAACATTTCGCCTTCCAGGAATCAAACCCAAGTCCTCTCACTTGCGAGGTGAACACTCTAACTACTGATCGTACAACAACAACAACAAAATTACATTTGTATAGCTCCTGTCACATGGGAAGGGCCTTCCAAGGCGCTAGATAATCAGTATTTCGGACCCTAGCTGGGGGTCGGGATCGGGGGTGCGTGGAGGGCAAGAGGGGAAGGAGGGTGATCAAAGGCATGGTCGAAGAGGCGGGTGTTGAGACGGGTCTTGAAGGAGGCAAGGGATGGAGCGAAGTGGAGGGACTGCGTAATGGAGTTCCAGAGGATGGGGCAGACACTCAAAGCCCTTCATAGGATTTACCGTAAATTGTAGTGACCGTGTATTTTATAGGTGAATGCAGCAGTGGAGGTGTGGGGTAGGAGACGATTGCAGCAATAGGGAGGTGCTAGGTTGTGAAGGGATTTATAGGTGAGGATGAGGGCCTCGAAATGGTAGTGTTTCAAATAGTAAGTATTATTAGCTTCGTTAATCTGTTTTAGAACGATGAAAGACAGCATGCCGCACCTTTAAGGTCAGTAATTTACAATGTTTGCAAGGGTTTAGAATGCGGCTTTTTGCATTCCATTTGAAAAAAAAGTTTGCTGAGAGATACTGTGGAGCTCACTAAATCTGCTTAGCTGGAAATGTATTGGATTGCAGACTTCTTGCTCAATACCACATTTAACGTTGGGTTGTAGGTATCCCCTGTGGATGTAGATGACATTCGCAAGCTGTGTGGGCCTGCAAAATGGTAATTATAAGGAAATGAGATTACAGGAGCCTCCAGCTCCAGTCAAATCTCTGTAATTGCTATATGACATACGCAACATTGACACGCAAGACATGTCCAATCTCATGGATTTAAAAAACCTGATTCAGGTGAGGGTACATCATAGACATCTGCCCCCCAAAATATGCAGTATTGTGTCTGATATTTTCTCTCTGTTTGGGCAAACTGCGGAGATATGCATGACCTCTGTGAAGAGTTCAAGGTGACCTTCAGTCCAGCTCTTTCGTTGACAGATAATATAAGTTGATAACTTATTGAATTTGATAATTAACTACAGTTAAAGAGCTCAATATCCACACTCAATGGGACAACCCCATTATGGATATGGAAACAGTATGGATATTAAAATATTTAAATGTCTATGTATGGGTGTACTTCTCTCACTCTCTCTGCCTCTTTAGACTGCCTAATGTCTCCAATTGTCTGACTCTGTGTTTGTGTGTGGCACTCTTTGGGTATCTGTCTAACACTCCGTTTGTGTGTATGTCTCTTTATGTCTCTCTAACTCTTTTGTTTGTGCATATTTCTCTTTACCTCTCTAATCGTCTAAATCTCTGTGTTTGCCGATGACCCTCCTTCCACCTCTGCCCTCCACCCTATCCAATCCTGACCCCCAGCTCGAGTCCAAAACACTGACTGTCCAGAGCCTTGGCACGTCCTCCCGACGTGAAAGGCACTAGACAAATGTAATTTTATTGTTGTGTGTGTCTCTCTCTCTGTGCACGATTCTGTGTTTGTGTGTCTTTATCTGTATATAACTGTCTAACTTGGTATCTGTGTGTTTCTCTCTGCCTCTCTAACTGTCCCACTCTGTATGAAAAAGTCAACAGACAATACAGGATGTCACAACCCACACAAATATATTTAATTGCCCGTGAAACTGGAAGCACAGCTCTTCAAATTGGCAGGAAACAATGTCACTACCGACACATTTAAAACAACTCCTGAATGTAAGAAATTATAGAAATATTTGGTTATCGGTTTCAGTTGGAAAAAAATAATTCAACCACATAGCACACAATCACTGTACACTATATCCTATGAAGCGCTTTGAGATGTCATCCTGTCATGAAAGGCATTATACCAAATGTAAGGATTATTATTATTATAACAAACATAGCAATGTTTAAAAAGACTTCTCTGATGTGCTCTGAGACACCGTCTGGCTTGAAAGGAGCTATATAAATGCAAGTGCCAACAATATTTAGTAAATTCTAATGAATCCTCAGGTCCAATGTTTGTGTTCATCACCATTTGAAGTACCTCCAACAAATAAATCAAAAAGGTGTTCTGTCTTCTGAAAGAATTTTCTCTTGTAAATTCATCTTTACTTCATCATCAGCCTGGACTCCAGTACTGTATCAAGACTGAGCTAATAAACCAATACAAAGGATTCCTGAATCACCAGCTATATTGTTCATTAGTGCTTCCTTGCATAATTGATGGCACTTACAAGCGTTTTAACATGATTAGCCCACGGGCTGTTTAGCTCAATCCACATTTTAAATCCCCAACTCTTGTATCTCATGTAGGCCTGTTTCTCTGATTCATCCAAATGTCCACCAGCTGTTTAATTGGGCTTGAAGATTTAAGCGATGCTGTCTTTGGAAATGGTCATTCCAAGCTTTTACCTGGGATTCTGCCCTCACTGAGATTAAGCTAAACACCTGAATAAAATCAATGCTTGCAAATGATCCCACAAAGCATGAATCTAATATTTATGCCCAGGTATTTCTAATTACGATTATTCAAAAGTATTTTGGGAAGTTTTTTTAAATATACTTTAACAATACTGCTTAAATAAAATCGGAATGTGTTCATGAATTCCACAATTTTGACCACACTGCGTAACAAGCAATATTTGCAAAACTCTTTAAAACTGTTTATTTAACCCTTCAAATCTTTTGGATGAGTTTTCTCCTCAAAGGGTATTATGCATCTTAATTAGGATGTGAAATTATTATTAATAATTATCCTTACATTTGATATAACACCTTTCACGTTGGAAGGATGTCTCAAAACGCTTCAAATGCTGCAAAGGATTTACTGTGAAGTGTAATGATTGTATTTTATAGGTGAACAATTTGTGCACAGCAGTGTCCCACAAACAGCCATCAATTGAATGACCATTTTTTTTCTGGGAGATTGTTGGCCAGGACACCGGGAGAGAGAAACTCCCTTCTCTAATGCCAGAGATAGAGCTGGTGACACCAAGCCTGTTACATATCAATTTCCAAACTTCATTTGGTACGAACCTGCCTTTAAATCCCTTTTTTGTTCAGCCAACATAAAACCCTTTTTTATGAAAAGAAGGGACTACAACCTCCAGAAACAGAGATGGCGAATGTGTAGGAAGCAAGGAAAAGGAAAGTAATGTAAAAGGCTTCAAAGTGGTTAAAAAAAAGTTGGGAGAAAAATAAAGGTTAGAATGGTTCAAGCGAATTTGAAATAAAATAAAATGGGGGGCAGAGAAGGTGAAAAATTATGCAAGTACAGAGAATGGGAACAAATAAATCCAGAGGTCCTGATTTATACTCAGCTGACACCAGCCATGGACTGAGGTAGTAAAGTGCCTGTATTGATATAATGTACATTGACAGCCTTTTCATTCCTGAGCATCAGTCTGGAGTTGTCATTCATTGTGCAACCCAATACCAAGTCATCATGTATTTGAAATATTTTCCTTCCTCGCGTACAATGCTGATTCTCAGCAGCCTTTCAGTGTTGCTTTAGAAGAGATTACATTGCACCAACAGCAAGGAGTAGAAAAAGATCTCATTACTTTCACTGTGAGGCATAAGGTTATTTTTTCTCCAGTGCCCTGATGAAATCCAACCTCGATGACACCAATGCAGAGATCTGTTTTCATGTAGCACAGCACACAACAGTGCTGACACAATTTACATAGATTTTTGGAGAATTCAGTATTGTTTAGCGTTGGCACTACATGTAATGGAAAAGAATTGCTGTACAAAATGTTCCAATATGAACATAATGTTACATTTTTCAGAACTCATATCTTTCTGTCCTGTCTTGTAGGTGGTGCAATTTTAAACACAAACTGAGTTTAACTAGGAGGTTAATGGTAGTGGTGCACAGAGCTTTCGGAGTCTTCGCCGATAACCTCTGAGAATCCCTCCCTGTTTTTTTGGTGACATAAGAGCATAAGAACATAAGAATTAGGAGCAGGAGTAGGCCATTTGGCCCCTCGAGCCTGCCTCGCCATTCGATAAGATCATGGCTGATCTTCAGACCTAACTCTAATTACCTGCCCTATCCCCATATCCCCTAATCCCTCTGTTTTTTAAAAATCTATCAGTCTCAGCCTTGAAGATGTTCAAGGACTGAGCATCTACAGCCTTCTGGGGTAGTGAATTCCATAAATTCACTACGCTCTGAGTGAAGAAATGTTTCCTCAACTTTATTCTAAAAGACTGACCCTTAATTTTAAGACTGTGACCCCTGGTTATAGATTCTCCTACCAGGGGAAACAGTCCCTCAGTGTCTACTTTATCCAGCCCTTTAAGAATCTTATATGTTTCAATACGATATCCCCTAATTCTTCTGTACTCTAGAGAATATAGCCCTAATTTATCATCCGCAGACATTGGGTCAACTTCCACATGTATGCGGATGACACCCAACTGTACCTCTCTGCCTCCACCCTTGGCTCCAGGACCACTGCTGTGCTGACTGAATGTCTGCCAGACATCAAGCCTGGATAAGAGCTAACTTTTTACAGTTGAACGTCAACAAGACCGAAGCCCAGCTGATTGGCTCCCGTCAGTGCCTCTACACCTCAGGCGCTGACAGCATCACCATCCATAGTTGCACACTCCACCTTACTAATCCAGTCCCTACCTTGGCGTCTTGTTTGACCCAAAACTATCCTTTCTACCCCACATCCATGCCATGACCCGCTCTGCCTTCCCCCACCTTTGCAACATCACCCAACACTGCCGCTGTCTCGAACCACAGGCCACCGAGACCCTCATACACGCATTCATAATATCGAAGCTTGACTATGCAAACTCACTGCTTGTCAGCCTCCCCAACTCCACCCTCCATAGGCTGCAGATCATCCAGAACTTTGCAGCCGGTGTCCTCTCCTGCACCAGGCTCTGTGACCCTATCACCCCCATCCTCTCCCGACTCCACTGGCTTCCTATCACACAGAGGATACAGTTCAAGATCCTGGTCCTCACCTTCCAAGCTCTCCCTGGCCTTGCTCCCCACTACCTCTGTGACTTCCTAACCCCTCACCACCCTGCCCCCTCCCTCCGCTCAACAGGCTTGGCCTGCTTCATGTTCCCCCACCTTGCTTGCCCCACCATTAGCAGGTGGACCTTCTGCCACTCTGCCCCCACCTACTGGAACTCCATCCCGCAGTCCTTCTGCCTCGTCCCCTCCCTTGCCTCCTTCAAGATGCATCTCAAGACCCTCCTCATCGATTGTGCTTTCGATCATCCTTCTTCCCCCCCTGCCCTCCACTCTCCCCAAACCCGACTCCCAGGTCGGGTCTGAAACACTGACTGTCTAGCACCTTGGGAAGTCCTCCCGATATTGATGTTGTTGTTTTTAAATGAATATAACCTGTTCCAGTCATTAATACCCTTCTGGATAAAGAAAAATTCAAGGTATCTGTCCTCAAGTTGCCCTTTACAACGCTAAACCTGTGACCTCTTGCTTTGTTATTTCACTGCATCCAAAAGTATTCCCCATAGACCCATGGGATTGACGCTCCAGAAATAGATATTGTTGGAGCAGAATTCCTGTGGGTCAGTGTGATATATATATTTCCTGGTACGGAGAAAGGCTCCTATTTTCACGACTCATATTTTGTTTATGAAGGAATTACTGTTAAGAAATACCGTAAATTAAACTCTGCATTGCATCTTCTATTAATAAACAAATATGGTTAGGATACTCTTAGGTTTGAGAGGTTAAGAACGAGATTGAGCATTCCTCATTTACTTCAACAATATTCTTTTACCTCAGCGTCCCAAATTCAAATACACGCTGGACAGATTGGAAGCCTTCACTTACTGATAGCTATTAGGATTCCTCAGTGAAATCCATTTGGTCAATGAATTGAAAACAATTCTATACCACAACACAACAGAGAAGTGGCTCAGAAAAAAATGAGAGAGTGTTATCACATTGCTGGAGAGATGGCTGAAACAATCTGGGCAGGAATTAGTAATCATAAGGGCAATGCAATAATAACGAATATCGATCTCCATTCAGGCTGAACAAACAGTGCGTTGTGTGGGCAAGTAAAGAAAGGTTACAAGAAATCAAAATGTGATAATTGTGGCGAATTTCAATTTCCCAGAAGCAAAGTTGTCAGATTAGGGACATGCAGAAAGATGTGGTGGAAGGGGCTGAATATACAAGAAATAGAAGAGAGGTGATAAACAATAATAATAACAACTTGCTACCTTTCACGTAGGATATCTCAGTATCCTTTACCAAATAGCACAGTGGGGTCCTATAGCTCAGTGGTTAGAGCACCCCTTTGCAAGCGAGAGACCTGGGTTCGACTCCCGGGAGGGTGAAACCTTGGGCAAGTTTCCTTACTCCACATGCCTGATAATAATCCCTCAAGAAAAAAGCAATAATAAAATTGGTCACTTCAATCCACAACTGTTTGTGAGACACTGCTGTGCGGAATTGGCTGCCGCATTTTGCCCACACATATACAGTCAATTCACTTTACAGTCTATTCTGTGAAGTGCTTTGAGACGTCGAGAAGAGTTGAAAAGTGCTATATCAAATGCAAGGATTATTATTATTGTTATTATTAGCAGGTCAGATGCAATCTTATCTTAAATTATCTAACTGGTATTCAACAGTTTGCCCATTCAAGTTCCAGATCAATTCCAGTGGTCAGCCAAACACTGAAGGTCTGAAATTCCGGTCTCAGCCTGACAGACTATTTTGTCTTAAATATTTAAGATGGTGCAAAATTGTGGAAAATTCATAAAATTCAGCATAAATTTGGAAGCAGTTCTTAAAGTCAACCGTCTTTCAAATTAAACTGAATGAAAGATATTTCCTGATTCCATAAAATCTGACATTTTTAAACAAAATAATCTCACACACTAATAGTGGATGGAATATGAGGAATTAAATCTATTCTTGAGTTCCAGTTCATCGTTATAATGTTAGATTAGATGTCCTACCAATGTGAAAGGCATTATACAAATGCAATTTGTTGTTATTATTGTTGTTATTTGACACTCTTATCAAACGCGAAGACTGAAAATAAGACAACAGATCATGACTTTAAGATGCAAACTTTTTAACTCCGAAAAGACCCAGAACAATCTTTAGAACATAGTAGAACAAGAGGACAGATTTAGAATTGTACAGGACAATTTCAGAACAGATACCAGGATGTTTTTCTTTACATAGAGGGTGATTAATGACTGGAACAGGTTGTCAGGAAGGGTGGTTGAGGCCAGATTATTGGACTTATTTAAAAAAGCAGCTTGATGTTGTGATGGGGATACGATAGGGTTGGTGATTCTGGAAGGATGAGATCGGATGGGCCAAAGGACCTTATTCATCTGAACCAATCTTGTGATCTTGTCAAGAGCTCTGCAGAGGATTACATGGGAAATGACTAGAAAATAAAACACAGAAAGAAATATTTTAAAAATATACTTTCAGGGAGTTGAAAGAAAAGTCATTCCTTTGAGAAAACAGACACAAGTCTAATACAGAAGACAAAGGCGGACAAAACTAATTGAAGAACAAGCAGAAATATTTTGAGTGAGACATAGACCTAAAAGTAATGGGAAGGGGAAGATATGTAATTAACTAAAGAATATTAGAATATTAGTAACAGGGAAACAAAAAAGCAGATTTTTTTTTAATTATGTAAACACAAGAAGACATATTAATGGCCAAATATTGCCTTAAAGAGATAAATTAACATGCAACAGTGAAGATCCGTGGAAAGCAGATGTTCTGAATACATTTAATTCTAAGTTCCAGATTCCAGTCATGTTAGCTCAGAATAGTTTAACGCACTCTGGTCCAGACAGGAATCTCAAGTAAATATGAGAGAAGTTTTTTGAAGCTCTGGCTAATATTTTTTGGCACAGAAACTGTGACTGAGGATTGGGGGGCAGGGAATGTTAACCAATTGTTGAAAAAATGAATGAGGCATGAACCTGGAATTTATAGACCAGTCAGCCTGACAACTGCAGTGGAAAAATAACCTGAAAGCAGTATATAGTGTGCTCCGATGCTCATCGAGAGGATACAGATTTTACATAGAGTAGACAACGTGGATTTAGAAGCAATACTTCATGCTTCACAGATGGACTGGAATTTTTTCAGGAAGAAACTAATTTAGAGGTAGAAAATCCACCTGGGTCAACATTTACTCTACTTTGTCAAATTCTTAAATACAACCATTTATTTTGAAGCTTTTTGCCCCCTAGATTTCAAGCTTCCGAGTTAAGCCTGACTACAACAATTTGCCAGATTCTGCATGTTCTGAAATGCTGCAGAATTAGAGTAAATTTAGGTGGAATTCCTAGTCCTAGTGTTTACACTGTTGAGAAATTACTGATAGGCCGCTGTTCTTCTAAAATTATAACATTCACTGCATATACCAAGCTTTATGGGCAGGTGATTACTATGAGCTGGATAAATATCATTTAGGAAAATCAGATCAATTAAGGAGATGGATCTTCTTAACTATGGTCTAATCAATGTCTTGTACACTTTGAAAATTATTTCCCTGCTTTTTATATTCAACACCCATGAAATACCATTTACCTATTTATGGCCTATGTATCAGCAACTATAGAACTCTCTGTTTACATCATTAACAAATCATTGAGATTATCTTTTTCTTTCATTCTTTTCTGCAAAATGTACTTACGTCTCAACAGGACTCTGGATTCATTTAACCCAGGATACTGGACTCATTTGCAACAGATTACATTTGTATAACACCTTTCACGTCAGGACGACATCCCAAGACAACATCAACAAGAACAACAACAACAACAACAGGATTAGATTTGTATAGCGCCTTTCACATCAGGACAACAGCGCAAGGCGCTGGACAGTGTACAGCATTTCAGACCTGAGCTGGGGTTAGGGAGGGAGAAGGGAGGGGAGGGGAAGGGGGGTGACTGACTGATGGCATGGTCAAAGATGAGGGTTTTGAGGTGGGACTTGAAGGAGGCTAAGCAGGGGGTGAGGCAGAGTGATTGGGGGATGGAATTCCAGAGGTTGGGGGCAGAGTGGCTGAAGGCTCTCCCGCCAATGGTGGGGTGTGTGGGTCGGGGGACGCGGAGCAGGCCAGAGCCGGCTGAGCGGAGAGAGCGAGTGGGTTAGTAGGGGCTTAGGAGGTCACAGAGGTAGGGTGGGGCGAGGCCATGGAGGGCTTTGTATGTGAGGACCAGGATCTTGAACTGGATCCTCTGAAGGATAGGGAGCCAATGGAGTCGGACGAGAATGGGGGAGATGGGGTCACGGAGTTTGGTGCGGGAGAGGACACGGGCTGCAGAGTTCTGGATTATCTGCAGCCTGTGGAGGGAGGAGTTGGGAAGGCCGACAAGCAGGGCATTTGCACAGTCGAGCCTGGAGGTGATGAAGACATGAACAAGAGTTTCAGAGGCCTGAGGGGTGAGGCAGTGGCGGAGTCAGTCAATGTTACGGAGGTGAGGGAAGGCAGAGCGAGTCATGGCTTGGATGTGGACAGTTAAGACACCTAGGTTCCTGACTGGCTTTGTGAGTTGAAGTGTGCAACCATGGAGGTTGATACTGCCATAGCCTGAGGTGCAGAGGCGCTGGTGTGAGCCAATCAGGAGGGCCTCAGTCTTGTTCACATTCAACTGTAGGAAATTTGCCCTCATCCAGGACTTGATGTCTGACAGGCAGTCTGTCAGGACAGCAGTGGTCCTGGAGTTGAGGGTGGAGGCAGAAAGATAGAGTTGGGTGTCATCTGCATACATGTGGAAGTTGACCCCATGTCTGAGGATGATGTCACCACGGGGGAGCATGTAGATATTAAGGAGGCGAGCGCCAAGGACAGAGCCCTGGGGGACTCCAAACGTGACAGTGTGGGGGCTGGAGGAGAAACCATTAGAGGCAACAAAATGAAGACAGTGAGAGAGATAGGATTCGATGCAGGCAAGGGCAGATCCGTGAAGATTAAGTAAAGAGGAGAGGTGGTGTATGAAGATGGAGTGGTCGACAGTGTCGAAGGCAGCAGAGAGGTCGAGGAGGACAAGGAGGCAGAGGGAGCCCTGATCACAGATGTTCAGAATGTCATTAGTGACTTCTGGACAATTAGGATTTGCACCTCAAGGATTTAACCCAGAACACTATGCTCATTTAACTCAGAATCTGGCTCATTTAACCTAACACAACAGATTAATTTAATGCAGATCTCTGGACTCATTTAACACTGGACTCATTTAAAAAGCAGTTTATTGCTGTGAATCAGGAGCAGTAGGGTGGGTATTCTGGAAGGATGAGATCGGATGGGCCAAAGGGCCTTCTTCATCCAAACTAATCTAGATAATTATTCGGGGAGGACAAGTTTGCAGGGCTATGGAGAGAGAGTGGGGGAGTGGGATTGATTTGGATAACTCTTTTCAAAGAGCTGGCACAGAACGATGGGTCAAATGGCCTCCTTCTGTGCTGTATAATTCTATGCTTCTATGAATCTTGTGATTTTATAATTAAACTGCTGCTGTCACCAATCTTCCTACTCAATATCTTCCAGTAATTTTCTGAATTCGTCCTCCACACCTACTTCTGAATTATCAATTTAGATAGAAATAATAAAGGCAACAGCAATGATTGCTGGAGCACATCACTAACTACAGCCAAGCAAGCAACCATTTACTCATAATATCTGTTTACTATTCTTTCAGCCACCACTGCATATATTTCAGCTTTATTATCATAACCATTATTTCTCAACCAGTTGCTTTTGTGTCACTTTATCAAATTCCACATATACATCAACTGCTTTCCCGTTATCTATATACTCTGATTTTCTTAAAACATTCAATTGGATTCAATTAAGCATGACTTGCCCTTTGCAAATCTATGTTGTCTCTCTTGGATCAATTTATCCCTTCCTAAGAGTGCACAAATGCCATCAATTTCCATGGTGTCTGGAAGTTTATCCATAATTGAGATAAGGCGAACTAGCCTACCTTTCCTCTTTTTTTCCCTTTCCCCTTTGATCAATTTCTGTTTTCAAGCATTTACAGAAGATTACGCGCAGGTTATCAATTATTTCCTCCCAACTTTAATATACTTCAATGAATACAATCCAGGCCTGGTGATTTTTCTACTTTAGGTCCTATTAAGTGATTTTCCATACATTTTAATTGATGATAATCAGGGAAGCTCTTTTGAGATTAGGGGTAGGTATATTCTTGTGGAAAGTGAAACGTTTCAAAGTGCTTTACAGGGAAGTGCTGTCAAGTCCAGTGAAGGTGTATTGGTAGGGAAAAGCATCAGTCAGTTTGTGCACAGCAATGTTCCACAAACAGCCGTGAAGTATAATACTGTATTTGGTTCCAGTAGATGATCTTTCACATTGTCTACCAATACTCCTTCCATCCCACTTCCACCTTCCTTTGAAAAAAGTATTTATCAATCATTTTTTCAATTTTGAACTACAAGATTGCCTTCTTCAGCTCAAATCATCCTACCCTCTCTCTCTTATTTTTTATGTGGTTATAAAGACTTTTCTATTACTCTTTATGTTGATTTCCAGTCTTCATTTACACTCTTTCTAATCTATTTCTAGAAATTCTATAAATTACAATCTTTCCAATCTTCCTTTTTGCTTCCCTCCAGTTTGAAATTACTGATAATTTACTTCTATGTTACTAGTTCCTTATTGACTCTATCTTATTTTTTTGAACTTCAGTTTTACTCTAATCACTCTATTTAACCATACAACCTTTGATACATGTCCTTCATTCATACTATTTAACCTCTACAGATTTAAATCATATTTAAATACCTCCCACTGCTGCTTCACCGATTTATCTACCAATATCTCCAACCTATTTATTTGGTCTAAAGTTTCCATCATGCTGTTGCTTCCTTCCATTTCAATACTCTACACGCCTCTGTTCACTTAACAGTAAGGAGGAACCCAATTGCTAGTCGAACCCGGGATTAACAATCCCTTAAAAAATAATAATAATTTGGTTACTCAATCCACGACTGTACTGTGCGCAATTGGCTGCAGCATTTCGTACACAAAATATACAGTCAATTCACTTACAGTGTATTCTGTGAAGTTCTTTAAGCCGTCTTGAAGGCTTAATAAGGCATTATATCAAACGCAAGGATTATTATTATTATTTGAATGATAAAGCGCCTTATCACGTTGTTGAGACATCTCAAATCTCTTCACAGATTATATTGTAAATGTATTTTGGGCCGAATCACAGCAGCCATTTGTGCATAGCAGTTTTCCAAAACAGTCAAGGATTGAATGATCATATTTTTGGGGCATGTTTCCAGGTTATATAACGTGAGAGAAAAAACAAGGTTCAAAATAAATAAAAACTCAAGCAGGGGTTAGTCAAACCTTTACCCTTTGAGTAGTGCTGTATATGGAACAAGTTCCTAAACAAAGCAATATTACTTTCTCAATTATCCCATACAGAAGAGTGGTGTCTTAAGAACAGGATTGAAAGATACAGTATATGGATTGGTTCACTCTAAAATGAACATACTGTACTTGTAGAGATGGAATTATTTCTGTGCTCTGGGCCCGGAGAGTGTTGTCCAGGACTGAGTGGTGGAAATGATTGAGTGTTCTGGACTTGGTTACATTTAGAGTTATGTATGTACTTGTGTGGTCCTTTCCTTCAAGAGAAAGAATGGTGAGATGGAGCCCATTGGCAGGACAGTCTGTACATCTGTGGAGGGAGAGAGTTTGATGAGGTGTGGGGAAACCCAACCCACTAACCTTTCATATAAGTATGTATACCTTCTGTAAGAATAGAATCTAGTAAAGTTACATTGTCTAGCGTTTAACCTTTGCCTGAACTGAATAGATGATACTTTATATTCTAGTATTCTCCAAATAGCCATCTTCACAACGTTACATAACTATAAAATCCCAGAAGGGTCTACTGCGAGGACATGTGCTCGTGGAGGATATGATATACACACCAGCAGCAGCTTGGCACTTGCAACATCTGTCAAGATCTGTTAATTCAGTGCAATGAAACCCAAGTGCTGACAGGTACATCAGAGTCTGTTAAAGCTACTCTGCTTCAAAAATAAACGTGCAAGACCATCAGTGCGGCACCTAACTCGCTACAGCACTCTGCTGAAATCAGTTTGTTTAATCCGTGCTACTTTTGAGTTCCTTGAAATTCTCATACTGTGGCAGAACAGAGCATTTTTCTGACAAGCACCGTAACGCCTGGAATTGTTGCTAGTGATTTTACAGCTAAGTTACGCCTGGAGAAAATGATGTACCGAACGGTGTGACCTTTTGTTCCCCAACCAATCTGAATGGCCTCTGCTGTTGATACTGTGAAAGCAGATTCTCTCCTCAATATTCACTTGCTGCAGGCTCATTTCTCACTATGTCCAAGGAGGAAGGGAGAACGGCAGTGAACGTGGAGTCCTGTAGCTCAGTGGTTAGAGCACTCGCTTTGCAAGTGAGAGACCTGAGTTCAATTCCAGACAGGGCGAAACCTTGGGCAAGTTTCCTTACTCCACACGCCTAATAATAATACCTCCAAAACAAAAAACAATAATAAATTGGTCATTTTCAATCTACGACTGTTTGTGGGACATTGCTGTGCGCAATTGGCTGCCGCGTTCGCCCACACATATACAGTCAATTCACTTTACAGTGTGTTCTGTGAAGAGCTTTGGGACGTCCTCCCGACGTGAAAAGCGCTATATCAAATGCAAGGATTAAAGGATTAAAATACAAAATCGATTTTTACTTATTATTTTTTTGAAGTGCAGTATTCAGTTTGTCTGGAGTGAGCCACATCATTCTCATTTTCAGATGAACCGATCATTATATCACATTGTGCTCGTGATAAGAGCTTATTGATGTTCCCTTTCTCTGACAACAAATTTCACATTATATTTTCAAGATGGTGAGTAAAGATTTGAGGGGGGCATTTTTTATAAAAAATATGAGGCAGTTTTTCATTTTCTATTGTTACAGGCTTCTAACTTGCATGTTGTGCACTTTTAATATTCAGTCTTCCCACATCAGCAATGATTCTGTGGAATAATTTTCAATGACAAATTCTGACTGACACTTCCATCAATTAAATATCATAAATAAATACTGGCAGCAGTGGAATGCTGTAGTGTTTAACTATTGTACATAACATATTTAGACCCCATTAAAAATGCATGAAGCCTAAGTTTATTTTAGACTTGAGATCCCATCTGTAACCTACATAGTAATAATTGATCTTGTGGACCAAATGCTACAGTATTATACTTGTTTGAATATAAAATTGATCTAAATTTGTAATCTAGGTTTCAGTCTTGCTCACATGGCTCCATACCTTAGCCTGTAAGACTTTGGCCTCTAACTCACCTAATCTAGGCTAACACTAACAATTCCTGGGATGGACTGCATTGTTGGAAGTGCTGTCCTTTGGATAAGACATTAAATTGAGGTCCAGTCTGCCTGTTCAGGTGGATGTTAAAGATCATATGGCACTATTTGAAAAGCAGAGAGGGGTTCTTCTGGTGTCCTGGCAAACATTTGTGCAAATAAAATTGGTCGTTCACTTCATGGCTGCTTGGAGGACATTGCTACATGCAAATTGGCTGCCACATTCACCTACAAAATACACAGTCACTACACATTACAGTAAATCCAGTGAAGCGCTTTGATACATCCTCCTGAGGTGAACGTCCTTATATAAAATATTATTATTATTATGTATTAACAGAGTTAATTACTGGCATCCCAGATATCCTTCTGGTGAATTGTCATTAAACTTGTGGCAAAGCTTGTGCATCCTTCCCAAGGTGGGGTGCTCAAAGCTGTTTAACCCAATCTCATAGCCAAAAATCCCCCAAATAAAATTGGTCACTCACTCCATGACTGTTTGCAGGGCGCTGTTGTGATCAACGATCTGATAAGGTGCTATATCAAATGCAAGGATTATTATTATATTATTATTATGCAACATTCCATATATCAGTTGTACAAGCACACTGGTGCTTGCTTGCTTTTATATTCTACAAGTGCAACATTATGCCTATTGTTAGCTTGTAAGACTATTTTGTCATAAAATTGAAGGCTTGTGGAAAATTCTTAAATTCAGTCTTAATCGGGATGCTAGTTATTTTCCAAGAAATACACAAGTTTCCAAACTCTGCAGAATTACAGTTCTGCACCATCTTCAAAAAAATGGTCTTACACACTAAGGTTAGTTGGAATTTCAGGCCTTATGCATCTTGTGATAAATAAGGAGTGAAAATGTCTTCTGTATTATAGTTTTAGTTTGACAACAACAACAACAAATTGCATTTATATAGCGCCCTTCACGCCGGATGGCATCTCGGAGCACTCAACAGGAAATAAATTTATGAGGTCTCATTGCTGTTTCTAGTAGGTGTTATATCATCCACATTGTAGAGCACTTAATGGACTCCAATAATTAAAGTATAGAGACACGATGGAGTAGCTGATGTGAAAGACAGAAACTCCATACTTTGTGCAGAACGGGAAGGTGGTCTTTTGAGATTAGGGTTAGGTATATTCTTGTGGAAAGTGGAATGTGCTGTACTCTGTGCTCTCAATGTAGTGCTTGACCAGGCAATGATTGTGGCTATACGTGCTTGAAATAAGAAAGGGTTAACATTCATCACTTTCCTGTGCACAAATCTTGTCTATCTAAACAGAAAAACTGATGCAGCACCATTTGAACAAACACTCTGATTTTAAATCCAACCTTTGACCTGTGCAGGACACAAGGTTATACCAAAACAGCCTGCAGCTCTGCTGCTTATCCAGCAGTGATATTCCACCCACCCATGGAATCATTGATTCAGTTTCTTTAAGTAATGAGTAGCCTTTGCTGTTTTCAGAAGGTGAAAGCTTTTGGGTTATAAATCATCTGTAAACGATTCTGTTGCTGAATCCTAAAAAACTGAAGGAGTAAATTTTTAATTCACATTATTCTGGGGATAAACTATAAAATAACACGTGGGTATTTATCCCAATGACTTTTGTTGAATTTCCATTCTGATTTTCAAGTCGTCTTCCAGAGCATGATGAGTTAAGACATGGGGCCTTAATGATGGGAATAAAGGCAGAGAAAGACAATACTGCATTGTCTCGATTGTTGGTCCAGCCTGCAGGGTTCAGTCTCAAGTTGTAATGTATTGCTAGCCTTGTCATGATAAAAAGATCGCACATCTTTTTCATTATTGTCTGGTTTTACTGTGTTTTCCTACCCACACAGTGCCGCTTTGTCTCCAGATTATAAATACACGCTCACACCTTTGCAGGGACATTTGCCGTTTATGACTCCCCAGCTCCTAGTTTTGCATATTGAAATAGATTTTCATTCTCTACATCAGGAACAATATAAGACTTGGCAGCTTTGGCCTGATTGCAAACAGTATAGGACGGGCGCGCTTTCAACTAACATCAGAATAAAATTTGTCACCGTTGGGAAACAAATGTAGTTGATAATTTGCCAATCCGAGATCCAACCCTGCAAAAATAATAATTCTTTCTGTAAACTTCAACTAATTTGGAAAATGTGGCTTGCCTTGACTTGGACTGGAGTTGTCTGCTTTTCTACCCTGTATACCTCTCCCGCTCACTTATCCATCCGTCAAAGTCAATAAAATTGATCATTCACTTCATGGCTATTTGTGAAACATTGCTACTCTGCACAAATTGATGGTTGTGTTTGCCTAGAAAATATACAGTCACAAAACTTTCCAGTAAAATCCTGTGAAGCACTGTGATTTGAGACCTCTCGACGTCTCGACAATGTGATAAGGTGCATATATCAAATGCAAGAATTATTATTATTATTATTATATATAATGGGGAAGACTTCCCTCCTTTCAAGCCTATTTGATATTCTGCTAATATCGACCTTGGTGGATATAGGTATTCACTCTTATTTAGGTAAATGTAGTCAAAGAAAATTAGAATGTTAGCACATTGCAATGAAAAGCATTCTCCATTGTGGATTACACTCTGGGATTGAGAAAGTAAACAGTCAACATCGTCCCCTTCCCTTCGAAGAGATTACAGATTCACTGCTGAATAACAGATGAACTCGAAACGTAGAATATTAGGATCAAGGTTTTATTACAAAAGGAATGGGTGATCAAGCTATACAAATTGTAAGGGTTATGTCAGGATTCTCTGATGGTTTTGCTTCCGTTGATTAATGTAAACTCATCCTTATATCCTAAACTGTCTGAAACTTGTTTTCTACATAACACTGAGAACCTGAGAACCTCATGATCTGATTCCTATGAAGTGCCAAGTTATGAATGTTGGCTTTTTGCCAAGGACATCTTTATCTTTTTCCTTGGGCTTCCACAGCTAAGTCTTTCTACCAGGTTCCGTGATCCCATCACTCCCACCCTCGCCCGAATCCACCGGCTCCCCATCCCCCAGAGGATTGAGTTCAAGATCCTCGTCCTCACCTTTAAGGCCATCCATGGCCTTGCTCCCTCCTACCTCTCTGACCTGCTGACTCCCTACCAACCTGCCCCGCGCTCTCTGTTCATCAGGCTCCGACCTGCTCCATGTCTCCCGCCCAACCATCGGTGGACGGGCTTTCAGCCTCTCTGCCCCCACACTCTGGAACTCCATCCCACGGTTCCTTCTCCTCGCTTCCTCCCTTGCCTCCTTCAAGACCGGTCTGAAGACCCTTCTCTTCGACTGTGCCTTTGGTCTCCCTCCTACCTCTCTGCCTTCCCTCACCCCTATCCCACCCCTCCCGCATGCTCAGGCCCTGACACCTGACTGTTCAGCACTTTGGGACATCCTCCCCATGTGAAAGGCGCTCTATAAATGTAATTTTGTTGCTGTTGTTGTATCTCTTTCATACAGTCCTCTGGGTGGCTTGTAGGAATGTTATGATCAACAAGAGTGGCCTTCACTCTGTGTCTACTGTGGTTATCATTTGCAGTGCCAGTACATCTGACATTAACCCAGAACAATACTTTCACATGGGCAGAAGAATGAGGATGAGGCAGAACAAGACGACACAGGCTCAGATTTGGAGAGGGCAATTTCAGGACAGGCACCAGGAAGTATTTATTTATCCAGAGGGTAATTGACACCTGGAACAGGTTACCAGGAACTGAGGCCAAAACACTAGATTTATTTAAAAAAAAACAGCTTGATTCTGTAACAGGAGCACTCTAAGGTGGATATTCTATAAGCATAGGATCAAGTGGACCTGAAGGCCTCTTTATCCAAATTTCTCTTATGATCCTATGATAATATGCATTTATTTTGCAGTGAATTGCAGAACTACAACTGATCACTTTTTTAGGTCAGACGCGTGTCTGGCACATGCAGAAGCCCATCACCTATCTGAGAGTTTCACATAAGTATGTCACCTACCCTGTGTCTGAAATGGAATGTGCGCTCTCTCTCTCCGGAGGTATATATCCTTCTTACCTAATTCTGGAGAATATGATGCACAGGTTTGTGAGAGCTAAGGTTTGGGGTCTCCCGAATGTGTGTTGGGTTACTGATGATATTAAACAGCTAAAACCATGGCCAATGAAAGCAGTATCTGGCAAGCCTCCTACTGCTTGTCCAGCTAGGACCATTTTATCCATTAATGCTTTGCTTGCAAAACAACAATAACAAAATTACATCGGGAGGACGTCCCAAGACACTGAACAATCAGTGTTTCGGACCCGAGCTGGGGTTCGGGATCGAGGAACAGAAGCTGTGTGGAAAGAATCTCTGCCTAGTGACTGGCCTGCCCTTCCAGGTTCCATCAATGAGCCATCCTGGCTGGTTTGTCATCAATATTGCCGTGGAATACTGCGGACCCACTTGGCTCAGGAACCAGACTACCCAGAGACCACCACAGAGAGTTAACTCTATTTCAACATTCTGTTGCCAAGCATGTCATCCCAAGAAGACCCCGCTTACCTAACCTCCAAGAAGGATAGTCACTAGTTGGTGATTGTTGATACGATAAAAAGACAAACTGAACACTAATGGCTAAAGAGCTGGCCAGAGGAAGCCAGGACTCATTACATTAGTGTTCAGCTCGATTTAATGGTGGTTACATTGTCTTGTTTTTTTGGTCTGGAGGGAATAAAATCACGTATGTATACTTACTCCCAATTGGGAGTTGTGCACTCTTCACTAATGACAGGTAGCAATCCTCACCAGCAGAGTGAGTGCTTAAAAGCCAATTAAGCTTTTCATTTAGGTGTGGGAAAACATTCTGTTGCAATTATCAGTGATGTGTTCCAACGTTAAAGATTGCCAGTATTCAGTCCAAATAGGACTTAGCCCTCTCAGAGCACTATGAAACTGCTTACAGAAGCACATCCTGTGCAAATCAGTCATGCAGCAGAGTTGCACATCAGCAAGAAACTAGCAGTGAGGAGGACTTACCAAGGTGGAACAGAAAGAAGTTACAATTTACGAGATTCCTCCATCAAAAAAGCTTTACAGCCATTGTCTTAAAATTGAAAATCACACATAATGTTAGATAATTCTTATCTTCTGCGTTCAGTTAGAATTAAACAGTTTTCTGCTTCCAAAATCAAGACTTGAATACAGTATAATATTTTTTTCCAAAATCTGCAAGGTCTTAAATTTTAAGGCAATCAACCAATCCAAGATCAGAGGTTAAGGTTAACCTCTCCAACCTCCTCACTCCCCAATCCACCACCGGGCATCTACGTTCAACTGGCACCGGCCTCCTGCTCGTCCCTCGCATGCTCTGCCCCATCAACGGAGGTCCCGCTTTCAGCCATTACACTACAAAATTCTGGAATACTCTCTCTCAATCCCTTCCCCTTGCCCCCTCTTTCCCCCTTTTCAAGTCCCACTTGAAAACCTTCCTCTTCAACTGTACTTGTAGCCACCTCCCTCTCCCCGGCTCGGAGTCAGGCTCTGCCATTGTTAAGCGCTCTGAGACGCTATCCTGCGTGGAGGGTGCTATACAAGTGCAAGTTGTTGTTGTAAGAGCATAAGGATTCTAAGAACTCTTGTGATATAATTTCAGTCGCTATCTCTTAAATGAATTATGGCAGGAGTCCTAAAGGGGATGAAATTATTCTTATTTCTGAGCAGTCAGGTGTTTTTGAAGTGATAGTACGAAAGGATTGTACGGATAATCAATGATGCAGCATCTGCTCATCTCTGTCTGCCATGAGGCAAAGTGACAGGCAGAGGTGTCAGCGTGGCTCGGTGGGTAGCATTCTCATTGCTGGGTCACAAGGTTGTGGGTTGAAACCCCACATCAAAACTTTGAGTTGGCAGTTACTCCAGAGCAGTATTAGTGCTTTGTTAGAAGTGCCGTTTGAAAAAAATGCTGCTTGTGGTCATTCATGGCTGTTTGTGGGATATTGCTCTCTGCAAATTGGCTGCCATTGTGGAGTCCTGTAGCTCAGTGGTTAGAGCGCTCACTTCACGTGAGAGATCTGGGTTCGATTCCCGGCAGGGTGAAATCTTGGGCAAGTTTCCTTACTCCACACACCTGATAATAATGCCTCAAGAAAAAAAATAAAATAAATTGGTCACTTCAATCCAGGACTGTTTGTGGGATACTGCTGTGCGCAATTGGCTGCCGGGTTTTGCCCACAAATATACAGTCAATTCACTTTACAGTATATTCTGTGAAGCACTTTGAGACGTCCAGCAGACGTGAAAAGTGTTATATCAAATGCAAGGATTATTATTTTTATTATGTTCACCTACAAAATAATTAATCACTACATGTTACAGTAAATTCTACAAAGCATTTTGAATGTTTTGATGATTTAGTAACGAGCCATATCAAATGCAAGGATTATTATAAAAATGAGGTTCCTTCAATTTAGGAGGATGTTAAAGATTCCGTGACACGGTTCAGAAAGAGAAGGATATTTCTCCTGGGGTTGATCCTCCAAATAAATTGATCATTAATTTTATGGCTCTTTGTAGGGCCTTGCAGTGCAGAAACTAATGTCCAGAAACATTGAAAGTCTAAACCTTGACTGCTCAGCGTTCTATCGAGAAAAAATATATAAATGAAATAAGCAATAACATATTTCTCAGCTCCTACCAAGAAGAATAGCAGACACTTTGGGACATCTCAATGACATGATATCAAATGCAAGAATGATTATTATTATTGTTCACGCAAATAATGGAAGATTGTACCAGAGCTTGAGTGTAAAATTCTCTTCCAGCCAATTTATCAAAATCTCTCATGCCACATTGCATAGTTTTAAATATGCAAAGATTTTGTATCTATCTGCCCTCCAGTGGGCTGCTTCACCATTCTGTCTGTGAGCTCTATTATCTTTTTTATTATTACTGCTTAGCCCTGCAACATTCAGGAATGTGAGACAGTGACGGAGCCGGGCAATGTTGCGGAGGTGAGGGAAGGCAGAGCGGGTCATGGCACAGATGTAGGGTAAAAAGGATAGTTGAGGGTCAAACAAGATACCAAGGTTCTGGACTGGCTTAGTAAGGTGGAGTGTGCAACTATGGATAGTGATGCTGTCAGTGCCTGAGGTGAGGAGATGCTGACGGGAGCCAATCAGCTGGGCTTCAGAAGTTGACCCCATGTCTGAGGATGATGTCACCAAGAGGGGAACATATAGATATTGAGGAGGAGGGGACCAAGGACAGAGGAACACTGCATGAGAAAGTGCGGGGAGTAGAGGAGAAACCGTTTGTGGAGATGAAGTGGAGGCGGTGTGAGAGGTACAATCTGAACCAGTCAAGGATAGAGCCGTGAAGGTTGAGGTGAGAGGAGAGGCGGTGGATGAGCATAGAGTGGTCGACGGTGTCAAAGGCAGCAGAGAGGTCAAGGAGAACAAAAAGGCAGAGGAAGCCTGTTTGCAGATATACAGAATGTCATTTGTCACTTTGACCAGGGCTGTTTTGGTGCTGTGGGAGGCACGGACACCCGATTGGAGTTCACTACATATGTGCATACGACCGCCAGAAAGGTGGAAGGTGAACTAGATGGACCTTAGGTTTTCATCTTGCAATTCTTATGTTCTTATGTTCTCCCTCAGTTATAACCAAGAAAGATAGCAAACCCACTATATGTATTGGTTTCATACGTATGGAACCCATATTGCCTAAGCTGACACTCCAATACTGCGCTGTCCTTTGGATTAGATGTTAAACCAAGGTCCCATCTGCCTGTGCAGTGGATGTTAAAGATCCCGTGGCACTATTCAAAAAGAGAAGGAAGTTTCTCCTGGTGTTCTGGCCAACAATCCCCCAAATAAAATTGGTCTTTCACTCCATGGCTGTTTGTGGGACATTGCTGTGTGCAAATTGGTTGCCGTGTTGATGCACAAAATACATACAGCCATAACATTTTACAGTATATCCTGTGAAGCGCTTTGAGATTTCTCAATGACATAATAAAACCCTATACCAAATGCAAGGACAACTATTATTATTTACCTACAAAATACCCAGTCACTATGCTTCACAATAAATCCTATGAAGGTGCCTTGAGATTTGCTCCCAATGTGAAAGATGCTGTATCAAATGCAAGTATTATTATTATGTTTTAATGCTTATCATTCCTTATCTCATTTGCATCTATTTCTATTGCAATGCACCTTGTGGCTTCATTGTAATTTCATGCATGTAATAATTTTCATTCGGCACTTTGAATGGAGAGGAAAACAGCGAATAAGTACACCATAAAAGTGATGTGTTTAGCTACTTGATCATGCAATGGTCTTGGCATGGTAGGGGTATGAAATACAGCAGCTATTTTATATCACAGAAGAGGCCCATTATGAGACGATAGTTGGCTACATAAATTCCCAACCTATCTCATAATATGGCTAGAAAGATAGACAGCACTTGTGCATTGTGATGCAACCGATCATTTGACACCATGATATCACTGCGCAGGGGCAGAAAGCTGGCCTGCGCCTTGGGCTCATTTCATGCTTCAAATCTTGATGTCCCACATCAAGAAATGTCATTACACTTCTCTCATTGTCACTCCTCAAAATGTGTCACGTTCCTTCTCTCATTGTCGCCGATTTGAAGGAAATCGTCCCGAATTGAAGTAAGCCGGCCAGCTTTCAGCATGCATTTTGAATTTTTCGGTCAGTAGATGTTGAGATCAACACTCCAACGCTCCTATAAGAGAGCCCACATTTGAATGAAACATTTTGTAAAAGCTCTGCTGTATTTCTCTATTAATGAGAAGAAAACACCATTACGCATCAATGAGTGCAAACAGATACCATCAGCGTAACTTTGTCATTTGAATATACTGTATGATCCCAGGCCAATTGCTGTCATTCAGATGCCTCCTGAGACTAGTCAATAAACCTCCTTTCTCAACCCAAGACAGCAGCTTCCTGACAGTTGCACTCCGCCATCATACTTGTGTCCATAGCAACCAGATAAACAATCAATTATATTTGATAAAATAACTTAAAAGAATAAAAGGATTTCTGCTATTTGCTTTCAAGAGTCTGAGCTTCAAAACCATTTTAAGAAATTGACTACAATTTAGATCTAGTTAACATCATGCTTTTCAAATACCTGGTGCGCTAAACTTCCTTTTGTATACAACTGTACACAACAGTAGTTAAAATGAAATGATAATGACCCCACTGATTGCTTGGTTTGTACAAGTAATAATAATGAATGTAAATAAATGCTTACATTTGATATAGCCTTTCACATCGGGAGGACATCCCTAAGTGCTTCACAGGGTTCACTGTAAAGTGGCAAATTGAATGGCAGAGTAGGCAACGAAAAATACATCCTTTAGTTGGGGATCTAGTGACAAGGGGACAGAGTTTCTGCATTGTTAGTGGATAATTAGGCTAACATTGGAAGGAATTGTTTCACTCAGAGCTGATAGGGCTTGGAATTTATTACCACAAGTAGCAATTGAGGCTGAATGAATAGAACTGTTCAATTAGGAAGTGAATAAGCACCTGGAGCAGTATAAACAAGCTAGTGCTCTTCAGTCTGAGAGACGACAACATAGAGGGGACCTCCTGTAGGTTACAACATTTTAAATGGGATTGAAAATGTAAACCTAGAACAATCCTTTAGGATATATCATGAAAGTAGAACAAGAGGAGTTCCACTGAAAGCAGTAAAAACATAAAAGGGAGATGGGGAGAGAGCTGGAAAGTAGGATTGATAAAAACAATGATTTAGATAAACAGATTTATAAACTGAAACGTGCAGTGACTATCTGTTTTGTAGGTGAAACCGGCAGACAATTTGCGTTCAGCAGTGTCCCACGCATAGCCATTAAGCGAGTGACCAATTTTATTTGGGGGATTGTTAGTCAGGATACCAACCAGAAGAAACTTCCTTCTCTTTTCAAATAGTGCCATGGGATCTTTAACATCCACCCAATCAGATAGACAGCACCTTGGTTTAATGTCTCATATGAAGGACCAGAACCAAAGTAAAGCCATTGCCCCACTATGTAATAGTGAGTTATGTAAAGCTAGGAGATTCCACAGATTTTCCAAGATAGATCTGGATGAAAAAGGCCCTTCGCACATCCTACCTCATCCATCCAGAATATCACCTTGTTTTTTGAGTGTGTTTGCATGTAGATGTGTTTGAGTAGGTTGCTGATTCTATTTTCACATCTATCTTACTCAGCCTGCTTTCTGATTCAGAATCTCCTTCTTGGGTGCCTGGTACACATCTCTTTGTGAGGAAGTGCAGGAGAATCATAGAGCGCACAGTGTTCTCAATGTTTCATTGGTGACGACTGATAACCACCTCTGAGGAAGATTGATTTGTTCCATAAAAACAGGAACCAATCTATGGAAAGTGATACTGACAAATACACAGTCACTAGACTTGCAGCAACCACTTGTGAAGCGCTCTGAGGCAGTTTGACATATTACAGGAACTATATTAATAATAATCTTTAGATTTAATATCGCATCTTTCAATTCGGAAGCCGCCTTGGAGTGCTCCTGACATGAAAGGTGTTATACAAATCTAATTTTGTTGTTGCTGCTTCACAGGGTTTCATACCTGCCTTCATACCCCATATCTGTACCATGACTCGCTCTGCCTCTCTCCACCCCCGCACCATCGCTCGGCTCCGCCACTGTCTCACACCACAGGCTGCCGAGACCCTCATTCACGTATTCATAACATCAAGGTTCGACTACACAAACTCCCTGGCTGTCGGCCTCCCCAACTCCTCCCTCCATAGGCTGCAGATCATCCAGAACTCTGCAGCCCGTGTCCTCTCCCGCACCAGGCTCTGCGACTCTACACCCCACCCTCGCTGAACTCCACCGGCTTCCCATCACACAGAGGATACAGTTCAAGATCCTGGTCTTTTTTCCTTGGTAGCCTCTGGTAGGCTCCGCGACTCTTTTTTCCCTGGTAGGCTCTGCGACTCTATCACCTCCACCCTCGCCCGACTCCACCGGCTTCCCATCACACAGAAGATCCTAGTCTTCTTTCCCTGAAATAGAATGGTTGCTTTCACAGGCAGAAGAAAAGGGAAAATGCCTCAGGGGGTTGCCACAGCAACAGGCTCTACCTACCTCAAACATAAAGCTGAAGTCATAGGGCAAGATCTCAACACATCTTCCCGCCGAGCTTGTGAGCTCCTCAGAGGCTGCTTGAGGTGAATCAATGGCCTACAAAGGCCACAGCCAAGCCATGATGTGAACATGTGGGATTATCATAAACTGCTCTAGATTTCAGTTCATGGAGATGTAGTGTTGGGTAGTGTGTGGACAATTGTAGAATAGAATGAACACATCAGGCCTGACATTTCTTGCATTCTTTACTTGTAAGACCATTTTACTGTAAAAGTTAAGATGCTGCAAAATCATGGAAAATTCTTAAATTAAGCTTTTTTGGAGCTGGCAATATCTGGCTTCCAAATTCAGGCTGAACTTAAGAATCTTCCACAATTCTGCACCATCTCAATATTAAATACAACTATTGTCTTGCAGGTGAAGACGATGTGAAATGTTGTGCCTGCAGCAGGGCAATAAAAAGGTGGGCTGATCCATCCCCCTAAAAAACACACAATCACTGTAATTTACAGGAAATCCTGTGAAGCGTTTGAGAACATTCTCATGTCATGAGTTTCAATGCCTGGGGCCAGAAGTTAAGTTTGTTTCTAGAAATAGACTATTTCTTAACATATCAGTGAGTAAATTTAAAAAATGTTTGCCCTGAAGTGTGAAGAAAACAGACTATCCTGGAAATGAATCAATAGTATAAGAAGATGATTCCAATTGCCACCCCTCGCTGTCCAGATCAGAGAGTGTGCATTCCAGACACTGGGAAATTTCCATATGTGTGGGACTCTCAGTCTGGTTTAAATACTCTTAACCATAGTGATGGATTTCCGCATATGTCAGACATCCACCTGCCCGTACGTGGGGTTACTGCTGGAGTCTAGCCAGCTAAAACCGCATGGCTTGCCATTGATATTGCTGTCCAACTGCAAGCTTTCCCACTGCTTGTCCAGCTAGGACCACCCTACCCATTAGGGCTTTGGCTTGCAGGGTTAACAGGATTTGAGTGGGATGACTTTCTGGCCCCAGTGACTGGGCTGCCCTTCCAGGTTGTGCCGATGAGCCAGGCTGGCTGTGGTGTCATCAGTAGTGCCCTGGAATACTGTGGACCCGCCTGGCTCAGGAACTGGACTACCGAGACCACTATGGAGGGGTGGCTAGACTCTGACAGTTCATTCCAAGTCATGTCACCGTGGAGCCAGTTCAACTCCAAGACAAACAATAAGACAATCTATACAGGCCAGCAGAACTACTAGATTTAAGATACGAAAGGAGGAAATGAATGATTCTGTTTGTTGGAGCTCACTTGCACAGACCTAATATAACCAAAGATATATGGTCTCAGGTTTCATCCACCTGGCTGATAATCAAAGTTCTCTGTGTTGTAAAATCAGCTGAGATAATAATGTGAAAGTAATTTTCATTTTACTTCTCTCTGCTTTCTACTACTGTAGACTGAGTATATCAGTGTCAGTGACTATATCACTCTCCATTTCTTCCTGATTCTCGTCTATTATTTCTAAGTCTTTTCATCCTGTCTGTTCCTGACCAAATGTTTGCGTTACCATGAATCTATCATGTAGTATTTTCGCAGACCTGGGATTCCTTTCTCTGATGCTTGTGAACGTATTCCCTCTTAAATACAAAACTATTGTTCTAAGTGTTTTGCCAATTTAAGATGAGAAGCAAGCTGAATTCTCATAACTAATTGATTGGATTATTCTGAATGATAACTTGAGGATAAAAATTGTCGCTGGGGTCTGGGGAAATAATAATCCAAAAACAGATGTATTTTAAATCAAAACACAATACTTTATTTACAACCACAAAAACACTTTGTTTTTTGGTCAGCTGGATGTCTGACACACACCAAAAACCCATTACCATGCTTATGACTATCCAAACTGAAACTTCCACATTTGCATGCTTAAGTCTAATGTTGCCTACTCTTGCAATACCATTTCTTGGCTCGTCTATGATTGGCCATGTATATTGCTTTCATACAGACAGTGACTCCTCATCTGGATCATTCTATTCATCGTTTCTGGCAGGGTAACCTATGGGAACCTGTGGGAACCTGAGGTTTGTCTGGCATAGTGGCTGGAGATTCCTGATCCCCTCTATGCTGTAGAGCCCAGGAAGTCCAACCTGCCTTTCCTGCCAGATAAGGTGACTCAGGCCAGGAGATTAGATTGAATTAACAAGCAGTTTGGTGCTACAATTGGAGAATGGTTGAAGAAGGGCCTTTAGCCTATTTATGTCATTCCTCCAAATTACAACGTGAAGATTAGAATTTGGAGGAATGACTTGAAAGGGCCAAATGGGCCTTCTTCATCCAAACCCCTCTTGTGATTCAGTAACTGTTTTCTCCTAGTCCTTTTCTAGTCATTCTCCATCAGCAGGCCTTTCACCTTATCTCTAACTAATTTACTGATTTCCTTTGACTGTGTGACAAAGGAGCTTGATAAGGTTAAGGCAGTGGACGTTTTATATCAGGATTTCAGTGAGGCCTTTGATACAGTTCCTAAGGAAAGGAGTACTGAAAATAAAGAAAGCGTGAATCGGAGGAAGTATCTTGCAATGGATATGTAATTGGCTGACCGATAGAACTTAGAAAATGGTGGTACAGGGAATGTCATCAGGCTGTGAGAATGTTACCAGTGTAGTTCCACAAGGGTCGGTTTTGGGACCTCTTTTATTTAACATCTTCATAAATGACCTGGAGCTAGGAGTCATAAGCACAGTGGCTACATTTTCAAGTGACACAAAGCTAATGAAGGAGATAGAATGCAAAGATGAGCAGGATAGGTTACAGGAGGACTTGAACATCCAGTATGTTGGTGTTCTGAACATCCTGTTACCTGTTCTCTTTGCTACACATATAACATTTTAGACCTTGCTTGTACATTGTTAGCTCTTCAATTACTTTAACTTTTTTTGTTTTGTGTAAAACTGCGGGGCCAGGCACAGGAAGGAACTGTAACAGAGGTAACTTACTATTGGCAGTAATGATTTTAATTCGGTACATTTTATGGATTATTCTTGTACATTATTTTCCCCTCTCTTGAATTATTCACAGCTCTTTCCTGGAATAAAAGTCCTGGTCACTGATTTCGTTTTTCTCCTGTTATTATCTCAACTCTATGTTTTTCACCTAATATAATCCTTGAAAACAATTTCATGCTTTTTGCATTGTTGAAACCCAGAGTTGAATGGTTTATGTTCAGCTGCTAAATGTAGATCATTGTAGGCTGCTTCAGCATAGCATTAAGACAATAGCAACAGGGGATATATAGGATGGGTTATCAGTGTTTATGCATGTAAGAAGGATTAGCAATCCTAGGCCATCCTCATCAGATTCTCCATGTTAGTAGCAGTAACCGGCCAATCTGCAGCATTCACTTACAAAATACATGCAGTCACAGCACTTTACAGCATGTCTGTGAAGCACTTTGAGAAGTCTTGATGATGCCATAAGGCACTATATCAAATGCAAGGATTATTATTATAGTAAACTCCTGATAACATAACTCCTGGTTTAAATATCACTGCCACTTAAGTCATCATGCTGTCAATATCGTGGCCGCATTTATTTATGCATTTATACTTATGCCTAACTCGCCTCTTCGGATAACTCGTTATAGAGCCCTTTTCGCTTGAAGTGATGAGTTATCAGGAAAATACTGTATTATATCCAGCGCCTTGGGACATCCTCCCGATGTGAAAGGCGCTATACAAATGTAATCTTGTTGTTGTAATTATTATAGCTAATTATTATTATGATCTATGTGCATGAGGAGATGAGTTGGAAATGCTAACATCTGTAAGGAAGCAGAGTCTTGATACAGAGGATAAAGCTCAGCCTGGAGTTGATTTTGTTTTACATTTACAACAGTCACTGTTAGATTTTTTTATGAAATAATGCATAACTTAACCTTGCATGAAAAATATACTTTGGTTTTTTGGGGGGCATCCATTCTGCTCATTGCTTAGCGGAATTACAGAATAACATTATACAGCAGATGAGCTGAAAAATTAAATGAGTTCCTCGGTTGCTTGTTGAGTATCTTTCTCTCCTTCATTATTTGTTTCTCTGCTTCAGTGTTTTTCTAAGTCTTTGCTGTTCATCCCTTGTCTCTTATGATCCCTTTTTCTAAGACAGTGTATTTCCTGTAATGAAAGCACACATCCCTAAACTGATTTACAGATGTAATAAAGCCACTTTCTTATTGTGCCATGCAATTTCTCTCAATCTCTGCTTATCTCCTTGCCTTGATTTTGATTTGCTTCACCATTTCTCAGTAAATCTCTTTTCTTTTCTCTCCCTCCTCTCGCTGTTTTTCTTACATTCTGAATCTTCCTTGGTAACAGGAGCTAACCGTCAATCACACATTTGCACAGTTTTTATACCACAGTTGAAACAGATTTACAAACTTAAGGGACTTGCAGGCTCAATATTGTAATTTCCCTCCCCCAATATACAATGAGATCACATTCCCAACTGCACAGAATGCGCTGTGTGCTAATGCACTAATCTGTGGTTTCACACAAACTCTAAAGCTTTCTGAATGAAAAGTTTGACTTTTCTCATACCGAAAGGACTACCACTGTCTATTGATACATTTGACTTGCCCATCAGCCTGCAAATTATTGCTTTCACCACATCTCTCAGTCCATTGATTGAACATTCTTGATGAGTATGCAGGACATCCAGCCTTCAAACCCTGTATCATTGCAGAAGGTTTCAGAGTGGCTTTGGAGCCTTAAAATAAAATGATATAGGAAGACTTGGCAACCAGTTGCAATGTATTCTATCTCCGGCTGAATTTAGACCACCAAATTATCGGAATCCAGATACAAAAGGCATGAAATTTATTTTAAGGATTATATTCTGTAAAAAAGATTGAGATAGTATTTGCCTTGAATGAACCAAAAAAATCCCTGCACAGAGAATAAATCAAACAAGAGCCACGACTCTTCGAAGGGAAAAAAAATGACCCTGTTATCTTATCTGCTGCTCATCTATTTACTGCCACTATTGTTGCAGGAGTTTTAATGGCACAAATCTATATACTGGCAGGGCCAATGTGTGCTTTCTTCAGGTAAGTGTGAAGGTCAAGGTGCAGCAGGCACAGCCAAAAAGCGACTAAAATTTACAGTGTCAACAAAAGAGAAAAAAATACTCTCTACATTTCTGAAATTATTATCATTTCCTTTTGTGCTCCTAGCTCTGACTGGATACAAAAACTAAAATTGCTTGCTTCCCCCACCCATATCTTACTCTGATAGCAAAGCCTAACCTCTTAACCCCTCAATTAAAATGGGAGACAAGTCATTCCATGGGTCAATATGTATTTTTGCCACTATCAAACCTTTGAGATAGATTGGGAAAGGTTTATTGGTATCTCTCCTGCAATTTATGAGTGGTGCGGAGACGACTTATATTCTTGGGTCTTTTTCGGATGCCTAATAATTCTTCAGAATGCAAAATGTTTGTCAACTTTGAAGCTGTATATGTGTGTGTTTGTGTGTGGGTGTGGATGTCTGTTCAAGATTTAGGAGCTCAAAGTGTGCTTCAATTATTCTAGCCTTTCACACTCAGAACTCAAGTGGTCTGCTTATTCAAGCTTTACATAGGTTCAAAGAATGAATAAATGAACAAAAGAAAGAAGGAAAGTAGAAACAACAACAACAACTTGAATTTATATAGCGTCTTTCATGCAGGGTAGTGTCTCAGAGTGCTTGACAGTGGCAGAGTCTGACGCCAAATCAGAGGGAAAGGGAGGGGGGAGGTGACCATAAGCACGATCAAAAAGGAAGGTCTTTAGGCGGGATTTGAAGCTGGGGAAAGAAGGAAAGAAAGGAGGAAAAAGGGAAGATACAACAACAACAACGAATTACATTTGTAAAGTGCATTTCACGTCGGGAGGACGTCCCAAGGTGCTGGACAGACAGAGTTATGGACCCGAACTGGGGGTCGGGGTGGGGGAGGGTGGAGGGCAGGGGGGAAGCAGGGAAATCAAAAGCATGGTCGAAGAGGAGGATCTTGAGACGGGTCTTAAAAGTGACAAGTGAGGGGGCGATGTGGAGGGACTGCGGGATGGAATTCCAGAGGGAGGGGGCAGAGTGGCGGAAGCCCTGCCCGCCAATGGTGGGGCAAGCGAGGCGAGGGATTTGAAGCTGGCCGGAGCCCGCTGAACGGAGGGAGCGAGCAGGATGGTAGGGGTCAGGAGGTCGCAGAGGTAGTGGGGAGCAAGGCCATGGAGAGCTTTGAAGATGAGGACCAGGATCTTGAACTGTATCCTCTGTGTGATGGGAACCCAGTGAATTGGGCAAGGATGGGGGTGACAGGTTGTGAGCCTTGTACGGGAGAGGACATGGACTGCAGAGTTCTGGATGATCTGCAGTCTGTGGAGGGAGGAGTTTGGGAGGACGACCAGCAATAAGTTTGCATAGTCAAGCCTCGATGTAATGAATGTGTGTATGAGGGTCTCGGCGGCCTGCGGTGTGAGACAGTGGCAGAGCCAGGCAACGTTTCGGAGGTGGGGGAAGGCAGAGCGGGTCATGTTGCAGATGTGGGGTAGAAAGTATAGCTGAGGGTCAAACAACAACCCAAGGTTCCGGACTGGATAATAATAATAATCATAATCATAATAATAATAATAATAATAATAATAATAATAATAATAATAATAATAATAATAATCCTTGGTTTGATTTAGCAATTTTCACGTCTTCTAGGCATCTCAAAGCGCTTCACAGAATATAGTGCAAAGTGAATTGACTTTATATTTGTGGGTGAAACGCGACAGCCAATTGCACACAGCAGTGTCCCACAAACAGTCGTGGGTTGAAGTGACCAATTATTGTTTTTCTTGAGGGATTATTATCAAGCGTGTGGAGTAAGGAAGCTTGCCCAAGGTTTCGCCCTGCTGGGAATTGAACCCAGGTCTCTTGCTTGCGAGGCGAGTGCTCTAACCACTGAACTACAGGATGACAGGAAGGGAGGGAGGGAGAGAGAGAGGGAGGGTTGGAGGGAGGGGAGGGAGGGAGGGAAGGCCTATTCAACACCAATTATATCTTCTGGCGCGAAATGACCAGAGGCAAACCACTGATTAATAAAAAATGAGTTACTTGCAGATCAATGCAGAGGTATCAGCTTTTAATCCAAAATCAAGGGAATCCGCTCCGCGGTCACTGCCCCTCCAACTTCCACCCACCCCTTCCCTCCCACACTCCGACTCCTACCCATCCTCCCCTACACACATTCAAACCCGTTTCCCCACCCTCTGTCACCAACCTCATCTTATCTCTGAAACCCACCATCTGCTCCCTTGACCGCATCCTCACTCCACTTCTTATCTCCCAGCTCCACCTCCTTGCCCCACTTCTAACAGACATTATCAACCTGTCCCTCTCCTCTGGTTCTGTTCCCATTCCCCTCAAAACTGCCACCATCACTCCCATACTGAAAAAACCCTCCCTTGATGCGTCGCAGCTATCAAGCTACCGGCCCATCTCCAACCTCCACTTCCTGTCCAAGGTCCTTAAAAGAGTCGTCGCCTCCCAGCTGCGCTCTTTCCTCTCCACCCATTCATTATTCGAACCCCTTCAGTCGGGTTTCCGTGTTGCCCATAGCACAGAAACCGACCTGATCAAGGTCACCAATGACATCCTGACCATCTGTGACCAGGGCTCCCTCTGCCTCCTCGTCCTCCTCGACCTATCGGCCGCATTCGATACGGTCGAACACGCTATCCTCCTCCACCGCTTGTCCTCCCACCTCAATCTTCAAGGCCCTGTCCTTGAGTGGTTTAGGTCCTACTTCTCCCACCGTCATCATTTTGTCTCCGCTAATGGCTTTTCCTCCACCCCCCGCACTGTCTCGTGCGGTGTCCCTCAGGGTTCTGTCCTCGGTCCCCTCCTCTTCACCCTCTATATGCTCCCCCTCGGTGACATCATCCGCAGACATGGAGTTAACTTCCACATGTATGCGGATGACACCCAACTCTACCTTTCCTCCTCTACCCTCAACTCCACGACCACCGATGTCCTGACAGCTGCCTGTCCGACATCGAGTCCTGGACAAGAGACAACTTTCTTCAGCTCAACGTGCGTAAACTGAGGCCCTCCTGATTGGCTCACGTCAGCGCCTCCGCACCTCAGGCGCTGACAGCATCAGCATCCAAGGCTGCACTCTCCACCTCTCAAAGCCGGTCAGGAACCTCGGACCCTGAGCTGTCCTTTCTTCCTCATATCCGCGCCACAACTGGCACCGCCTTCCATCACCTCCGAAACATCGCCAGACTACGGCACTACCTCACCCCTCACGCTGCTGAAACACTGGTCCACGCCTTTATCACCTCAAGGCTGGACTATGGGAACTCTCTCCTCGCCGGCCTTCCCGGCACCTCCCTCCACAAGCTGCAGGTCATTCAGAACTCTGCAGCTCGTGTACTGTCCCGCACCAGGCTTCGGGACCACATCACTCCCACCCTCGCTCACCTCCACTGGCTCCCCATCCCCCAGAGGATCGAATTCAAGATCCTCATCCTCACCTACAAGGCCATTCACGGCCTCGCTCCCTCCTACCTCTCCGACCTACTATCCCCCTACTTATCTGCCCGTACCCTCCGTTCCTCTGACTCCGGTCTGCTCCACATCCCCCGCCCTAACCGCCCTACCATCGGTGGCCGTGCCTTCAGCCTCTCAGCCCCTAGGCTCTGGAACTCTATCCCCCAGTGCCTTCGCCGCCTCCTCCCTTTCCTCCTTCAAGGCCGGTCTCAAGACCTTTCTCTTTGACCGTGCCTTCAGCTCCCCTCTTGACTCTCTACCCCCTCCTCGCTCCCTCACTTCCCTCCCCTCACCCTGACCATTTGCCCCCTACCTGTGTCCCGATCCAACTGTCCAGGGCCTTGGGATGTCCTCCTGACGTGAAAGGCGCTCTCTAAATGGAATCTTGTTGTTGTTGTTGTTTAAAATGGCTGTGGGATTTATTTTGATGGAACAATTGCCCTCCCATCACATACACAACTGAAATGGAGCTACTAGTAATTGAGTGTTTTTGTTAATATACGTAGATAAATAAAGAGTTCAATGGAGGTGTAATAGATAAAAGAAATAGACAATTTAATTTATAGTATCGGAGTGCTTATCTTATACGGGACATTTTCAGACTGAAGTAATGATATGGTGTATAAACTGGTTATGTAAAAGGACAAAAAGTCAATAGAACAGAAAATTTCTTTGACCGTAAATGATGTGATATATTTCAATCAATGCTCCTTTTGTATCTACAGATAGATCCCTCTCTCAGACATAAATGCACTAATCTCATTTATGTATCTATTAAACTTCTATTAGTCAATGATTCACTTGTCAATTTGAAGTTGACTTCATAAAGTTCAGAGAAAAAGAACTGGTGAAGTGTTTGCACTCTGACACAGAGCCTCAGCATAGATAGTCTGTTGATTTGATTTTAAAAAATTAAGTAAACTAAACAAAATTGGATTATCTGCTTTAGTTGTATTGTGTTTGTTTATTCAAAATTCTGTATAGGCCTATTTATAAGATTAAGACTGTTGCAGTTTTCCTTTCCTTGTGATCTTTCTCCAACTTAATACTCAATGGGTTGACATGTACAGCACGTGATGTGTTAATTACATGTCACATTCTTCATGACAGTCACATGGCTCAGCTGAAAAAAGAATGGTGTTGTTTGCAGCCTCCTCCTTGTAAAAAATGGTCATTCACTTTACAGTTGGTTTGTGGGCCATTACTCTACCTAAATTGGCTGCCACGTTTGCCTACAAAATACAGTCACTGCAATTTACAGTATATCATGTGAAGCATTTTGAGACGTCCTCCCGACATGAAAGGTGCTATATCAAATGTAAGAATTATTTTTCATTATTATTATTATACTCTGTCTCGGGACATGGGCAATGCTGTCATTTTTCCATTTCAGTGTTATTTGTGTTTTATTTCCATTTTAGTACCATTTTAACCCGGGCTCTCCCTTAGACTCTCTGAACCTGTGCTCAATTTAGACATCAGGTTTGATCCCCAGCTTTCTTTTCTACCACACATCCATTCTCTGACCAGGACTACTTTTTACCACCTTCACACATTGCCCTCCTCCGTCCGTACCTCACAACCAAAGCAGCCGAAACCCTCGTCCATGCTTTCATTACTCCCTGGCTGGACTATTCCATGCCCTCCTCGCTGGTCTCCCCAGCTCCACCATACACAAAATTCAACTAATTCAAAACTCCGCTGCCCGGATACTCACCTGCACAAAACTCTGTACCCTTCTCACACTAATCCTTGCCAGGCTCCACTGGCTCCCAATTATTAAATGGATTGATTTAAATATCATCTCACTTGTTTTCAAATCCCTTCATGCCCTCGCAGCTCTCTACCTATTCGATTTGCTTACCTCTACTCACAACCACCTAGGCTGACTCCAGCCTCCCATTTGTTCCTTGTCCCCTCTACTCCACCATTGGTGGCAGTGCCTTCAACTACTAAGCCCCAAACTCTGCAACTCTCTCCCTCAATCCCTCTGCCTTGCCTTCTCCCTTCCCACTTTCAAATCCCACCTAAAGATCTTCCTTTTTGATTGTGCTTATGGTTACCTCCTTCTCCACCCTGACTCGGGGTCAGACCCCGCCACTGTCAAGCGCTCTGGGACGTTGCCCCACGGGAAGGGCTGTATATAAATGCAAGTTGTTGTTGTAGTGTCCAAATTGCCCTATGGTTGGCCTTATAATAATATAATCCTTGCATTTGATATAGCGCTTTTCACGTCGGGAGGATGTCCCAAAGCGCTTCACAGATCACAATGTAAAGTGAATTGACTGTATATTTGTGGGCGAACGCGGCAGCCAATTGCACACATCAGTGACCCACAAACAGTCGTAGATGGAGTGACCAAACTTTGCTATTTTATTTGTTTATTTTTTTGAAGGGATTATTATGCCCGGAAAAGTGATCCGCCAATCGACTAACAACCAGGTTCCAACTTACTGCTAGGTGAACAGAGGCATGTGGAGTAAGAAAACGTGCCCAAAGTTTTGTCCTGCCCGGGAACCAAACGCATGTCTACTCGCTTGCAAGAAGTGTGCTCTAACCACGATGCTACAGGACTCCACTAGTATACACACTTTGAAGATTACTTGTGCACACACTTCAAAGGTTCCCATGTAAAAATCTGTGATCTGTGGTACTCTTAAATGGCTTCCAAACATTGCGTTCCATACCTGAAACTTACTGCGTAGTTTACAAGTTGCAAACACATACAACTCAACATGCAGGAATTCTTTTACCAAGTGTAATTGGGAGGAACAATACTCATTCAAACCTCATTCTAAACAAAAACAATTATGATGAACTTGAACACTTTCTGTTTTCTTGTTTCTGTTAAATGTCATTGTTTGAACTGTGATTGCTAATAGCGTCACTGTGGAAATTGATTGGTAAGAGTTACCGAGTCTGAGCATTTCAGTTCCCTCTGACAAAATTGTTTCATTTAAATGCCTTGAACTTGACCATGGGGTTAATGATGACACCTACTGATGTCAATTCCACTCAGTAACACTTACAGGTCCCATAATGGTGACATTATCAATCACGGTTGAATAGAGACCATTATTTTTCAACACATATTAATACAAATAGAGAAAAATGAACTGATGTCAACCTTAATCTGTTGAACAACTGTTTCCCAGTGTAGGAAATATTATTGTTAATTTGCTGTCAGTCAGAATTTTCAACCACAGTTGAGCTCGATATCATCTCATCTATTGATCAACAACAACAACTTGCATTTATATAGCGCTCTTCATGCGGGACAACATGTCGGATCACTCCAAAGCATCTTCAGAAATGTTCCAGGAGCGTGACAGGAGTGGGAACCCTGGTGATCCTTTCCTCTCTAATCCTGGACACTGGTGCCACTTAAGACAATTATCATAAGGAACACATTTAGGTGTGAGCCTAAATCAGTTGTTAGCACTCTTGCCTCTGAGTCAGGAGGTTGTGGGTTCATGGTCCACCTTGGGATTTATGAGCTCATAGTCTGACACTCCAATGCAGTCTTGTGGGGTGGGGAATGGGGAGGATTGCTGTCAGGGGTGCCATCCTTCAGATAAAATTGTCCATTCACTTCATGTTTGTGATATTACAGTGCGCAGATTGGCTGTTGCATTTGCCTACATATGCACAGTCATTATACTTTACAGTTAAATCAAGCGAAGTGCTTTGAGATGTTTTGACAAAATAAGGTGCAAGGATTATTATTATAACGGTGGGATGGGTGGGGTGGGGGGGGAAGAGGGAGGAGAAACCAACCTGTTCTACCATGCTTGATAAAACACGAAACATGCGGAGAACTTAGTTTCTGAATGAAGAGTGAAGTTAAACATTTTCCACATTTCTCAAATTTTAAGACAGTGTTCTTAAGGCTAAAATCGAATGGAATTTCAAAGCTTGGAATTTTATGTGTTTTCATCAGAGGCACTGGTGTTTGGATTATCTTTGATTCTAAAAATGAGTTACTTTGCCCTAAGTAGATTTGCAGCACCGTTGCCTGGTGTAAATATCACTTACAAATATCCATGGTACCCATGTACTGTACCTTTAGTCTGAAAATCAGAAGGGTTTCCAAGCTTTATATGGAAATGTCTTGTTGACTCTCTGGTGGTGTGCACCGGGTACCTTCAGTGCAATTTTCACCCAGAGGAAGGTCAAAATTGTTCTGAACCAGCTTCTCCATCTCATAAAGGTAGAACAGCAGAAGAATAATTGAAAAATGAAACTTCAAAGATAAATAATATTCTCGGTTTGTACTGTTCTCCATCTGTAGTGAAAATCTCCCACGCAGTGTTGCTGCAATATAAGTTACACATTTCTGCTGTACTGAGTGTTTCTGGTGATTTCCCCACAGTCTCTCAGGTTCACTGTTTGTTTCTGTGTGATGGCAACAACAGGGAACAGGATAAAGCACCTGCACTGGTGTGGAGCTCTGCAGAAGCTGAAAAATGATTTTTGTTACTGGAAACCTTGGCATGTCATTTAAGTATGAGAAACCAGAATTGGAGGATGGCATTGAATTAGATGAGAGTGATGATCTTTATCATCTAGGTCAGATCTGAACAGAAAATCAGCCTACGATAGTTGCAAAGGAACACATTGGAAATGGTAAATGGTGGAATGGTTTGAATATGCAGCGTTTATTGGCTTGGAATCTATGCACTATTTTATTGGTGAAATCAATCAATCAAATCCATTCTGTTAAATGTGGAGCTTTTGTACTTGCAATGGAGAGACCTAGCTATAACATTACACTTCTCATTAGTGATAAGCATTTGAGACATGTGCATAGATGAGTGTGTTCAACACCAATGGCTCACACGTCAACAACAACAACAACAAGATTGCATTTATAGAGCGCCTTTCACATCACATGGGAATAAGAAAATAGCTCTGCAGCTGAATGATGGATGTTATTTTTCGTGGTGTTGCGAGGTTGGTTTTCATTCCCAGGTTTTGGAGGTTGTATTATTATCTGCCAAACACCTGAACCATTCTTTTTAATACTTGCACACCATGTCTTCCTCTTTGAAGATAAGTTGGCATACTTTCTGTTTTTGCTGTTATCTCATAGCTACTTTTCAAAGATTCTGCATTCACTTGTATCACATAGAATTACATAATCTTACATGGATTTTTCAGCATGGACACAGACTATTCATCCCCATCTAGTTGGTTCTGAGTTTCTCCCGGTTCTTGGCCAACAATCCCCAAACAAAATTGATCACTCACTCCATGGCTGTTTGTGGAACATTGCGGTCCATAAAATGTTTGCCCCATTTCACCCACAAATTACGCAGTTAATCCACTTGACAGTATATCCTTTGAAGCGCTTTGAGATGTCTCAACAACATAATAAATTAGCTATCAAATGCAAGGATTATATTTAAGATAATATAAGGTTAATATTTAATAATAATAAATAATAATAATTTGTCAGGAGGATATCTTGAAGCACTTCAGTGACAAGGCTATACCAACAAATGGATGGATTGTGAATTTGTAGAGGAATGCGGCAGCCAATATGTGCACAGTGAATGTCGCACAAACAGCCATGAATTGAATGAATAATGTATTTGTTAGATGGTTGGCCAGGACACTGGGAGAAACTCCTTTCTCACATGGAGTCATGCCGTCGGATCTTTAATGTCCACCTGACCAGGCAGATATGAACTCAGTTTAACTTGACACCTCTGACAATGCAGCACAACCCAACATTATATTGGAGTGTCAATTTCGATTACATGAGTTCCAAGTCCTAAAATGGGGTTTGAACCTACAAACATCTGACTCACAGGATAAGACCTCATGGATTCCACTCCTGCCAATCTGATATGTAAGCACAATGACGAAATGCATTATTTTCATATTAATAGGTTTTTTGTTGTTAGACATATTCCTAGACAAAAAAAACACAAGGAAACACAGACTGTGAACACGTAATATCATAAACAAATGCATTATTAATGTTCCATCCCCACATGGGATTATGGGCTTAAGTGTAATACTGGATACAAGCAATTTGATTTATTTCAATTTAGAATAATTCTTTAATTTTCCATGCCATTTTTCATATTAACTTGAATATTTCTTGAAGGAGAAATGAATGAAAGCACATATTAATTTTAAGCTGTAGTACTTATTTGTAAAAAAAAGTATTACAGTTCCAATTACTTTGAACCGGGAAGATAATTATTTGTGTGTTTATGTTTATTTCTTGAATTTAAAAAAGACTTTAAAAAAGACCTTTATTTTCTTTCATCTGTTGAGAGCTGAGAAATATATAGTAATAGATAACTGTATTTTTTACTCAACATCTTATCATCTACCTATCCACTACAGCTTGAATTCATTACCAATTAAAACATTTGATTCCCCCCACCCCATTTGCTCTGTTAACTTTATGAAGCCCATTGAACATTTGACACAAGACCATTATTATTATTATTATTACTTCATCACTAAAGCACGTAAAATCTTGTGAAGCTCTTTGAGATATTTCAAAATAATAAAATACTATATCAAGTACAATGTGGTCTCCTGTAGCATATTGGTTAGAGAACTCGCCTTGCCAGTGAGAGGACTTGAGGTTGATTCCTGGGAGGGGAGAAATCTTAGGCAATTTTCCTTACTCCACATGCCTCTGTTTACCTAACAGGGAGTAGGAATCCAATAGGTGGATCGCTTTCCGGGGGTAATAATCCCTTCAAAAAAATTAATAATAATTTAGTCACTCCATTACGACTGTTTGTGGGACACTACTGTGTGCAATTGGCTGCCATATTTTGCCCACAAAATATACAGTCACTACACTTTACAGTATATTCCATGAAGCACTTTGAGACGGCTCGAAGATGTAATAAGGCGCGATATCAAATGAAAGGATTATTGTTATTATTATAGAGCAGACAGGACGTGGGATGTGCAGGAGACCAGAGCCAGTTGAGCAAAGGTAGAGGATTGGTGTACAAGCAGGTCGGAAAGGTAGGGTGCAAGAGCCTGAAGTGAGAAGTGAGTTATACATGAGTGTGAGAATTTTGATATTGATCCGATCTGCAAAATGGAGCCAGTGAAGCCTGGCAAGGAATGAGCAGATAGGGGTTTGCAATTTGATATTGATGAGAATATTGGAGACAGTGTGTTGAATTAATTGGATTTTGTAAATGGTGGAGCTGGCAAGGAGGGCATTGGAAAAATTGGTCTGGGAGGTGATGAAACCATAGATAATGGTTTCAACTGAGGTGGGCAAAGTGGAGAAAGTAGAGGAAAGTGGTTCTTGGTCAGGGATTGGATGTAGGATAGGAAGGACAGTTGGAAATCGAACCTGATGCCTAGATTGTGCACAGGTTCAGTGAGTCTCAAGGATAAGCTGGGAAGGTTAAGAACGTCAGAGCCACAGTCTGAGAAGTTATTGATGGGAGTCAAGGAGGATGGTTTAAGTCTTGTCCACATTCAGCTGCAGAAAGATGGTGCTCACCCCAGCCTTGATGTCTGACAAGCAAGAGGACAGAACATCGGTGAACCTGGGGTCATGGCTAGAGGAGGAAATGTAGAGTTGGATGTCATCGGCATACATGTGGAAGTTGACCCCATATCTCCTGATGACATCACCACAAGGGAGCAGTTAAATGAGGAAAAGGGAGTGGGCCACTGAAGTGCATCGCAGAAGACTGTGCAGAGGGGGTGGGGTGTGGGAGGAGAAACCATTTGTGGATATGAAACAGTCAAGTAGGACTTGAACCAGGAGAGTGCAACCCTATTTTTAACTGCAATTCTGTACTGTTTATAAGTATCGCTAACGATAATTAAGGAAGGAATTCGATGCGTGGAATTTTGACCCGATTGACCCTCATCACGTCAAAACGTCACACAGAATGCAGTTGCTGCTGTTATGTGTAGTTATGTAGCCAGTGCAAGAGCTAATCTATACCAACAATTCTCTGCAAATTACAATGAGGTGAATGGCCAATTCATCAGTCTAGTAAATTTTCCAGTACCTTTCCTACTATTCAAAATAGTACCGTAATAATAATCCTTTATAATCTTTGCATTTGATATAGTGATTTTCACCGTCTCAAAGAGCTTCACAGTATTTATTGCAAATTGGAGTGACATTGTGTTTTGTAGGTGGTGCTTTGTTGTTTCTATAATGTCGACTGAACCACCAGAATGGGCAGGTGGGATGTTGGATTAATGAGTCATCTGTAGATGGCTGAATAGTGAAGCTGAGGAGAGAACATGTAAAATGAAAAAAAAACAGCTTTTCAGCATACACAGAAGTATCCAGCAAAGTTCACCCTCTCTGCTGCACACACACATGCTGTGAGCCTATCTGCAGCACTTTGAACATAACCCTTCAAGGCACAGTTCTCAGCATTTCAGTTTTCTAATATTGTTAAAGTGTACATCCTTAATCCCAGTGCTATCGCTTTCAAAATATGTATGTACTGTATTACAATTCAGAAACAGCATGGAGCCTGATTAAAGGATTGCCTTCAAGTGATATGTCTGTTCGATTTTACCATAACGTACCCACATCTTTGCACGTTGTGCTTTTTGGATCTCTGAAACACTACCTAATGTGAATTTGTGTATAATGACAATCATGCATGTACAATCATGTACCTGATGTTCAACTCAAATTGATGACATTTCCATTTTTTGACATAATTTCCATTTTTCACCCACAGTCAATTCACTTTACAGTATATTCTGTGAAGCGCTTTGAGACATCTGGAAGATATGAAAAGCGTTATATCAAATGCAAGGATTATTATTATTATGGAGGGGAAAATGTAGTGATTTTCTGATAATTGTGACCAGTGATAATTATCTTGGCACACACCGAATTTTTCACCTCCCACGTTTCACACTGCACAGCATAACATTGGAAATGTTTAGGTGAAAACAAATGCAGTTCTTTGCAATTTCACAGTGCGCTTCACAAGACGTTATTGTGCTATGACTGCAAATTGTGAACAGTACTCAAATAAATGCTACAGAATAGATGTTAAGTGCATTTGGCAAGCAGTTGCACAATGATATCTGAGGCAATAATCATTGCATTTAATACAGCACCTTATCCCTTTGTCCAGAAACCTCAAAGCACTTCACAGGATATATTGTAAAGTGGAGTGAATGTGTGTTTCTTTGTGGATAAATCAATAAAACCAAGGCAAAGATTTTTGTTTGCCTCCACCAAGGGGACAACAGGATACAGAAATGAATTGATGTTACATGTGCTTCAAAAGTGTTCCATCATGTCTTTCCTGACACATGGCAGCAGCCTATGTGCGATCCCTTGGAGGATACATGGCTATGCAGCTACTTTGCCATTTCATTAACAACCAGCAAATCAAACTAATGTGCCGACACCTGTCCATTAAGTTCTAAGCTGTTTTTGACTGATTTTTAATGACTAATAATCAGAAGGGTGGATTGTCCCATTTAGCTATCAGCAGGCTGTGTGGTCATTCTCTCCGACACTCTATTTTGGTGCCAATTGCCAGCAGCAATTTGAAAGCATACCAAAATGAAATGAAAACTAGGATTAATATATAGATCTACAGCATATAAGCTCATATGGTGTAAATGTCTTTGTGTTGTACAAAATTAGTTATATTTATGGCTGCTTTAGGGCTATTGCCACTATTTGAAAAGAGAAGGGAGTTTCTCCCAGTGTCTTGGCCAACAATACCCCAAATAAAATCAGTCATTCACTTTATGGCTGTTTGTGGGACATTATTTTACACAAGCTGGCTGCTGTATTTGTCCACAAAATACAGTCACTACACTTTATAGTATATCCCATGAAATGCCTTGGAGACATCCTCATGGGGTAAGAAGTGAAATGTCAAATGAAGGATTAATATTATTAATATTAATGTTAACTGAAGATATGTATGCAGTGTATGCATCACATTGCTGCTCCTGGGTACAAATATCATTATCTCCAATGGAGCCCAAGCCTTTAACTTGTAGCAGTGCCTGGCTCTCACCTAAGGTTTGTTGTTGTTTAATAATAATATATTTCATAAATTTATGCACACAATCTTGCATATACGATATATATAAATATGTATGTATATATATGTATATATGCCATGCAGTTTACACTTATATACTGCCTTTCACATCAAGAGGTTCTCTCAAAGAGCCATATTTCTTCATTTAACATCAGCAATTAGCATAAGCACTTCAATGTTAAACTGCAAAGGAAAGTAAGAACCCACAGAGTTCAAGCTGCAAAGCTGTTTTGCAAGAACGTTTCACAACAAACAGAAGGCGAATGTAAGAAATGATGCAGAAGTAATCATTCTGGCCTCCAGCTGAAAGAAGCAGAATTCTATTATCTTTTTACTGCAAATCATTGTTTCATTGCCAAGAGATCCAGACTATTCTGAGCTTCCAGTTAGAAACCAGCAAAACATTATTTGTTCTGCTTCTGTCTCCATACCTTCTATTTCTCCCACATCTTCACCTATAAATCCAGTCACTGCACTTGGCAGTATACCCTGTAAAGTGCTTTGAGATGTCCTCCAGACATGAAAGGCGCTATATCAAATGCAAAGATTATTATTACTTGTTCTAATAAACTTCCTCCACTTGCCCCATTTCTATTTGTTTTTAAAAGTCTACTGAAAAACTACCTCTTTATCTGTACCTACAGTCATCTGCCTCCTCGCCCACCCTCTTCTTTGAAAAGTGCTTTGAGATAATACCCTACTTGAAGGCATTGTATAAATGTAAGCTGTTAACGCAGATTCTCAATATCACTACATTTAGTAACACAAGGAAGTTTTTCACCTTAACTATCTCAAACAAACTATTCAATAACAAATGAACAGACTGAATTAGATAATAAATTATTCTTCATTCTTTGAGGTTTTCTCATCTCTGAAGAGCACTTACTTGGCTCCATCCAGTTTGCTCGCAGGCAATTGGTTCATTTATCACAGATAACAAAGGAAGTTCCCAATCTAGTTGTTGACCTTAAAGCTAAAGCTTGTTATGAGGCTGTAGGCAAAGACTGCACCACTGTCAGCCAGAAGTCTTTATCAACCTAATGTATGGCGTATAGATTAATGTGTCTTATGTTACATTGGCCTGGTTGAAGGCTTGTTTTTATTATCTCTCAACAGTCCATGTCCTGTTTTAATTTTTATCTTTACAGCGGGCTGCTGGAGAGGATTTTGATCATTTTTTTCAGTACTACGCTTAACAATCATGGCTTCCCGTATTTTCCCTCTAATCCATCTTTCGCATCACCAAGGCTGAATCAATTCACTCTCATACTAAGCAAGACTGCTTTACCGCAAGCAAGAATAACTCAGTCTAGCCTTTGCAAGACTACTTTTCATAAGACTATAGCAGTCTTGGTTCAGTCGAAGTAAGACTGTGGGTGTGATTTACGTTGTTTTCTCTACCATCTGATGACAAGAATGTGGCTTCAATGTAATTTGCCTTGTTTGACACCCACTTTCTATGGCCTGCTTGGTGACAAATCACAGACCAAATTATGGTAACTTGATATGTATCATAAAAGCAGCATCAGACTGCCTCTTCTTTAGTTTTCTTTATATTCAGATGGACGTTGCTGAATTAGAGATTCCCCCATCACCACAACGCCATTATCTGTAATTCCTCATTTAATCTACTAACTGGAGTCTATCGAGGAATATTTATCTGGAAGGCTAGCTCAGATGGTTGCACTCTTGCCTCTGAGTCCTCACTATGTTTTCGACAGAGGACTGGGCAAAGACCTTAGTAAAGTACAAGCTTCAAGTTGAAGCTGACCACAAGGATAACTACCTCAACTGATCACCCTGTTCATGACTACCACCATCTCTTTGACTCGATGTACAATCTCCTTCACAGTTCACAGACTTTAGAAACACTTGGACATAACTTTTTTGACTGTGTAGGGAAGGTTTGGCAGCAAAAAGATAATCCTTCATTTTTTCCAGATGAAGATGATGAAATACCTCTAAGGAACTTCTCTAGATTCACAGTCCATTGAAATGTATATCATTTGCAGCTGCTGTCAGCGAGAGTGTTGTTACAAGGCATTATTATCATTGTTTATTTGGCTGTGGTCAGTTCTTGAGGCATGTTTATAGCTGTACATTTGTTTAACATGTCACACACTTGGCTACACTTTGTAAGTGACATATGGTGTATAATGTTATTAATGTCATTATTATTCTACTTTTAATTAGTCAACAATGTACTAATATCTTTGCAATAATCTTTCGCATTTAAAGTGCTTTTGAATGTCCTAAAGTGGTTCACAGGACTTACTGCAAAGTGAAGTGACTGTGTATTTTGAGGGTAAATGTGGTAGCCAGTTTGCCTCCTTCTACGCTGGTCTTAAGACCCTTCTCTTCAATTCTGCTTTGGTCTCCCTCCCACCTCTCTGCCTTCCCTCACCCTTCACCATCCCTCCCCCATGCTCGGGTCCCAACACCTGACTGTTCAGCGTTTTGGGACGTCCTCCCGACGTAAAACACACTCTATAAATGTAATTTTGTTGTTGTTATCTTTTGTTATAATCGTGGCAAATAAAACTTAGCATTTATTTCAGTAAATCTTGCTTGTCTGTGCCACAATATCTGCCTTACAAGAGACTTAGTAATGCATAACATGTGGAGAGGACATGCTTTTCCAATAATATAAATACTTATTGTCCATTTGGGTTACAATTTACCTCTGTGGTTAGAGTTCAGAGAGCGTTACAGATTATAGAGGATGAGAAAGTACACTTAGGGATCAGCTGGGTGACTGAGAAGAAGTAGTGTAAAAAAACTCAAAAGGTGACAAATGCCAAGAATGAATTTATATAGATAATTGCAGTTTCACTGGCTTAACTCATGAGCCATGGTTCATTTACTCTGAATCAATTTGGCCTGCGGAGGGCATTGGAGAATGATGGCAGGATGAATGTATGACTCTTTGGGGGTTATGGCTGCAGTCTGAAGGCACAGTTTTTCAAAGCTTAGCATGATACCCAGACTCCAAGCAAGAACAAGGAAAATAAGACATTTCAGGCACCATCGACCACAATCAAAAAACCATGAGCTTTGCAACCATGCCATTGCTTGGACAGTTTTCTGAAGAGCTCTCTGGTTTAGACCTCTAAAGGTGTGGAAAAACAATGTCAAAATCTGAAGCGTGCCTTCAGATATTACCGTGCAGCGAGGGGAAGTCTACTTCAGATGAAATATTGAAACAAGGTCTTGTTTATCTCTCCTTACGTCCTGGTGAACAATCCCTCAAATAAATTTGCTCATTTACTTATTTGTACAATATACTTGTTGCATTCACCTAAAAAAATACCCAGCCATTACACTCACAGTGAATCGTATTGAGCACACTGAAGCATCCTCCCAACATAAAAGGCACTACATTAAATGCAAGAATTATTACTATCTTTAAATTATTTTCAATACAGTATCTGACAAAGAGGTGAGAAATCCATGCTTTCAATCCTGATTCCACTCGAAGGGAATCGAAGGTGAACATTAGATGAGTGTCGGAAGAGAGGAAGAGCAGAGGGTGTGGGCAGAACATGTTTGCATAGGAAGTATAGAGCAATACTGTGGATGGATTTAAATACCAGATAAGGATAGTAAACATGTTCTACATTTCCAACCCAATGTACTCTGTGTTGGGACAATTGATCTCATAATCCAGCTCATAATCCATAGTCCTGTAGCTCAGTGGTTATATGCCACATAATAAATCAAAATCTGACAGACTTAATAAATGTAGGAAAGAACACCATGTACAGAAAATAATATTTTATATTCACAACCGAATACCTGGATACATAAACATCTGAGGAAGCTCATAAACTGGAAGAAAGTGTCTCTCCAGAAAGCAAACAATAATGGTGGCAAAGGACAAAGTACAGTGATCTTTCAGTAAAATTCTGCCAATTTAATTCACAACATTTAAATAGGCAACAACAGCTTGCACTTATATAGCGCCCTCCACCAAGGTAGCATCTCAGAGCGCTTAACGATGCGGAGCCTGACTCCAAGCCGGGGGAGTGGGGTGCTGGCCGTAAGCACGGTCGAAGAGGAAAGTTTTCAGGCGGGATTTGAAACAGGGGAGAGAGGGATCAAGGCGGAGGGATTGAGGGAGAGCGTTCCAGAGTTTTGGGGCGTAGTGGCTGAAAGCGTGACCTCCAATGGTGGGGCGAAGGGTGCGAGGGACAAGCAGGAGGCTGGCGCCAGTCAAGCAGAGGCGTCGGGTGTGGATTAGAGAGTGAGGAGGTCGGAGCGGTAGGGAGGTGCCAGGGAGTGAATGGATTGAACACGCAAGCCTGGTTCCTTTTATTTTTGTCTCAGTCTGAGCAGTTCATCAATATGCACGTGTCAAACAACCTCTCAATCATAGATGTCCAGTCATAGATACAAGTGAATGCTTGCCAATTTAGTCTTAAAAAGATTGGAATGAATTTGTTCTAAGTTGGCTGAGTAATTGATCGCCATCAAAATAAATACCAATATATATCAGAAAATAGCAGCCCTACTTGTAAGATTGATCCACATGATGGATAACAAAGTGTGACACTATGTGTGTGTGTGTGTAAAAAAACAATATCGAACAATAGTTTATCTGTATGATAGGAAATCCATTCTGAAGTACAGTGCATTTATAAAATGAACAATAAGCACTGGCCACAGTAAAAAAAAAAGCAAAGAATGAATGTGAAATTGGTCTCTTGGTATCTAATTCTGGTATATTTAGAACTAGCAGAACCTTAGCAGAAACAATTACATTGCCAAATGGATCTTAAGGGGTAATTTTGAAAGAGTTGGAACTCTTCGGGAATCTTTGAAGCCATTAACAATCTTATGCTTGAATTGCAACAATGATATATTTTAGTCCGCAATTTCTAGGATTTACAGGGAATCAGCCCAGCAGGGTTTTGGCCATAATGTTTCTCAAATATGGATATAGTGCATCAAAAATAATGGCCCACACACTACTGGCAGAATTACGTTCCCTGAAAGTGCAGCTTTACATGAAAAGCTTATAATTATTTTGATATTTAGAAAATGGCTCAAAGAAGCTGCAATTGGGGAGAACATTCTGAGGGTATAAGAAATATAAAGGAAGCTTTTGACTCCTTGATCACAGATGTGGGTTTCGACCTTGTGTCACCGGTTACTCTTGAGCTTTTGGATAATGAAAAAAGCAATGACTAATCACCAATCGAAAACTCCAAGACTGATGTCTTGGCTTTATGAAGATCACCATTCAATAACAACATCTTGCATTTATTTGAGATATTATTTTATTCAATAATAATATTAAATATATCCATTATTTTATTTAGATATTATTGTATTAATATTATATTTGTACAGTGGAAGCCCCTTAAGCAGGACATGTCGGGGTAGCCCGTTCTGTCCGATTTACCCGCCATCCAGCTAAAGCAGCTTCCACTGTTACTTAATTTGTATATTCTAAAATATTATCTCATGCATAGAGTGGTTATAATATGGGATGCCCTGTAGAAAGCGGTGATTGTTTTTCACCCAAAGGTTAGAACTCTCTCCAAAGGCTGTGGATGCTGGATCCATTCACATTTTCAAGACAGAGGTGTATAGATATTTGTTAGGTCAGGGTATTAAGGGACATGGGGCAAGGGCGGGTAATTGAAGTTGAGGTACAGATTAGCCATGAAAAGCCCATGATCTTATAGAATGGCAGAACAGGCTCGAGGGACTGAATGGCATACTCCTGTTGCTATGTTTCTCTGTTGAGGCAGAATCCATATCAGATTTCAAAAAGGAACTAGATAGATATCTAAAAAGGGGTATGTGGAGTCCTGTAGCTCAGTGGTTAGAGCACTCGCTTTGCAAATGAGAGACCTGAGTTCAATTCCAGGCGGGGCGAAACCTTGGGCAAGTTTCCTTACTCCACACGCCTAATAATAATCCCTCCAAAACCAAAAACAATAATAAATTGGTCATTTTCAATCTACGACTGTTTGTGGGACATTGCTGTGTGCAATTGGCTGCCGCGTTCGCCCACAAATATACAGTCAATTTACTTTACAGTATTCTGTGAAGCGCTTTGGGACGTCCTCCCGACGTGAAAAGCGCTATATCAAATGCAAGGATTATTATTATTATTATGAGGAAACAACAGATAAATATGGGACTGAAAGGATTGCAGTTGAAAACAGCAAAATAGACATGAAGTTGCCCAATGGCCTTCTGTCCTGTAAATTTCTATGGTTCTGTATAACACTCTTCATTCTTGGGGCATTCAGAATGACTTTGGGGTTGGGGTTACTGCCTCCAACACTGTGAAAAATACAGAATGTACAGCTAAATGGAACCCCAATGTGTATCCACCAGAGACATCACATCTAATCCCAAAACTCCCATCATACAATACAAATTACAAAATTATATTTGTATAGCGATTTTCACATCAGAAGAATGTCCCAAGATGCTGATCATCACCTTATTTATGCACCTACTCTCACTACCACCTTTCCTTCTTTTCACAGTCCAGGGAAACTGAGACTAACCGTAGAAACCCCTTAAGATTCCAAGACTATTTCTGTCATACTTACCACCAGGAGATAAATCCATAATATGGTAGATTTGTGTGGCTACAAAGAAAGTGGCTTGATGAGTCGAACAGCCATTTCTTATTTCACACTTAATTTGTTTGCTCTCTTGGACCTGTGACTCGCCATTTTGTCAAACCCACTATCATATTGCATGCCACATTTGCCACTAATATACTATAAAGTCACCTATGAGGAGGTAACATTGAAGGTTCAGGTTTTGCTAATGGTAGCACTGCTTCTAAAATAACAAAACTTAATAGCGTTCATAACCATTTTCTTCTAATGAATGGATTTCTTGCTAAATTAAAATGCAAAGGGTAGATGTTTCCCTACTCTCAGAGCAATTACAGTGACTATGTATTTACTGAACATGACAATAAATGTTAAGTGAAGTAGAAATATTTTATCAATTGCTCAACTTTGTGGTCCATACAGCATAAAACCCGTATTATTTCCACGATAGAAATGACAAGAATTCAGTAATGAAATTGTTCATTATGGGTACGTGGGTGGTAAATGTTGGTAAGTGCTTGCATTTACCTCCCAATTAGTAATGCCTGATTTACCTCTATTTACATCTTAAGTTAGATCCAGCATTTGATTAACCCGTCCAATGGAACACCAGATTTAATTATGCACATTAAACAACTTCACAGAAAATGTACCACCTGACGTTCAGGCTCTATTTCTGTTGGTAGTAACCAAAGGGAGAATAAAACACATATATCATATTTGCTAATTATTTGTAATAATCCTTTCATTTTTGCCATACTTTACAACCCATGAAATAGTGCATCATAATATGGCCCATAATACGGTAGGTTTGTGTAGCTGTGGAGGAAGTAGCTTGATGGGCTGAATAGTCTTTTCTTATTCCATCCTTAATGTATCGCCCTTACCATGTGAAAAAAAATCTCAAATTGTTTCACAGAGTTTTCTGTTTAAAAAAATGACTATGTATTTGTAGGTGAACAATGGCAGCCAATTTGCACACAGTATTGTTCCACACCATAACATGAATGGTCAATTTATCTGGGGGATTGTTGGCCATAACACAACAAAAGAAACTTGCTATTCTTTTTGAATAGTGCCATGAGATTGTTTATGTCCACCTGAACAGGCATCCAAAGAACTGCACCTCCATCAGTGCAACCACCCACCCAGCACTGCACTGGATTATGAGCTCAAAGTCATATATATGCTTGAATCTGCAACCTCCTGACTTTGAGAAGAGAGGGTTGCCAACGGAAGACTGACTTACGCATACCAATTTCTAGCTATTTGCTATAAATCTTTAAAAGCAAATGTTTAGATCAATATTTTGTCTAGCTAATGCTCTCTCTGCACCTTCAAAAACCTCCTGTAAACAGATCTCCTTGAGTGTGCCTTTGATCAAATCTTGAAATCTCTTATTTTCCTGTTTGATATCTGTACTTGTCAAGCACTTTGAAAAATACTTTTACATGAAGGACATTATATAAATGCAAGTTGTTATGATACTCTGCATTCTTAAGTCATATTAATTTTCATATCTTTGAAGATAACTCTTCAACATCCCAAAAATACAACTTTAGGTTATTGCAGAAGCTGCTACTTTGGTGTTTCAGAAGCAGTTGAAAGGCATGATTCCTCTGGTTCTGCTGGACTGGTTTGGTTACTCCTAAGCACAATAATGGTGTGCTGAATAGACAATAATAATAATAATAATATAATAATCCTTGCATTTGATATAGCACTTTTCACGTCGGGAGGACGTCCCAAAGCGCTTCACAGAACACACTGTAAAGTGAATTGACTGTATATTTGTGGGCGAACGCGGCAGCCAATTGCGCACAGCAATGTCCCACAAACAGTCGTAGATTGAAAATGACCAATTTATTATTGTTTTTTTTTTTTGGAGGGATTATTATTAGGCGTGTGGAGTAAGGAAACTTGCCCAAGGTTTTGCCCTGCCTGGAATTTGAACTCAGGTCTCTCGCTTGCAAAGCGAGTGCTCTAACCACTGAGCTACAGGACTCCACAATAGACTGGTTATATATAAATAATAATATATAATACGTAAATATATTATATTGGAATATTATATAAATATTGAAGTCCTGAGCTCAGTGGTTAGAGCACTCAACTTGCAAGCAAGAGATCTGGGCTCGATTCCCGGTAGGGCGAAATCTTGGGCAAGTTTCCTTACTCTACACACCTGATAATAATCCCTCAAGAAAAAAATAATAATAAATTGGTCACTTTAATCAATGACTGTTTGTGGGACACTGCTGTGTGCAATTGGCTGCTGCGTTTCGCCCACAAATATACAGTTAATTCACTTTACAGTATATTCTGTGAAGTGTTTTGAGACGTCTAGACGATGTGAAAAGCGCTATAGCAAATGCAAGGATTATAATTATTTATATTATAACAAGTGAACACATGGATGGAGGAGTGAACGAATTGTACTTTTCAATCCACCTGTAGCAAATCAGGGGAAGCAATGGGCACAAGACTCAGGAATAGCCCTCTCGGCACCACCAGACACATCGTGTAACAAACAAGGCACCGAGGCCTGAAATCTTTCTTGTTGGTGGCTCTATGTCTTCAAATTTTAAATTGAGCAAACTGTTTGGAAAAGTTTTCAATTCAGATTGAATGTGGAAGCCTGTATTGAATAAGATTGAATGGGGAATCCCAGTAGCCAAAAAAACTGAGAAAGAATGTATTTTTGTGATCTAAGTTATAATTGCACCACAGTGAGCAGGAATACAAGCAGAGCAACGTGTTTAATGCCTGGGAGGAACAAGAGATGTGAGATGCTTGATAGGGCATAACCAGATTACTTGGTTTCTTTACACAATGCTTATTCACTTTGCAGTTTGTCACTGACAGGAATACTTGTACAAAGTTATTGTTCTGAAAGTTATTGTATAGATGTTTTTCTTCAGTTAACACATATTTAAAGTTAAATTGCCAATGCTTTCTCCCTGGTATGGTCAAATAAAAATAATATTAATAATCCTTGAATGTGAAATAGTGCCTTATCATGTTGAGATGTCTCAAAGCACTTCACAAGATATACTATAAAGTAACTGTGCAGTGACTGTTGGCACACAGCAATATCCCACCAACAGCCATGGAGTGAGTGACCAATTTTATTTTGGGGGATTGTTGGCGAGAACATGAGGAAATCTCCCTTTTCTTTTTCAATAGTGCCATGGGATCTTTAACGTCCACCATGAACCGGCAGGCAGGACCTCAGTTTAAACATCTCATTCGAAGGACGGCACTTCTGACAATGCAGCAACCCCCGGGACTACGCTGGAGTGTCAGCTATGTGATTTCAAGTCTTGACATGGGACCCACAACCTTCTGGCTCGTACAGTTCATGGTTAGTACTGCTGGTTTACACTTTGGCTGTGAATTATAAGGAGATCAGATCATCTAATTTGTCAGTTGTGTAAACCATGTGGAAGTGCTTGTGCACAGAGGGAATTACAGATGCCTTTAATTAAGTAATTAATTAAATTCCTAAAGTAACACATTCCCGCAGTCTGTTGTTGGACACTGGGCAATTCAAAGTGGGCCAAGAGCTTCCTCTTGTGGGGTTTTCTACAGTCCATTGATGATTATGGTTTGACCTTTCCATTTTATTTCTGCTACTATATGATTTAATTGAAGATAATGTGTAGCTCCTGCATTGGCATATGACTGTTTTGCTTAACCTGAGGGAACTTGCAGATAAACGGTAAACATTCTCCAAGTTCTTACATTGTGATTCTGATGGAATTGCTGGGTGAATTGTTCTCTTATGTTGTAATACAGGTCATTTCATAGGCTAATATTACACAGAATTACTCTTCTCTTCATTCATTTTCAATTGATTCATTTGTTGAAAAGCTTTGAGATGTTTTAGTTACGCGCAAGGGCACTGTATAAGAATCAATTGGATGCCTATTAAGTGATTGAAAGGCCAGTGAAAATTCCTTCCTGAAAATTAAATGTGACTGTGAGTAACACTAGGAGGAGTAAATTGCTATGTTAAGTGACAGTTCAGGTTTTTTAAAAAAACACCACATAGCATGAACTAAGAATAAAGCAAACTTGACCAGCCTAGGGAGTATAATAAGCCTTGTATTTGAGGTAGCGTGTTATCACATCATCGAGATGTCTCAAAGCCCTTCGCATGATTTTTCAGTGAAAGTACTGACTATTTGTAGGTGATCACAGTAAATAATTTGAGAAGGATAGAAAAGCATACCAGAATTATGAGTGTAAAGATCAAAGTGAAAGGATTCTGAAAAGGTTGTTGGAGCACAAAGCTTGTTCACAATGATAATATCAGTAGTTATAACAGCAAGGGATATGGAGAATATGATCGTTGATTAAAATGTTTAGCTTAAGGGTTGTTACTATCATGTAAGTGTGACAACCAACTAAAACTCTGAAATCAGCAGAGCAGATCCAAGGTAAAGAAGGTTACAAAAAATAGAGAAGCTCCCAGCAGTGATTGATGACAGCAGCTCTTGGCCCATGTTCAAGCTCTGCAAGACAGCTCTAAGAAAAGAGCATCTCAACCAGGAACACACTTCAAGGAGGAAGTGAATGCATGGTAACAGCCACCTTCCTGAGTGGAGAAAGTCATAAATCAAGAAAATGATGTTTCACAACACTATCAAGATCCAGCAACAAAGTGCACCACCACCACAAGGGCCAAGCACAGAGAAATGAATAACACAAGCATCTGGGACCCCAATGGAAATCATTGCAAGGCTGAGAGATGAACATTGAAATCAATATCAGCGCCCCACATGCCACTACTCTATCTGCAAACTTTTCCCTGCGACTGAAGACTCTGGTGGCTTGACGATTGCATGACAATCCACGCAATAATAACATTCCTTGCTTTTGATATAGAGCCTTATCACGTCTTTGTGACGTCTCAAAGCTCTTCACAGAATATACTGTAAGGTAGAATTGACTGAATTGACTGTATATTTTGTGGGCGTAGGCACGATGAGCTGAATGGTCTCACTCAGTACTGTAATATTCTATAATTCTATGATCCTAACAATGCAATCCTGAAATTTCTGTTACAAACCAGGAACCATGCTGCATTTTTGCCCATTAAGTTATAAGTTCTGCTGCAATCACAAGTGAAAGACATACATGTTTTTTGGAATTGTAGGAGTCTAGCAAATGGAATTTCTTAACAAAATTCCTTAAGAAATAATTCAAGCCGTGCAAATGGAGATTCATTCCAGTAATTGGAAGTACTTCATGCCAACCCATGAGATCTCCATTAAAGGAACTTCTGGAATGTGGGTCGATGGTAATTCTAATGAGATTCCTTGAAATACCACAAACTAGACATTGATATTGGAACACATATTTCAGTTATCAAGGCCAATACTCGATTGAGTCATAATGAGTAGGTCTTTGCTTGTTTAATGACAGTAAATCGGTCAAAGGAAAAGAAACTTATTTCACCAAAAATGCATAACAGGAGAGAACATTTTACATTCTGCATCAGTCATTTTATTTCTCGAAGAGCGTTGAAAAACAGCCCTGTTGATTTTCCATTAATGGTTGATTTCCCATTACTGTAAGTGTTCATTTCTGGTATTGTTTTAAGAGGTTTTTTTTACTTCAACCTTATTTGACTATCAAAGTTCCACTGAAGATCAGGCTCCAAGTTATCTCCTCAGCTATTTCCAGAGAAATAGTAACATCAAACAAAAATACATCTTCTTTTGACTAATCCACCTTCTTCCGTGAGCTACAACTGCTGGGTTCCCTAAGGAAGTGTTAAGTGAAGGATTATTTATGCTACAGAGCTGGACTACAAAGCCACGTAAAGCCAGTACAGTACTCCTACTATTTGACTCATTGTATCAGTGTTGACGTTGCTCCTCCAATGACGTCATCTATTCTATTCCCAATTCCCTGCTCTTTCCCCATACCTTCCTCTAATACCCTATCCAATTCCCCTTAAATACCCTAATCGAGTCTGCTCCAACAGCCTAGCTATTCATTATAGACTCAAACAACCCTCTCAGAGAAAAAGGTTTTCTTAACACTATCCTACTAAAGCATGTTGCCACTATCGTAGTTCAGGTAACGCAAGTTGTCAAGAGAATTGTGTCCTCCAGACTGGGAGCAAGAAGGAGCAGACTTGGTGTTATTTGTGAAGAGTAACAATGTTCTGTTCCTTGTGTTTTAAAACTCTTGTGGGCCAAAAATGTATAATATTCTTAGGCTTAAGGGCATTGTCCTATAATGCAAGACTGTAAAAAAATAGCCTTCAATTCATACTTGCTCTGGACACAGTAGTTTTTTTTTCTCCACAGAACCCCATAAGGAAAATCAGCTTGCAAATTAAACCTGAATTTTAAGACTATTTTCCAAAATTGCAGTTTAAGACAATGATTTTAACCTAAGAAGATGGGAAATGTCAAGCCCCTGATTGTTCCTCTGAGTCTGATTATAAGCATCCATAAACCCTACAAACAAGGGGAAATTTAGCATGAGTGTGATGTATGAGTAATCTCAGTCTGATCATGTTGAACCTGCCAAACTTTGAAAAGCACTCCAGCTTTTATCATAGCACTGTCAGAATTGGAAAGGAATTGGCAAAAGAAAATCTGGCCGTCCCACTCTTGAACTGTATCACTAATATAGTCTAGTGAAATCTAGGGGTTGAATTTTTTTTGATCAAACTAATTGCGGAGCTCCGACCACTATAGGCAGTGCTGAGTTATAGCTGTGCAAAAGGAGTGATCACCATCTGTCTATCTATTTTCCATAGCTCCCTCTCTTCCCATCTCCCTCTCTGTTGCCCTATCTTCCTACCATAACACTCCAGGCATTCAACACAATTGTTTTTCACTCATTCACTAATCTATGACATATTAAGGGTCTGTGTGGTATTTTCCCTTCTTTCTGTACAGCAGCAGTTTAAGCATTGCTGAAGATTGGTGCAATAAAAATAATATTACAACAATAATAATCCTTGCATTTAATAAGCCACATTGTCACATCATCCAGTTGTCTCCAAGCAATTCACAGGATTTTATTGCAAAGTGGAGTAACTGTGTATTGTATTTCACATGCTGTTCAGCGAAATACATTAAGAATTGCTTCACTGACCAGCACCAATTAATTATGCAGCATTAAAATCAAATTGTTTATTAAAGGTATGCAATTGAAAGAGATAACAAAGAAGATACTTGTTACATTAATAGAATTCAATATTCACTATGCTATCCCTATAAACTCTCTCAGTAATAAACGCTGAATTTTCCATAGTGACGGGATGTAGCATTAAGTGTTGCTGGATACATGTGTAAATCATTAATTAATGTGTTCTTTTTCTTCACATATGCACCATTGTTATAAATTTTGCTATAGAATACAGCATAGAAAGAGTTAAGAAAAGTCATGGGAAGTGCCAATTTTAAAGGAGTCCTGTAGCTCAGTGGTTAGAGCACTCGCTTTGCAAGCGAGAGACCTGAGTTCAATTCCAGGCAGGGCAAAACCTTGGGCAAGTTTCCTTACTCCACACACCTAATAATAATCCCTCCAAAACCAAAAACAATAATAAATTGGTCATTTTCAATCTACGACTGTTTGTGGGACATTGCTGTGCGTAATTGGCTGCCGTGTTCGCCCACAAATATAGAGTCAATTCACTTTACAGTGTGCTCTGTGAAGCGCTTTGGGACATCCTCTCGACGTGAAAAGCGCTATATCAAATGCAAGGATTATTATTGTTATTATTATTAAAGGTCACCATGCCACACAGATTTACGCAATTTTAAGGAAAGCTAAAATAGTGGGACTAAAACCTATATGGATTTGTCATGCTTTCGTCAAGTTGGATTTATGTTCTCCTTATCCAAAACTGTAACTGGAAAATCCAAGCCTGAACTATGATGGTTTTACTAGCCTATAGGCTGGCATAATGCTGAATTTGAACAATGCCATTCGGTAACTATATGCTCCCTATATGTCCTTCACTTGTTTTCGGATCCTCAGAAAGATTGCACTGGAATTGAGATAGAAAGAAAAATGACCATGGTAATCTGAAAGAAAAGAAAATTCCCTGGAAGCCCATAACTGGTGAGACATTAGGTTACAGGTTTGAATAAAATTATGATCCTTCACAAGGACATAGTGTTCCACTATAATCTGGTACTGGTGAGACTGAAGACGAGAGCAGGGAATAATAACATTCGCAATTATAGTGCATGCAATCATTAATTGATTCTAGCAGCACTAAAAATACCAAGCACTTATGAAATTGCTTGCCTGTGACGTTGTTTTAGTCAGTACATTCAGGAATTTGACTGCAATACTTTCTTTCACATACATTCTTTCTTTACTTTTTTTTCAAAACCTGCTTTTTTACAATGTAACGTTATTGCTATAATAGTTTAGGGAGAAATATTAGCTGGAAGATGATGTAGATCAAAAACGAGGTGCAACATAAAAGTGTTTCACCTACTGGGTCCTGTCTGTGTTGACTTTGAGGAATATCTCTTCAAAATTGCATCCTTTAAAATCCAACCAAATCATTGCTATCTAATGTTATTTGTAGCTTTCCCTACTTTCCACCACAATATAATTAGTCCCTTCCCACAGAAACATCTAACTTTATTTATTCTCTTGTACATGAATTCTCAATTGAACCGAAACTGCGCAGACCCAGTTAAAGTAAAGCAAGGCTGTTTTATCTTCACGGTTAAACGTACTATCACTTCAGCTGACAAATTGCAGGTTTGATGTGGTCCAGTACAAATCTCATTAAGAGGAAGCAGGAGCATTTATTTGAAAACTGCGTGCAGAGCCCATGCACAAAAACAAGACTGAGAAATAATTGAAGGAGCTTATTTTAGCCTAGAATTTTGGCGGAACATATTTTAAGTGATTTAATTGTTTGCTGGTGAAATTAGGTTACAAATAATTTGCCTCCAGAATCCTACAACTTCTGCAACAGAATGTGTTTGGAGTCAAGAGCCATTGTTTCTTTAATGAACTATGCAACATTGATAGTGACAAGTCAGCTTGCAAAGCAATTGGACTTGGACTTTAAGGGAGGTTTGGATAGATAGTTGTCCTTGTTTTTTTTCAGAAGTGCCTCTTCTTGAGGTTAAAAAGGATGAAGAGGACAATAAATGGACAAAGTACTCTAGGTGCTACCTCACTTCAGTGACCGCTGATCCATCTGTCACCACAACTTCCTTCGAACGTTTCATCTAGCTAAGATAACTTCCCATTTGTATCGATTCCTATGTCAGATGCAGATTGTTTAATTGGGTAAAAAGTCCTGGAATTGATTTCCTTCAGTATAGCATTTGTGTCATCAGCAAAGCTCCTCTAGAGTTTAGATTTTAGCGGTGTGTTTCTCCCCCATAGAATACTTGATTTATTGCGTGTATATTTCTGCTACCGCCAATGATTCAGGAATTTCCCCCCGAGGAAAACATACAAGTACAACATAAATAGATTCAAAGCAAGCAGCAAAGGTACAAATGATAAGTTCAGTGGTAGAAACAACAGAAGGTTCACAAAGACTTAGCCAAAAACAGATCTGAAAATAGTTCCAACAGCAGCAACATGGTTGTCCAATGTAGTGACTGTTTACTCGTAAGCAAACATGGCAGTCAATTTGCACTCATCAGATCCCACAAACAGATGTGAAGTGAAGGATCAATTTAGCTGGATGGCTGTTACCTAGCAGGAGAAGCACTGTATCCTTTTCAATAATGTCATGGGATCTTTAATGGCCACATGAGCAGGTAGATGTCATAACTTTGGTTTAATGTCCTTTTCCAAAGGACAGCACCTCCAACAGTACAGCACTGTGCTGGAGTATCAGCCTTGATTATGAGCTGAATCCTACCACCCTCCGACTTTAACATAATAGTTTGGTCCAAAACTGGCTCAAAACACTAGTGGCCACCCTTGTTGCCCGTATCCCATAAATATTGTATCCAGGATGTATCAGACACAAAGTTATCCCTTTACAAAGCAACAACAAAATGACCAAACTAAATTGTGAGGCACCTTTCAAGTCGGGAGGACGTCCCAAGGCATTGAACAGTCAGGGTCATTAGGACCCGAGTGGAGGGGTGGGGGTGGGGGAATGGGTTCAGGGAGGGTGGAGGGCAGAAAGGGTAGGAGGTTGCGAAGGCACGGTGAAAGAGGTGGATCTTCAGACGTGCTTTGAAGGAGGCAATGGAGAGAACATGGGATGAGCCTGATGAGCAGAGGGAGTGGACAGGTTGATAAGGGTTAGCAGGTGGGAGAGGTAGGAGGTGGCAAGGTCACTGAGGGATTTTGAACTCAATCCTCTGAGGGATGGGAAGCCAGTAGATCCGGGCGAGGGTGGGTGTGATGGGGTCACGGAGCCAAGTGCGGAAGAGAACACAAGGTGCAAAGTTCTGGATGATCTGCAGCTTGTGGAGAGAAAAGTTGGGAAGACTGACAAGCAGGGATTTGGCATAGTTGAGCCTTGATGTAATGAAGGCATGTATGAGGGTTTCAGTGATCTGAGGGGAGAGGCAGTGGGGGAGTCGGGCAATGTGCGGAGGTGGGAGAAGGCAGAGTGGGTCATGGCATGGATGTGGGGGGGAAAGGACAGTTGAGGGTCGAACGAGATGCCTAGGTTCTTGACTGGCTTGGTGAAGTGGAGTGTGCATCCATGAATGCTGATGCTGCCAGTGCCTGAGGCGCAGAGGCGCTGACGGGAGCCAATCAGGAGGGCCTCGGTCTTGCTGACGTTCAACTTTAGAAAGTTAGCTCTCATCCAGGACTTCATGTCTTCATGTCAGAACAGCAGTAGTCTTGGAGTTGAGTGTGTAGGCACAGTGATAGAGTTGGGTGTCATCCGCATACATGTGGAAGTTGAGCCCATGTCTGTGGATGATGTCACCAAAAGGGAGCATATACAGGTTAATGAGGAGAGGATTGAGGACAGAGCCCTAAGAAACACCGCACAAGATGGTGTGGGGGCTAGAGGAGAAGGTGTTTTTGGAGATAAAGTGGAGCCGATGGGAGAGATAGGATCCGAACCATTCAAGGACAGAACCTTGAAGGTTGAGATGAGAGGAGAGGGTTTGGAGGAGGGTAGAGTGATCCACAGTGTCGAAGGCTGCAGAGAGGTCAAGGAGGACAAGGAGAGAGAGGGAGCCCTGGTTAGAATGCCATTTATTACCTTGACCAGGGCTGATTCTGTGCTGTGGGCAGCATGGAAGCCTGATTGAAGGGGTTCGTAAAGGGAATGGCAGGAGAGGAAGGAGTGAAGCTGGGAAGCAAGAACTCTTTCAAGAACGGAAGGCGAGGTTGGAGATGGGGCAGTAGTTTATGAGCAAGGAGGAGTCCAGGGAAGTTTTTTAGGGTAGGGTGATGACAGCTGTTTTTAGGGGGGTGGGAATATTGCAAGTTGACAGGGAGAAGTTGATGAGGTCTGAGAGGAAATGAGCGAGGAGGTAGACCTGAGAGGTAAAGAGAGGGATGGGATAGGGTTAAGGGTGTAGGTTGTGGACTTCACGTGGGTTATAGTGGTGGTGAGAGAGGAGGGGGAGACAGGTTCGAAGATGTGGAGGGAGCGATACATAGGAGCCGGAGTGTGAGGGAGAGATGGGGAGGGGGTGATGTTTGGGAGAGTGGAGGCAGCTGAACAGATCCCCTCAATTTTGGACTCAAGGAAATCCAGCATCTTCTCCCAGTTGGAGTTGGAGGAGAGGATGGGAGAGGTGTGAAGAGGGTTGACAGAGGAATCAGTTGGTAGTGGAGAAGAGGAGCCTGGTGTTCTCCTTGGCCTCCAGGATTGTCTTGGAATAAAAGGACAGTTAAGCAGAGGTGCGGGTGGAGTGGTAAGTCTTGATGTGGTCCAGCCGGATCTGCCGGTGGCCATTAGATCAGATTTGAGCCAGGTGCGTGCATCGGCAAACACTTGACCCTTGAGTGAGTGATGGTGGCTAGTGCACCAGGGTGAGCTGCGTGAGTAGTAGGTGGTTGGGGAGGTGATGGGGGCAAGGGCATCGAGAATGGTGGAGAGGGAAATGTGGAGGAGAGTGACCGAGGAGGATGTTGGAGCAGGAGGTAGGCTAGAGTGGGAGGAGTTCAGATGACGCCAAGACAGCGGAGAGGGAGGGGGGTATATTCTATTCTAGGGGTGGTAGGAGATGGAGGTGTGGATGTGGAGGGAGAGGTTGTGAGAAGAGAGAGGACCAGTCAGTGGAGATAGAGCAAGAGGGGATGAGTGCAGATTGACGTTGCCTAGGATGAGGAGGTGTTCAGAACAGAGGCAGAGGGAAGCTAGAAGAGAGGAGATGCCAGAGATGAAGGTGAGGGAGGGTTTGGGGGCTGATAAATCAGGAGAATTTTGAGAGAAAGATTGGAGGGTTGGTAGATGGTAAGGTGCTCGAAGGAGGGGAATGAACTGAAGGAGCAGGGGGGATCGAGCAAGTGAGAACCTGGAGATGAGGGCTCACCACAGTCACGGTTGTTAGGATGTGGGGTACGGTGGAAGGTATGGCCAGGAAGTGTGGCCTCAGTCAGGGGAAATGTGTCACCCGTGGTGATCCAGGTTTCAGTGAGGGCCAGCATATTGATGTTTTCAACAACAATGATGTCATTGATGGCAAGAGCCTTGTTGGAAAGGGAGCGGACATTTTGTGTGCCGATGTGGAGGGGACAGTTGGCAGAGGAATGTGTGAGATGGGAGAGGGTGATGGGAAGATTGGCAGGGAGGGTGGAAATGTGGATGAGGAAGGAGAGGTTAGCCCCTGGGATTTAGGTCTGTTGATAGGGGAGAATGGGGCAGTCAGTGTGGCTGCTGCTGGATAGCCAATGCTGAGTGCCACGGTGAGCCTGGCGGAGGATTCCCAGGCTGGAGCAGTGGGAGTATGTGGGATGGTCAAGTGGGGATAGGAGGCAAGGAGGATGAAGAGAGAGGAGGACAGAGCTGGAGAGTTGCAGTGTAGGGAGAATTTGGGGGGAAAAGCAGCTCGAATCTGGGACGGCAGCCAAGATGCGCATTCTGAGACTTGAGGCAGGCGGTTAGTGGGCTTAGTCAGCCCACAGGCATGGAGACAGTGGGGGCTAGAGGTGGTGCAGAGCGGGAGAGGGGGCAGGGCATTCATTGTGTTATCCATTGAAGTAAACTACAGGGGTTGAAAAAAGGTATTTAAATGGGGGTTGGAAGGATTGCACTTAAATAAAACCAGCACAGACAAGATGGGCTGAATTATCTTCCTCTGTGCTGTAAATTTCCATTCATGGATGGGGAATGCAACATGTGCTTTATAGTTAATATCACAACAATCAAACAAGGGCAATAGTTATCACTGGCTTCTAGAGTTATCATCTCTCTCTCTCCCCCGTGCCACCCCTCCACAGGCCAGTGATAATTATTGATTGCTTTTGATTTCATTGTTGGTCGATGTGATAAACATCATCAGTGATAGTATCACATACTGCATTTCTTTCCCTGAAACATCAAAAGAAGGTCGAGTACACTGTACAACGGGAAGGACAAACTTTCACAAGTCCTGTTTCCTTCCAAGACCACAAATTGAACACATCTATCAAGTAAAAGATACAAATGCATGTGTATTTCAACAACAACAACAACTTGGATTTATATAGCGCCCTCCACGCTGGACGGCATCTCAGAGTGCTTTACAGTAACGGATCCCGGATCCGAGCCAGGGGGAGGGGGAGGAGGGTGACCAAAGGCACGGTTGAAAAGAAAGATCTTCAGCAGAGACCTGAAAATAGGAAGAGAGGGGACGAGGCGAAGGGAGTGAGGAAGGGAGTTCCAGAGCCTCGGGGCATAGTGGCTGAAGGCACGGCCTCCGAGGGTGTAGCGGAGGACTCGGTGACAAGGAGGAGGCCAGACCCGGAGGAACAAAGGCAACGGGCACTGTTTTGAGGAGAGAGGAGGTCAGAGAGGTAGGGAGGTGCAGAGGAGTGGAGGGATTTGAAGACAAGGGTGAGGATCTTGAAGTCGATCCTCTCTGGGACAGGCAGCCAGTGCAGTCTGGCAAGGACTGGGGTAATCGGGGAGCGGATTTCAGCAGTTGCTCAAGTGCTCTAATGTCAGGTAAATCAACAAAACTTCCATTTTGCAGTATATTTAAAATGGCAGCCTAGTCCAGTTGATAACACTCTTACTCCTGAGTCAGAAGGTTATGGTTCAAGCACCATGTCGGGACATTGAAGTCATAATCTGGACTCTCCAGGGCAGTTGGTCAGCACTGCTTTGTCAGAGATGCTGTAAATTGAAGGAGATATTAAACCGAGATCCCATCTACTTGTTCAGGTGAATGTTAAACATTCCATGGTATTATTCAAAAACAATCTCTCAGATAAAATTGGTCATTCATTTCATGACTGTGTGCAAGACATTGCCATTTTCCCCTACAAAAAATATACAATCACTATTCTCTATAATAAATCCTGCAAGGTGTTTCGACGACAGGATAAAATGTTATATCAAATGCAAGGATTATAATTTATTATTATTATATGGAACATCATCTGGAAATGTTCCCTCTTGTACACTATTGAATACAGTGAGGATCCAGGCTGTTGGAATTATACAACACATTATGCAGCAGTCAACGTCTGAAGTGATAAAGGACGGGTAAGGCAGACTATTCTACCACATCTGGTTGGGAGTTAAAGCGAAGTTGGGTCTCTTTAGCAATTTCATTCTCTGCTATCAAACACCTGAATCTGAAATATATGAGGTAGCATAGAATACCCACAGCTCTAATATGTTCCAAATGATAACCCAACCTATTGTACTAAAGTGCTTCTGTGAGGTATAGACACTATATACTCTAATGAGAACATCGTAATGAGATTTTGGATTTTCCTCATTTGATTTTAGCTATGTTTTAGCATCTCTCTATGTAGACTGGGTATGAGAGATTCCTGTATGGATCAATTCTGGAGTAAACATAAAATTTATGCAGTCAGGTTTGCTTTTTGATTTCCAAGTGGTAGAATAGTCTACTGAAAAGTAATGCAACCCCTTTATTGGAATATGTAGTCCTGTTGGTGAATACAGTTTGCATTTGCTGCTGTTAACTTAGTAATACAAATAGTTTGCGACAAATAAGCTCCTGATTGATTTGTCAGGAAGTAGTAAATGAAATGCTGAAGTTTAAAAAGCTGAGATGGCTTTTGGCTGAGTTTTGAACTATATTTCTTATTTAAATAACAAAGTTAAGAGATGTTGCAGTATTTATGCTTTTAAAATAATGCACTAAATGTGACCATGCCATTCTCACAAGGTTAACATTTCTTATATTTATTGCTTTATAATCGCATGAAAATGTTTTTTTTTTCTCCCTTATTCACAAGAAACAATTTTGTAAATGGAAATAGTAAATATACATCCATAATGTTGGCTGTTATTCACAGCTTTGTGATGCTGGTTGGATCATTAACCTTTTGTTATTTATATGGTTCCATTTCCAGTCCATTTCATTTAGCTAACTGGAAACAAAGCAAGACCAGAACGTGACTAGCAATATAATGAGAACCGTAAACTATGTGAATTAGGTTTTCATAAGTAATAAAAAAATGAATACATTTATAAAGAAAATTCAGATCGGAATGACCATTAAAGCACATTAAACATTAAACAAAATGTCCTGATGTCTCCATTGTCACTGTTCATCCCTTCTAATAAGAGGGTTGTCGATGGCAATGCATCTTTGGCAGATAGTTCTGTTCCAACTTGTTCTTCTGAACTAAAAAAACAAAAACCTTGGGATTGCACTCCAGGTTGATTAACATCTGAAAGAGAAAGACAGATGAATAATAAAAATAACAATCCTTCAATATAGTGCCATTCATATGGAGAGGACGTCTCAAAATGTTTCTTAGGATACACTGTAAATTGTACAGTATACTGTACAGTAAAGCACACTTAAGTTGTATCAGTTGGGACCATACATTTATTATGATTTGTGCAAAGTATGAGTTATGTCAAACTTACGTAGACGATAAACTCTTGAACGGGACTTGAGCAGATGCACAACCTATTGTACAATTTATACAGATCAGACATTCATGTTGGTTTTATTGTATTCAGCAGAACCAAAGAAGTTCTAATGATGAGTCACACCTGACTTATTAATGCATTACTTTGGGATGCTGGCTGATCCACTGCAAATTTTCATCATTCCCATTTTTTATTCCACAGTTCCAGGTTCACATGCTATCTCACTGTTCTGGATTGCTGTATCATGCCTGCATCTGTCTAAACTTTTGATGTTTCGCTGCCTCTTTTCTTTGTGTGACTGTTTCCTCTGTTCGTGCCTCTTAGCACTAAAACAATAATAATAATTCTTGCATTTGATATAGCGCTTCTCATGTGTACTAGATGCTTCAAAGCGCTTCACAGAATATACTGCAAAGTGAATTGACTGTATATTTGTGTGCGAAATGCGGCAGCCAATTGCGCACAGCAGTGTGCCACAAACAGTTGTGGATTGAAGTGTCCAGTTTATTATTTTTTTCTTGAGAGATTATTATCAGGAGTTTGGAATAAGGAAACTTGCCCAAGGTTTCACCCTGCCGAGAATCGAACCCAGGTCTCTCGCTTGCAAGGCCAGTGCTCTAACCACTGATCTACAGGACTCCACACAAGTCACCATTACTCCCCCTGTGCTTTAGCTGAGTATATGTAACAGATTCCGGTCATAATTTCAAATGGGAATTCCTTATTTAAGGAATCTAAAGGGTGACTACTTCCCATAACCAAAAGTACATCAGGGTCATGGCACAACGGAAACTCTGCTCTGAACGTAGATTGCATCACATACTCAGAAATGTGAAGAAATATATACTTTCTCAAATGTATATTTTCTCATTTCCCATTAAGTGTCTTTCCTGTTCTTGTGTAAATATAGCTGACTACTACATTGAATTCTCCCGAATGCAGCTCCTCTCATTGGCTAATGGGTAAGTGCCCCACTTGGTGAAACACTAAGCCCATTAAACCCAGTTGATATTGACTTCAAATCATTCTTGTCCCAATTTGAGGGAGTATGCTACTCAACAGGCTAAGTTCCTTTTGGTCTCCAAATATTTTGCAATAAAAACAGCTATAAGAAAGAACTTGTATTTTTATAGCACTTATCACATTGAGACATCTTAAAGCTCTGTACAGTAATTGTTGTCAAGTGTAGGCAAACATAGGAGCTGTTTTGCAGAGCAACGTTTCATAAACAGCCATGCGGTAAATGGTTGATCAACGTACAGCATTGTTGGCTAGGACAATGGGGAAAACCTCAAATAGTTTTTGAGAACTGCAATGGTCTGACTGGAAAACAGACAGCCATGTGGTGCGTTGGAGAAAATTCACACTGTAGCAGATGCTTGAAGATTTGCTATATGGCTTTTGCTGCAGAATTTACATGGAAATACCCTTCAAAGTCTGGGATTTTTTCTGATTCAAACAGTCTGTCAAGGGCGGCATTGACAGGTCAGATCCAGAATGTTTAGATGAGGAACATCAGCTTCTTCTATTGTTCTGCAACGTTTATACATCAACCCTAAACTCAAAAGAGCACCATCTACTGCCTCAGTGTAATATATCTACTGCCTCAGTGTAATATATCTACTGCCTCAGTGTAATATATCTACTGCCTCAGTGTAGTATTTTCTGTTTCCCACCACTGTCATTCTGTGGTTCCACTGAACGAGATTGCCAATGTAATGGCTCAAATTCCAACTAGTCTTAACCTATAAGTATTGTATATTGTGTCTTAAAATTTAACACAAACGTGCAGCATTATGGAAAATTATTAAAATTGATCTTAGTTTTTCACAGTTGTTAAAAAAAAACTGGCTTGTAAATTTAAAACAAAATGGGCTTACAGGGTAATTCCAGCACCTTGGGACATCCTCCCGACATGAAAGGTGCTATACAAATGTAATCTTGTTGTTGTAATTTCGGTTTCATCCCATCACTCTGTTCTGCTGTGTTCTGAGGTTGCAATTTTTATGAACAAAATTTCTCTTATCATTCGTGGCACAGAGATGTCTTCATTGAATTCCTCTCTGTTCACTGATTTGGCAATGATGGGGTCTAAACACCAAGATTTATAAAAGGACTTATGATGAACCAGGCTTGGATTCCCCCCCTCCACCCCCACCCCAAGCTCTGCTGAGGTCAAAGAAGTCGATAATGAGATTGGAGTCAAGTGGTATTCCAGAGGGTTGGGTGTGAAATCCACTGGATTAATTATTTGCAAATCCTTTTGTGAACCTCTCATGAATCCCTATTGTCAACTACGTGACATCTGACCCAATTGGTAGCAGTATCATCTCTGAGTCATGAAGTTTGTGGGGTCAAACCATAGGTTTGCGGTCATAGTCTAAGATGGCACTAAAGGGCAGTACTGGGGATAGGCTGCGTTAACAGAGGGACCATTTGTTTATAATATTAATTATAAACTATTATAATTTCTGCCTTTTGATAGGACATTAAACTAAATTCCATTTTACCCTGTTCAGATGGACATTAAAGATCATGTGGTGTTATTTGAAAAGAGAAAGGAGTTTCTTCCAGCGTCCAGGCTAATAATACCCCAGATTAAATGAATTGCAGGACATTGCTGTGTGCAAATTGCATGTTAGAATTACCTACAAATACATTCACTGCACTTCACAGGATAAAAAAATCTCTTTGAACTGCTTTGAGATGTTTCGACATGATAAGGCATTATGTCAAAGGGAAGGATTATTATTCTGGAAGTTTGTCTACTGACAGTGTCCCTTTTAAAACAAATTGTATGCAGTAGGGTGCCTGGAATGGGTAAAGAAACCAGATATCATTGTCTGGCTGTGCAGAATGTCATAGTTTTGGTGTCATTTGATGAAACTGTTTTAAACCTATAATTGATACCAAATATCTTAGTAATAGTTTTTGAAAAATATCAAAAAGGCATTTTTCACCTCAGTTTTCCTGCTTCTTGATTTATTTTAATCTATTTTACCTGGTCCCATCAATATTTTCAACCTTTCGCACAGCAGCAGGCAGTAACGATCGGTAGGGGGGTCAGGATCTCTCACTGATTAAGAAGCTGCTGTGTATTATAAAGCCAAGTATTATTTGACCTGTTGATTTTAACTTCCTGGTATATTCTTTGGCTTTGAGCTGATTAATGTCACATGCCACACAGTTCATGTGTCAATGAAATGGGAAGCCAGAAAGCCATCTGCTCCCACCAGTAAACTGCGCTATGTCCATTAGATGTTTAATGGTCAAAAGACAGTGAAGCAAATGAAAACAAAAGGTGGGTGACAAGTTCCATACGATACAAGCATTTGGGTAAAACTAGCTGTTGACTTGAAGGATTTTCAGCTAAGTGTGTCCAGTATATATTAAAACAATGGCATCTGTACTGATTACAGAAAGCTATGTTTCACCTCTTCGGATGGTGTAAGCTGTCTCTGTCGGTATGCTCTGATGAGTGCTTTTGGCATCAGTCTGCCTTTCCCCAGAGAGTGCCTGCCTACCTCATGTATGAAAGTCTGATGTGAAGGAAAGCTAACTGAGGAAAAGCAATTCACTCGGGGCTGTGCATTTCTTTTTTTCTTTCTCTCTCTCTCAATAGTTCCAAAAATAATGAAGGAATCAACGCAAAGTAATTGTTTTGCAGGTAAAGCCAATCCTGAACTCCAGGAACCAACATTGCAGCTTTGATGTGAGACCTAGTATCTATCGGCTTTTCCTCAGTAATAATGCAACCCCTTTTCTATTTCTGAACACCACCAGCAGAATATACCCTAGTTTTGTATTGACACATAAGCCTCTAGGCGTTTGCAATGGAACGTTTCAGATATGTAGCAATTTAAATGACTGATCATCACTACTGTCTGCGCACCTTCCACAGAATTAATTTTGTAGGCAAACGAGTTGACTGTTAATACTGGGCACCCACAGCCAGACGTCCTCGTGATATGCAGTTAATCATGTTTCTCAAGCTGGACAGAAGCAACTTGTCTGCATCTGTCAGCATATGTGTTCTTGTGATACATACTGTACCTTGATGTGTTTCTATAAATAGATATTAGTTGACTAGTTGTGTTAGCAGCCTGGCTTCTGGGCCAGATGGTGGAAATCTGAATAATTCTTATTTATGGGGGTTGGGGGAACAATTTTAGTAACCCTAATGCTGATATTACTATGCATCATGCTAATATTCTAATACAACCAGTGTTAGACAGCACCACAGTGTCTAAGGTGCCATTCTTCAAACGAGACATTAAACTAAATGTCTATATCGGAGGATGATACATCACACAGCATTAGTCCCAGGGTTAAGGGGTAGAATGAGTTCTATAACTGCCCAGGGAAGACTCCCTCCAAAAACAAACAACCGCTTATGCATCCGGTTAAATCTCTTTTGTTATTTTCTTTCCTTCCTTTTTGATGAATCTCCCCATGTTACACACTACCATCAAATCAACAGCAGTTAGCTAGCCTGCTGCCAGACTCCAGCCATCAGGTCTGCATACACTGATCAAGAGATAATTTCCTCTCATCTTCCTCTGGAGAAAGGGAGAGAATATTCTTGCAAGATGTGAAAAGTGGAGCTTGGAGTAGAAAAACACATTACTGTAAAGTAGAGTAACTGTTTTATGAATAAAAAATTAAAATCCAATTCTAATAAAACAAAGGAAAATATCAATTACCTAATCATTAAGGGTGGAAATAGGGTTTTAGTTTTCAAAGAGTTCGCATATAAAACATAGAAAAATAGGTCACTTAATTTTGAATATTGACTACAAATACACACTAACTAGACTTCATAGTAATTCCTGTAAATTGCTGCGAGATGTTTCGATGATGTAACAAGGTGCTAAATAAAGTGCAAGGATTATTATTAATAAATAAAAATATTACAGGTCATGTAATTTTTAATAGTTGTCAGATCTGGCAGTAAACAATCAAAAGTAAAGAAAATCAACTGACAATTGTACAAAAAAACTATCACAACACTTCTTTATACAGAATCTTACGTTTTCTGCAAGCAAGGAACTTCTGCTATGGCCCTTTGCTTCAGTTTGGAACACTTATAACCTTCATGCAATTAAATGTATAAACTGTAGAGAACAGGACATAAATCTGACAATGGCTGATGGTTTGTTGAGGTAGAAAGTAACGGATCTTGTTAAATATTAGATGTTGCAACTTGTTGATGGTTATTATAAATGCAAGACCGATTGGGAATTGACTTTGCTTCAGAGTGAGTGGAATATCATCCAAAGGTTCAGCTAATTGGAAACTATGAAATTCTTGTAACCAAATCTGGTCTGTGTTCAGGATCGAACCTGGTTCTAAACTTTCTTTTGTTTCTTCCCATTGTGGATTGAGATTAACATGAGATAAGAAGTAGCTTCCCGAAATGTGTCACGTGAAATGAGTGTTGCATTACTCAGTGACCATCTTGAAAAGAGGACAGCAAGATAATGATTTTATCAGCTCTTGTTCCACTATGATGGCCAGATTTGTGATATGGGTCACGAGTCCTTGGTCATTTCAAGTTGAATTGGACCTTGATTTTCTCTGGTTTGATCTATTAACTTTGGTCTTCACAGTGTTCCTCCATTGTGAATTTGAATGAATTAACCTTCCCTGGTACCAGATGATGAACTGCAGCATTCTGTCTATTCATTGTTTGGTTGTCTTCATGGTGGTTCATTCCTGCCACCGCTCTAGGATCTCCCAAGGTTAAGAGAATTGGACACATCATAGGGCTACAGTAAATACTTAGCAGAAAGTGAAATGGTGAAAGAAAACAAGGTTAGGAACTGAATTTCTTGTTAAGTCTTGACCCCAAGCATTACCATGCAGGTATACAACAATGTTTCTATCTTTACCAACAAAAATACCAGCCACATTCTTTGCAATTGGAGTGTAATATTGACCTAGTTGTCATTTGCATTTCTTCCAATGATCAAATTGATGTCATGTGATGACATTATGTCCATTGTGATTACGTCCTTTACTTTAGAATGCATCAAAACAGTAGAACAGGAAGACGCAGGTTTAGAGTTGTACAGAGCAATTTCAGGACAGACACTAGAACGTTTTTCTTTACCTCAAGGGTAACTAATGATTGGAACAGGTTGCCAGGCAGACTGGTTGAGACTAGGATGCTGGATTTATTTAAAATTATCAACTTGATGCTGTGATATGAAGACTGCAGTGTGGGTATTCTGGAAGGATGAGATCAAATGGGCCACTCATCCAACCAATCTTGTGATCATTGTGATCACATGTCCATTGCAACCACACATCCATTGTGATCAAATGTAAATTGCGATCACTTGCAAACAGATATCATTTTAGTACCGAGATAATGATAATGTAAATTATCAAACACTTACAGAAAATAATTGGCAGAAATACATTAAATATTGCAGTAATGCCATTTGCTTCAGGGTTAATCTCTAATTTTTCACTCACTTAATTTCAAGCTTTTGGAATAAATTCTCTTTTGAATATTTAGGAGATGAAATATATAAGAAAGTTTCTAACTTGATATGGTTTATTGGAAAAAACCTTGATGTTATTTATTTAAGTCCTCTGAGTTGCTATCCTATGTAAAGCTGTTGTTGTTGTGGTTGTATTTTCAAAGCTAAAAATTAATAATGTATTTAATAATCAGATATATAATAGTATATGTAGTATATACTTATACCTCGTATAATAATAATAAAAATAATAATAATAATCCTTGCATTTGAAATAGCGCTTTTCACGTCGGGTGGACGTCCCAAAGCACTTCACAGAACACACTGTAAAGTGAATTGACTGTATATTTGTGGGCGAACGCAGCAGCCAATTGCGCACAGCAATGTCCCACAAACAGTCATAGATTGAAAATGACCAATTTATTATTGTTTTTGGTTTTGGAGGGATTATTATTAGGCTCTGTGTGGAGTAAGGAAACTTGCCCAAGGTTTCGCCCTCTGCCTGGAATTGAACCCAGGTCTCTCACTTGCAAAGCGAGTGCTCTAACCACTGAGCTGCAGGACTCCACAATTCTATTTATCTATACATCCAGAATACATTTATCCATATTTGTATTGGATAATAACAAAATCATTAACATTTTTAAACTCTCGTGCAAGATATTTGGCTTGAGATGTTGACATGAGCCAGAACAAATACACAGAGAAACGTCCTCCTGGTTTGGGAATGAAGTGTGTTGACACTGTCATTGCTGCTACTGACATGCTTTAGCTAAAATATTGTCACTCTTAGAACACTATTATGAAGATACCCTACAGGTACAAACCCCTAATCCATCCTGTTCCCAACACATTCTGATCCTAAAACTCTGTAGTCTCTCCCTGACCCTGAGCTTTATTCCTCTATTAATCAAATCAAAGAAAACTTAATTCCACCAAGAATCCCCATGATATTTGAAGCCCCAATACACTGTTTATACAAATATATTGTAATGCAGCCAGCAGAGGTATGATTTCTGAAATCTTCAACAAAATGAACTGATTAGAGTTTACAGACAAAGAGAAGCTTGTTTGTTTGATTGTGTCTGTTCAATGTCTGTACACCAGTGGAGTAGAGATGTCCATTGAAATAAATAAATTTGTCTTCCATATTATTACTTGTTTTCATGGGGAGGGGTGAAAATTTTGATGTAACCTAACAGATTTCATGCGATTATTATTTATTTCATAAATATAAATATCTAAATGGGCTTCCTAATGACTCATTGGGTGTAAGTATTGCTTTGTGTGAAACTTCACCCAGGTCTAGGCTTTGATATGTAGTATCTGATTTTTGAAATATTTGGAAGTTTAAAATATTCTACATTATGTGACTAAATATGTTTTGTTAAACATCAAAGCGGAAATGCTTTGATTCCTTCCGCGCAACCCTGCAACAGTTAATCCAACAGAATGAAAGGACAGGAGAGGGAATTTTGATATTAATCGCAGCAAATTCAATGCAATAAATGCAATTTTTTTATATAGGAAAACTTTCTGAAGGTTACAGAGCCAAGCCGCCAATGATTCCTACATTGACCTGTGTGCTTTGGTTTTTTTGAGTCAGCATAAAGTGCAATTATGTATCATTATTTGATTTACTTTGTTGGTACATGGTTGTAGTTAATTAGGAAGGAATGGATTGTCAGACATCTATACAAGGACTGACTGCAGCTGTCACTACTGACTGGATTGCAATGACAACATGATGGATTTGGACCTTGTGGCCTAACTCAGCTGCCCCATTAATTGGCCTTTATAAATGTTTAATGAAATCAAGGTGAAATTCAGTCAGCAATTTCAAACTGCTGATTCATAATAATAAAAAAGAGATAAGGACGTTTTGATTTATGCTATATTTTTGCACTTGGCATTGCTGGGTTCGTTTTACACATCACGCTGCACTTCAAGGTTAGGACAGCGATGTGCTCAGGGAAAAATAATACTTTGAAGAACACATATCATTAATTTGAAATATTTCATATGAAGTTGCTTTGTATGTGCTCTGCGTAATCTATAAAAACGGAGAGACACTTGAGTGTTGTTCAACCACAATTCTAGGTACTCAGGGAGAGAAACAACAACAAGATTACATTTGTATAGCGCCTTTCACATCGAGAGGCGCTGGACAGAGTACAGCATTTCAGACCCAAGCTGGGTTGGGGGGGTAAGGGAAGGGAGGGGAAGGCGGTGACTGATGGCATGGTCGAAGAGGAGGGTCTTGAAGCGGGACTTGAAGGAGGCTAAGGAGGGGGTGAGGCGGAGTGACTGGGGGATGGAATTCCTGAGATTGGGGGCAGAGTGGCTGAAGGCTCTCCCGGCAATGGTGGGGCGGGTGGGACAGGGGACGTGGAGCAGGCCAGAGCCGGCTGAGCGGAGGAAGCGGGCGGGTTGGTAGGGGGTTAGGAGGTCACAGAGGTAGGATGGGGCGAGGCCTTGGAAGGGTTTGAATGTGAGGACCAGGATCTTGAACTGGATCCTCTGAAGGATAGGGAGCCAGTGGAGTCAGGCGATAGTGGGGGAGATGGGGTCATGGAGTTTTGTGCGGGAGAGGACACGGGCTGCAGAGTTCTGGATTATCTGCAGCCTGTGGAGGGAGGAGTTGGGAAGGCTGACAGGCAGGGCGTTTGCATAGTCGAACCTGGAGGTGATGAAGGCATGAACAAGTGTTTCAGTGGCCTGAGGGGTGAGGTACTGGCGGAGTTGGGTGATGACTGGAGGAGAAACCGTTAGAGGCAACAAAGTGGAGACGGTGAGAGAGATAGGAATCAAACCAGGCAAGGGCAGATCCGTGAAGATTGAGTAAAGCGGAGAGGCAGTGTATGAGGATGGAGTGGTCGACAGTGTCGAAGGCAGCAGAGAGGTCGAAGAGGACAAGGAGGCAGAGGGAGCCCTGATCACAGATGTTCAGAATGTCATTAGTAACTTTGACCAGGGCTGTTTCTGTGCTGTGGACAGTGCGGAAGGTGGATTGAAGGGTTATAATAATAATTATAATCCTTGCATTTGATATAGCACTTTTTACGTCTTCTAGACGTCCCAAAGCGCTTCACAGAATATACTGTAAAGTGAATTGACTGTATATTTGTGGGTGAACGCGGCAGCCAATTGCGCACACCAATGTCCCACAAACAGTCATGGATTGAAAATGACCAATTTATTATTGTTTTGTTTTTTTGGAGGGATTATTATTCAAGGAGGGAATGGCGAGAGAGAAAGTTGCGGAGCTGGGATGCGATGACCCGTCCCAGGACCTTGGAGAGGAATGGGAGGTTAGAGATGGGGTGGTAGCTGGAGAGGAGGGATGGGTCCAGGGAAGGTGTTTTCAGGATGGGGGTGATGACGGCTGTTTTTAGTGGGGTGGGAACTGAACCAGTGGACAAGTAGAGGTTGATGACATCGGACAGGAGGAGGGCCAGAAGGTGGAGCTGGGAGACGAGGAGAGAGGTGGGGATGGGATCGAGGGAGCAGGTGGTGGGTTTGAGTTTGCGGACAGTCGTGGTGAGAGAGGAGGGAGAGAAACTGCATCTGGGTCCAGATTTATTCTATTTTCATCGTGTTTCAGGGCATCCAAACATGACTTCGGCACCCATTGGGGCGTGTTGGTTCGCTGTATAACAGCTTAGCTCAACTAAAATGAGAGTTAAGCTGGTATTCTGGGATCCATGCTACATTATCTGACAGGCAGCTTCAGCACAACTAGAGTGTCAGTGAGGAGGGGTGTTGGGAGAGGTTGGTGGGGATTCAGGGACTATACCTGCAGCCAGCAGATGTTGTTTATTATTGACTGATTTCTTTACCCATTTAACACCAATGTGCTAATTAGCACTGGTGATAATTAACACATCATATATCACTCCTTTCACTTGGGTTTGCCTACAAGATACCATCACTGCACATATTGGTAAAATCTTGTGAAACTCTTTGAGCTATTTCAACATAATAAGGTGCTATATCAAATGTATATGGAGTCATATAGCATATTGGGTAGAGCACTCGCTCTGCAAGCGAGGGGACCTGGGTTCAAATTCCGGGCAGGTGAAACGTTAGGCAAGTTTCCTTACTCTGTACACTGCTGTTTACCAAGCAGTAAGTAGAAACTCTGTCGTTAGTCCAAGGGTAATAATCACTTTAAAAAAATGATAATTTGGTCACTCAATCCATGACTGTTTGTGAGACACTGCTGTGCACAATTGGCTGCCATGTTTCACTCCCAGAAAACAGTCAATTCACTTTACGGTATATTCTGTGAAGCGCTTTGAGATGATGTGGTAAGGTGCTATTTCGTATTTTCCACAATTCTGCTCAACCTTAAATTTTAGATTTTAGGACAAAATGGTCTTCCAAGGTAGAAAGAGTAAAACCAGGATATTGCCCTGCCCTTTGCATATCATCTTTCTGTACAATTGTGTATCTCCGCGATTCTCCTTGAAATTATGTGAACAGCAGTACTGTACTTAGCAAAATTATCACAACACACAGTCCGTTTGCTGAGCAGTATTTGAAAAAAAGCACAATTTCAGTTAAACATACAATTCAGTCCGGGGCAGAGGATGATAATGCAGTAGTAAATCACTTTCTGACCTTTTAGCAAAATGGAGTGCATTCAAACAATATCTTAATTGCAGTCTTTTGTGAGCAGGTTGCTTCTACTTCTGCCCTCAGTCCCAGAATATTGGAAAAGCAGTAATCTTGTAATATTATGCCCAAGGATGAAGGTGTTGTCGGAGGATTTTTTTTTACCTAACTGAAGGATCAAGCGGGAGCCAAACGATGGCAGTTACAACCCCTAGTTTACATGCAGAACTCTGATGTAGAATTATGACTAATTGTGACTTCCTCTGCACCCCACCCCACCACCCACTCTGTAGGGAACTGCAAAAATGGGGCAATATTTATGGAAGCATTGCTCATAGCTGTTACAGACAAGGCAGTTCAGTGAGTCAATCGTCTGTGAGCAAGCTGAAAATAGATGCTGGAGGATGGACATTCTGCATATCTGTGAGTGGCTGCAGGCAGATTGTAACCAGACTAAGGCTTGGCAGCAGATATTTCAGTGAGTGTTGAAAAAATTGCACATTCCGAAATACACAGAAGCATATTTTATTACACAATTTACTACTTGGATATGATGCATTGCACAATGGGTTACATTTCATGAGACTGATAGCCAATGATCTCATGTCAAAACTCTTGACTGGATTGACTGTAACCACTGCAAGCAAAATTGAGCAATAATTATTTGCAATGATATTTCAACTTCCAAATGACCACAGTGATCCAAACCCAGCCTTCTTGTATTGTAGAAATAAGAAGACATACCCTGAATCATTATTGCCTTTATGTGGGGCAGCCTGGCACAGTAGCACTCTGAGTCAAAAGTTTGTGGGTTCAAGCCCCACTTTGGAACTTGGAACTCATATAAACCAGGTTGACCCTCCAGTGCAGTCCTGGGGAATTCTACTTTGTTGGAGGTGCCATCCTTCAGATGAAATGCTAAACTAATAAATAATAATAATAACAATAATCCTTGCATTTGATATAGCGCTTTTCACATTCGGAGGACATCCCAAAGCGCTTCACAGAACACACTGAAAAGTGAATTGACTGTATATTTGTGGGCGAACGTGGCAGCCAATTGTGCACAGCAATGTCCCACAAACAGTCGTAGATTGAAAATGACCAATTTATTATTGTTTTTGGTTTTGGAGGGATTATTATTAGACGTGCGGAGTAAGGAAACTTACCCAAGGTTTCGCCCTGCCTGGAATTGAACTCAGGTCTCTCGCTTGCAAAGCGAGTGCTCTAACCACTGAGCTACAGGACTCCAAGGTACTATCTACGTGTTCAGGTGGATGTTAAAGATTCTGTGCCACCATTTGAAATGAGAAGTGAGTTTTTCCTGGTGTCCCCATCAAATTTACTACTTAGATATGATGCATTGCACAATGGGTTACATTTCATGATCTCATTACATTTCAATCTCACAAATTAAAAATTGTTCATAGCTATTTTGCTCTGCGATTTTGGAGATTGCCCTGCAGAAATTGGGTACTCCGTCTGGGCGCAAAATACAGTGCCTACACTTTGCAGCATGTCCAGTGAAGTGTCTTGAGAGGAACTTGTGATGTGAAAGGATTATTATTATGTATTGTAAGTGAGTGTTGGTTTTCATGATCATGTAGGTGGGTTGAAGAATTTCTCTAAAACAGAAATGTCAATGACCTCTGTAAAATTATAACTTTGACACATTTTTCTGAGTAAAATTGTGAAGAAATTTGATGGTTATCATCACAATGGTGACGATCATTATTGGAGTATGAGGAATCTCTATTGTTTCAGAATTTGGATTTCCAAGTCCTCCAAAATAATATTTCATTTTCCTTGCTGACCCACTACAACAACAACAAAATTACATTTGTAAAATGCCTTTCACATTGGGAGAACATCCCATGGTGCTGAACAGTTAGGGATCAGGACCTGAGCGTGGGGGTGCAGGGTTGGGATGAGGGAGGGCAGAGCGGTAAGAGGGCGGCTGATGGCACTGTCGAAACGGAGAGTCTTGAGTCATGCCTTGAAGGAGGCAAGGGAGGGAGCAAGGTGAAGGGATTGTGGGATGGAGTTCCAGAGGATGGGGGCAGAAAGGCTGAAAGCCCGGTCGCTGATGGTAGGGCTGGTCGGGTGGAAGAAATGGAGCAAGCTGGAGTCCGCTGAACGGAGGGAGCAGACAGGTGATAGGGGGTCAGCAGTTCAAAGAGGTAGGAGGAGGCAAGGCTATGGAGGGCCTTGAAAGTGAGGATGAGGATTTTGAATTCCATCCTCTGAGTGGAGCCATGCAAGGGTGTGGGTGATGGGGCCATGGAGCCTAGTGAGGGAGAGGACACAAGCTGCAGAGTTCTGGGTGATCTACAGCTTGTGGAGGGAAGAGTTGGGACAACTGTACAAAGAGAATCGATGGATTACTTCAGGGGAGCAGGGAAAATCACATGTACAGGCAAAAAGTTAGATTGCCAAGGAATCACTCACATTGCACTGGACTATAACACACTATGGACCAGTATTTTTGACTTTGAGATTGAGTGAAGCAGACATTATAATAATATTAATAACACATAATACTTGCATTTGACATTGCGCATTTCACAGCTTAAGGACATCTCACAGCACTACACAAAATGTATTGTATAGTGCAGTGTCTGTGCACTTTGTGGGCATCGGTGGGTAAATGCAAATGAAGGAGAAGAAGAGAGAACTATGAGAGTGCACGACTGCCTGCCTCCAGGCAGTTATGTCCCATAATAAGCTCAGTTATCCAGGCACAGCAGAGGTACCATGCTTGCATTTTTATGTTGAAGCACTTCAAAAAGTTTTAAGAAATTGCAATACAATACAGATTTACATTTATATGGCGCCTTTCACGTCAGGATAATGTCCCAAGGTGGTTACTGTCAAATGTAGTGACTTTTTTTGAAGACAGATGGTTTCAGGAGCTTATTATTCATGTAAAATCCCACTCTGAGGGCGCAGTGCCAAATGACAGTAAATTCACCGACATTTGCTTTCCAGCCCCCTCTGCTGGCTGCAAAATGCCTTATTGACTTGAAGAACAGAATCCTTGCATTCATTCCCATCTCACAGTCTGCTTCAGACAGGAATTGGCGAACGGAACGGATCGATAGTTTGAAAATTCCAGTCCTCAAAGTCTATCCTTACATCAAATTTACAACAATTTAAAAACAATAACAATTGGCACTTATATAGCATCTTTCACGTAGGAGAACATATCGAAGTGCTTTGCAAAGACGGATTTGGAGCCCGAGCTGGGAGCGGGAGCATGGCTCTAAGGTTAGAGAGATAGGTTTTGAAACAGGTTTTGAAAGCAGAACGGGGGAGGGGTTTCAGCAGTGAGTTACTGAGAGTGGGGCAAAGTGGCTGAAATTTTGTTCACGAGAAAGGCAGGGTGGAGTGGGGCAGGCCTGAAGCAGATCAGGGATGGAGGGATGGAAACAGTGAGCAGTGTAGCAGGTGCACACAAGATGGCAGATGTACAGTTGGACAAGACTGTACAGGCATTTGAAGGTAAATCCGAGTATGTTAAAATTAATCTGCTGGGGGTGGAGGGGTGGGGGGAAAGGAAGCCCAGAAGTCTTCAGCAGCACAGATTCTCATGTCTTTCTGATTTCCATTAAGTATCATCTATATTGTAAAATACCTGAATAAAATACATTTCAGTCTATAATAATAAATAATAATCCTTGCATTTGATATAGCGCGTTTCATGTCTTCTAGACGTCTCAAAGCGCTTCACAGAATATATTGTGAAGTGAATTGACTGTATATCTGTGAGTGAAATGCGGCAGCCAATTGCGCAACACAGTAGTGTCCCACAAACAGTCGTGGATTGAGTGACCACATTTTTTTTTGGAGGTATTATTATCCCTGGAAAAGTTATCCGCCAATTGACTAACAACTGGATGCCTACTTATTCCTAGGTAAACAGAGGCGTGTGGAGTAAGGAAACTTGTCCAACATTTCGCCCAGCCGTGAATAGAATCCAGGTCTCTCTCTTGCAAGGCGTGTGATCTAACTACTGAGCTACAGGACTCCTTGGCTTAGCAGAAACTGAGTCCAGTTTGTGATTGTACCTGCTGTAACAACTAGTGCAGAATACAACACTTACTTCAAATGTCTGATATGAACAATGATGAGAGACTAACTGTTGCCTTTGACCTTTCCTCTTACATTTTCTCTAACAGGTGCTGCTGCTAGCCGTTCATATATCTGGCATTTCCTGGCATTTCCTGGTGAGCTAGTTTTGTTTTATCAAGAGCATCTGCATACAAAATGACAGGCGAGGTGATAGCCAGTCCGTTCTTTCTTCACAAGCCAATGTGAAAGATACCACTCTTATCTCACTGCAAAATGTCTGCACTCAGCATGTAAATGAAATAAGTCATGAATTTAAAATCAATTTGTCTTCCTAACTGGCATTTTGTCGCTGTCAATTTGGATTTACTGGAAGTGCGGTGCGAGGTAAACAACTGAGAAACACATTGTTTAAAGGGTTTGTCTCATGACAAAATAAGAGGTGTCCCATTCCTCTATTCCTGAAATCTGCCTGAGTGCCACTGATTCAACAACAACAACTTGAATTTATATAGCACCCGTCACGCAGATAGCATGTCGGAGTGCTTTATCACATTTTGTGATTAAAATCATCCCTTTACATAAAGTATGTAAAGGGAAGAAGGGGAAGGTTTCGATATATGAGTCAGCGACATAAACATGATCGCATTGTTAGCTAGCAGATTTGGATAACACACATTTAGATGATGGCTAATCGGGTACCTCATGAAATGATTTGAAAGTGAAATTGGGGACAAGCAATGAGATCTGATCTGTGTTTTTTCTTACAGGAATCTTCAACAAAGAGTCTCGATGAATGGGAGAGCTCCAATCTGACACAACATCCTCTTGGAATGGAATTCCTGTTCTTCAATGCAAGCTCTACTCTGCTATGTAAGGATCCTTTCAACAGACAACACAGGTTAGACCAATGAATAATTTGCTGTAACCATTAAAATAGGAAGGAGCGGAAAGGAGATGCAACAAATTACCTTGATTTGAAAGCAGTTTATTAGGTGTAGCACTCCAGGGCGTGTTGGTCATGGGTTGTTAAGGCCAGGACACTGGACTCAGTTAAAATGCAGCTTGATAATAATAATAATAATAATAATAATAATAATCATCCTTGAATTTGATATAGAACCTTATCACAGACGTTTCAAAGCATTTCACGAATATATTGAAAAGTGAATTGACTGTCTATATTTGTGGGCGAAAATGGGAGTTCCAATCCGATGCAATATATGGTGCTGTAAATGGGAGGACGGTCGAATGGTGCTCTACAGGGATAGGATTAGATGGGCCTTCTTCATCCAAACTGATCTTAGATTCTATACCTTCATGAGATATATATTATCATTCATATTTTAAATATAATATAACAATTACAAATGATGTTGAAGAAATCACTTTATCTGAGGAGCAGAAGGAAAGTCGTTTCCAAATAAAGATGCAAATTAAGAACTTTCCAGAATTCTGCACAATCATAAACTTCAAGACGAAATAGTTTTCCAAGCTAAGACCAGGTCGTATTTCTAGTCATTTTTCTCAAAAGGGTTAAAGCCTCCAGAAAAATGTATTTTGGAGCTACACTGACAGAACTACAGTAGCTCATGGGAAATTCGCTTCATGGCCGTTTGTGGGATACTGCTGCGTGCAAATTGGATGCTGCATTTGCCTACAAAATACACATCACTACACTTTATAAAATATCCTGTGAAGCACTTTGACACATCTTGCTGATGTGAAAGGTGGTATATATCAAATGCAAGGATTATCATCTATCTCTGACTCTGTGATCTCTTTCAAACCTGCCCACCCAGCCATTTCCCTTCGCCCAGTAAACACCGGCCTGCTTCACGATTCACTGCCTTATCTGCAACACCATCATCAGGCAGGCTTTCAGGCATTCTATTCCTGCTCTCTGGAACTCAAACCTCAAATCCCTCTGGCTCGATCACTCCCTCCCTCCCCTCGTTCAAGGCCTGCCTCAAAACATACCTCTTTGGCCGAACTTTCTGTCATCCTCCCACTCACCAGCCCTTTTCGGCTTCCACCTCCAGCACATGTGCCCAGCCGGCAGTGACAAGCACGTTGAGATGTCTTCCCAATGTAAATGGTATTCTATTATTATTATTACATTTTGTCTGCAATCTGAATACCTGAAGCCAGCGCTGGGCATGCAGAGGCGCATGTGTTTTCTGAAGCTTGTTTTTTTTAATCAGTGTTTTAATCGTGTTTGGGATATTGTAATGGGAAAATAATTTCTGCCTATCATGTTCCCAACACACAACAGGGCTCTGTGCTTCACAGGGCTTTTGATAGTTTCCAAAGTACTGCTTTACTTACTCACAAACTTTCATGTCAATCTCCCTGACACAGACCTGTTTTAAATTAAATTAAATACGAGCCAAGATCCTTTTGACAAGGAAGGCTGTCTATCACAATGTCATCGGCCTTGCAAGCAATGCTGAAACTCTGCTGTGAGGCCATTAATCACTAGGCCAATGTCCCTTTGCCCGACAAGGTTGCCTTGGTTCTGGTGCTGCTTTTTACTGCAATATGAAAGAGCATAGACTCAGTCGTCCTGGTTTTAAGCCACCTTGAGTAGCCCTGATCTTGGCAGCAATTTCCAATAATAATTGGCGGTCGAGCCAGCTGAAACCATATTGGAAGCCCACTCCTGACATATCCTGGAGCAGGGACATGTTTCCGGAGGACAATGATTGACCTTGTTCCATTACAAAAGCAATGTGGTGAGAACTGACTATCAATTTGGGCTACACTCCACAGTGGTCCCTAGAAACCCCTCGGGAAGTGCAGCACACAACTCAGGAAGGTTAAAGGTCCAGTTTGTTTTTAATGTTTTTGAGGAGTCATTCCAGAAACAAGCTCTTCAATAACCTCCAAAACACAAACACCCGATTCCAGAGGTTGGCACATGCACAACTTAACATGCTGAGATACTGCTTCATGTCCAGCACTGACCATAGAGTTACAGCAGTATCTCAGTGCAGGTGTAGAGGGCACGTGGTGAAGAAACATGAAGAACCACTTGGATCCCACAATTGAGCTAATCTCGTAATCTGTTCCTTCAAGTTGATAAATCAATTTAAAATGATAAAGATGCCCAGTAATTATAACAAGCAATGATAATAATAACCTTTATATTTGATACAGTGTCTTTCATGTCCAGAGCCCTTCTATTGGCTATCAATTTGTACACAGCAACATCCCACAACAGCCGTCAAGAGCTTGTTTTATTTTATTTGGAGGATTAATGGCCAGGACACTGGGAGAAACTCCTTTCCATTTTTGAGCAATGTTATGGGATCTTTAATGTCCACCTCAACAGGCAGACAGAACCTCAGTTATACGTCCTATCTGAAGGATGGCACCTTTCACAATACAGCACAGCTCCAGAACTGCATTGGAGTGTCAGTGTAAACTAAATGAATTCAAAGTCCCAACTTGGGGCTTGAACCCTCAATCTTGTGACTCAGAGATAAGAGTGCTTCTAACTGAGCCAGGGTGATACACACCAATTGAGTCAAGTAGACACAATACGTGCGTTTGAGGAGCAGCTGCATTGCAAACAATTTCTCACCACAGCGTTGTCTTCCATTCTCAATTGTCACACTAACTCGGTGAAATATGAAGGTGATGTAACATGTTGTGATTAAAATCTCCAAGCATTTCTGAACAGTGGCCTCCATTCACATAGGTACACCATAGTTAAGTCTCACACATTTCAGTGCTAAGGATTTGAACATGATCAGACACAAATTCTCTTCTAAGATCTTCTGCAGAGATGGCTTAATAGAGTACACTCGGTTGCCATTGAGGATAGTGTTCTACAAGAATGAAATGAAATGGACTGAAGGGCTTTCTTCATTGGCATCTCTCTTGTGATCTTATTTGTACTGTCAAGAATGACTCTAGCCCATCCCTGAAAAAAACACTATTTATCTACCAGAATAATCCTGTCAGGCAAAAAAGCTGCATACTGTAGTATCAGGCCACTAAAAAACAAGTGTGATCTGAATATGGTCATTGAAAGAATAGCTTTGTGAGGAACAAAGCATTGCACTTGTAGCATGCTGAACTATTCGCTGCAACTCCCTGGCATTAGGTTACAGTTGGTGCGAAAATAAATTGTAACAAGTTTAGAGAATTTATTCAACAGCAGCATATAAAAGTGCTGCACCAGGCTCTCAGTGCTACAGACTGGATAGGGTTAAACTAAGAGTTAGTGTCAATCTATCTTGTGCTCTGTATGTGAAACAACTCATTATCACTATAATTATATCTCTGTTAGATATGGTTTCCCATCCTAGTCATTTATCTTTCTCTTTTAGCTAAAGCAAATGAATTCAACAGTGCAGTCATCGTATCTGGGATATGAAATTTGATTAATATACTCAATTTCAACCCTATCGCCTCGTGTTGGAAATTAGTCATTGCGTATCTGGAGCAGAAGTTCATTCCGTTTTGACATGAAAGTGTGACATTATGTTGACAATTTAGCTGTGCCCGCTTGTTGAGAAGTTCATGCATATAAATACAAACAATTACATTCTTCTCCCTTTGAAAAGAACTGGAGATTAAATGAGCCCACGGTGCACGTTTTGTATTGTGCTTTCTTTTCAGATTACATGTAATCACCAAACTGATAGGAGTTTAATTTCTCGATGCGATTCAACCCCAATGTCGAACATCAAGTCGGAACAAGTCTTGAAAAATCCCGTGGAGGATTTTGCCCTTTCTGTCAAAATTCATTTTGGTGTCATCGGAAAAGTGTAGATCTGCAATGTGGAAAAGGTCCCACCTGTCTAACGACAATTAAAATGATGAAATGTATTCTTCCTCCTGGTATGCATTAGGACTTTCAAATTTGGAATGTTTCATCAAAGGAGGGAGGCAGGCAAGCAAAGGAATTTATTCATCTGTGAATACATATTACAGCTTACATTTATATACAGTAAAACTGACATAATGCTTAAGTCATATCAGTCATATTATACAGAGTGACACAAAAGTCTTATCTTTCTGCTACCCTATTATCTGTAAAAAAATAATTTCTTTAAGACTTATTAGACATTGTAATAGTATCACAACTTTTTGGTCACCCTGTATATGACTTATGTTGTTATGTATTTTATATGAGTTATACACAACATATACACAAGTACTGTACTATCTGATGACATTGAGACAGGTTTCTGTACCCTTTTATTTTAATAAAGCTATTGAAGCCCATACTTTCCATATACTGTACTGCATATTGTCACAATGCCCGACTCCAACCATATCTCATACCCTGCACAGCCGAAACGCTCGTCCATGTCTTTGTCACCTCCTGCTTCGACTATTCAAATGCCCTTCTCGCTAGTTTCCCCAACCCCAAAATCCAACTGCTCCATAACTCCTCCACCTTGTACTCAGCCACTCTAAATCCACACCCCCATCACACCAGTCCTTACCAGGCTCTACTGGTTCCCTATCACAATATCAGATCGACTTCAAGATCCTCACCCTGGTCTACAAAGCCCTTCACTCCCTGGCACCTCCCTCGCTCTCCCACCTGCTTATTCCCCACGTCACCACTCCCTGCCTCCACTCGGGTGGCTCTGGCCTCCTGCATGTCTCTCATGCCCTCTGTTTCACCCTCAGCAGGCATACTTCCAGCTACTACGCTCCGAAACTTTGGATCTCTCTCTCCCTCAATTCCTCTGCCTTGCCCCCTCCTTCCCCATTTTCAGATCACACCTGAAGACCTTCTTCTTTGACCGTGCCTATGGTTACTCCCCTTCCCCCCGGCTTGGTGTTATGTTCCGCCACTGTTAAACAGTCCCAGATGCTACCCAGCGTGAGAAGAATCCCTGTTGGCTGTCCTGTTATCAGCAGTACCCTGGAGTACTGCGGACCTGCCTGGCTAAGGAACTGGACTACTGAAATTGCCACACAGGGTTGATTCAATACTATCATTATAATAATAATAATAATAATAATAATAATAATAATCCTTGCATTTGATATAGCGCTTTTCACGTCGGGAGGACGTCCCAAAGCGCTTCACAGAACACACTGTAAAGTGAATTGACTGTATATTTGTGGGCGAACGCGGCAGCCAATTGCGCACAGCAATGTCCCACAAACAGTCGTAGATTGAAAATGACCAATTTAATTATTGTTTTTAGTTTTGGAGGGATTATTATTAGGCTCTGTGTGGAGTAAGGAAACTTGCCCAAGGTTTCGCCCTCTGCCTGGAATTGAACTCAGGTCTCTCACTTGCAAAGCGAGTGCTCTAACCACTGAGCTACAGGACTCCACATTCCGTTGGTTGCCAAATATGTTACCTTATTATGCATATATAACAGAAGCTTTAATAATTCATATTGTACTTTGTGCATCTGCAGTAAATAGATGAGAGAATACTTAGCTATTCCTATGTTCAATCCATTTATTAAACCATTAAATCACTGTAAACTTCCTAGGACGAATAAAATGAAGGCCGTATAAATATAATAATAATGGACTTATGTAAGTATTTTGAAGGTCACCACTGTCTTTTAGATGAAACGCGCTCATCAATATTTAATGTAATCAAATTGGAAAATAATACAGCCCTAATTTAAATGGCCCAGTGGTGCTTCTTTTGCTCTGTTTTCATCTTACACTTTATAAAACGTTCAGGTTCGACACCCAATTATCCTTCCTCCCCCACATCCGGTCCCTTACCAGCACCGCCTTTTTCCACCTCTGTCGCATCGCTCGTCTCCGCCAATACCTCACTCCAAACGCCGCTGAAACTCTGATCCATGCTTTTGTCACCTCTCGGATGGACTACTCCAATGCCCTCCTCGCCGGTCTCCCATCTACTACCATCCATAAAATCCAACTCATTCAGAACTCTGCCGCCTGTATTCTCACCCGCATGAAACTCCGCTCCCCGATCACCCCAGTCCTTGCCAGACTGCACTGGCTGCCTATCCCAGAGAGGATCGACTTCAAGATCCTCACCCTTGTATTCAAGTCCCTGCACTCCTCTGCAGCCCCTACCTCTCTGACCCTCTCTCTCCTCAAAACAGTACCCGTTGCCTTCATTCTTCCGGGTCTGGCCTCCTCCTTGTCCCCCGAGTCCTCCGCTCCACCCTGGGCGGCTGTGCCTTCAGCCACTGTGCCCCGAGTCTCTGGAACTCCCTTCCTCACTTCCTTTGTCTCGCTCCCTCCCTTCCCATTTTCAGGTCTCTGCTGAAGACCTTTCTTATCGACCGCGCCTTTGGTCACCTTCCGGCCGCTCCCCCTGGCTCAGTAAAGCGCTCAGAGGCGCCATCGGGCGTGGACGGTGCTATATAAATCCAAGTTGTTGTTGTTGTTAAAAGTATTATTGTTTCGCCAACAAAATATATAGTCAATTCACTTTACAGTATATTCTGTGAAGCGCTTGAGATGCGGATTTAAGGCCCTATATCAAATGCAAGGATTATTATTATTATTGTTGTTTACCAAAATTATGTTTTGTGACACAAAGAAGCCATCAGAGTGTCAATCTGGATATCAGAAGCCTTCAACACACTGTCAACAAGACGCAAAGTCTCCCAGCAACCTTGTGTAACAGCTCTGTTATAATAATAATTAATAACAATAATTATTATGAAAATGATAATCATTGCATTTGATATGCGTTTGGTTGTATTTCATGTGGAGAGGATGTACCAAAGCACCTCACAGGATAAACTGTCAGGTATAGTGACTGCACTTTGTAGGTAAATGTAGCAGCTAATTTGCGCACAGCAATGTCTCACAAACGCCATGGAGTGAATGATCAATTTTAGCTTGAGGATTGTTGGCTAGGACATTGGGACAACTCCCTTCTCTTTTTGAAGAATGCCATGGGATCTTTAATGTCAACCTAAACAGGCAAACGGAACCTTAGTTTAATGTCTCATCCGAAGGACATCACCTCCAACAATGCTGTGCTCCGCCAGCCTGTTTGGAGTGTCAGCTTAGGCTGTCTGAGTTCAAAGTCCCAACATGGGACTTCAACCCACAGGCTTTATGACAGAAATGAGAGTACTACCACTTTGAATTTCTGTGCTCAAATTGACTGCAGCAGTTGCTGGTTTTCCCAATCTGTGGAGACAAACGCTTCACTATTGGCTAAGCTTAAATGTTTGAACACTTTTCTCTTTCTAGTTATTTTTCTATTCCACTGAATTTATCTCCCACTTTTTGATGGGTTGCAGTATTTTCATTGCGTTCAGTCCAATGCTGGCATCCTGTGCACGAAATGAATGCACATCTGGTGTAACTGATTGAATCCTAGATTGTTTGACCAGATATCAAAATAAATGCAGTATTAAGCTAGATAACAAAAAGGGTCAAGTTGCTAAAAATAATTTATCAAACGTCTCGTACAACAAGATGTCAAGGATACTCGATTAACTGGATGTCGTCAAGCTCAATTCAAACAGTTACATTGCATTACCTACCATATGATGTACACTCAAAAGTCAGGGAAACTGCAGTGTACCTTGTCCATAATGCTGTCCTTGGGAGCTGCGCAAACAACATCTTACAATGAAAGGCATATTAGAGTCGGGCTGTTTTATATGGTTTCTCTGAGAGAGCCGTAAATAATTCATGAAAAAATAGTGGTGGTGATAATGCAGGGAATGTTTCCGTGAAAGACTGCTGCGTTACGAGTTTTCATTAAACCGTTTGCTGAGCAACTCGTATGGAAGGAAGCCGCTGCCTGCATAATGTCTCTTTTTATTATTATTGTTATTATGCAACAATTTTCATAATAGAGTTGGCACAACATAAACAGGAGCTTTAAATAAGTAGGCTGCAACATTTCCCAGCGAGGTGCATCACCATCTTCACCAGTGGAATGGAATACAATTAGAATATTGGAGCTAAATCGTGGTAACATTTTCAAACCGTTCGCTCAAAAATCAAATGCATCCATTGGAATGAAGTACCTTCTACCTCAACTTGCATTGACCTTTGAGTGGTTTCACTGACCGACAAAAACAAAAACAGCACTTCACAACACTGGAAACACACTTAAATATAAAATATTTGGAGTTGAGGTAAAGATCAGTCATGATCTAATATAATGGCAGAACAGACTCAAGAGGCTAAATGGCTATATGTTCCTATGTTCCTCATGTTCCTTCGGAGTCCTGTAGCTCAGTGGTTAGAGCACTCGCTTTGCAAGTGAGAGACCTGAGTTCAATTCCAGGCAGAGGGCGAAACCTTGGGCAAGTTTCCTTACTCCACACAGAGCCTAATAATAATCCCTCCAAAAACCAAAAACAATAATAAATTGGTCATTTTCAATCTACGACTGTTTGTGGGACATTGCTGTGCGCAATTGGCTGCCGCGTTCGCCCACAAATATACAGTCAATTCACTTTACAGTGTGTTCTGTGAAGCGCTTTGGGACGTCCTCCCGACGTGAAAAGCGCTATATCAAATGCAAGGATTATTATTATTATTTACCACATCAACCAGGACTCCGAATGGGCTGCTGAGTGTGTTGTCAATGGGAACAATGTAGAAGTGCATTCAGTATTTAACATTGAATGAACCTGTGTATGTGTTGTTCTCAGTTTTCCATTGCTTTTTAGGGGGTATATATAGACAGTATCTCTCTAATTGGCAGGCAATGAGTGAACTGCAGGCAATTTGTGAGCCAGAATCCTGATGCCACCTGCCCCACTCTTAGGTGATCTCAGGACCTAAGTTTGGCAATTGCTTAAAAGTTATTTTCGGCCCAGAAACAGCAGAGGCTTCTTTTCTCTTTGGCTGAAAACAAACATTCAACAAGAAAAAGTTAATAGTCACTCTGGTTACCACAAATTGCATTTAAAACAATAATCCAGTAAAGAAAAGGCAGGTGGGATGCTCGCCATTTCTAAACAAGGGAGCGCCACCTACTGGTAATCATCAAACATTCGTTAATTTACATAAGGAAGACTAATAGCGAAGAACGCAAATGAACCCCTTCATTGCAGCCGCTCCCCCCACCCACTACACACACAGCAACATATGCTTACAGACCAGCTTTCACATAAGATAACATCTCCAGGCACTTTAACCACAACCCATACATTGGCAATCTTCACTCACCAGAGTTGTAATGAGACTTGCCTTGTGGTGCTGATGCTGTTTAATTAACAAACAAATACATTTAAAGCCCGAAACGGATCCTAGGCAATTTAGTAGAAATATAACAGGGATTACCTTTACCTTGTGTGTACACCGACAGCAATTCATCACAAACTGCCTTCACCTGTAATTACCTCCCTGGCCTGATGCAGAGTGCCGCAGGATTGTTATCTCTGCATGAAATACCGTTAATATAATTAATATCATGCGCCAAAGGGAAACACCGGTGTGGACAGTCGATATGTAATAAAAATAAAGGGTAGCAACCTGCTCCTGACTCTCTGTATTTTCTATGCTGAGTTAAGAAATAAATTGCTTTGTGGACAGGGTAATTTTTTTTTTTGCGGGGTTGGAGGGGGAAGAAAATCCAGTTTAAGCAGTGAAAGCATTTATTATGGTTGTACAAAAGACCTCTCTGGAAAAATAAGCAGAGGCTGTTATTCAACATGTTATTGCTGTTGCATTTGGGGAACAACTCTGAGCTCAGCCGCATTAATTTAATCAGATGAGAAAATTAACAAAATCCCTGGCTTCTGGCCAAAGGTGCACTGTTAGCAGGGTTAACTAACTCTGTTTTGCACCTTCTCTGGCTTTGTAAACTCCTGCTGTTGCCTGCTGTTTTATTCTTTTTTTTGCTGAGCTCCCCACCCTAATTATAATGGGTGCAATGAATAAGAAAGGGGCACTGGTGCAACAGATGGATAAAGACTCGGGAAAGGTTATTTGTGAGGCTGCTGTAGAATATTTCCCTTTGTGTAGCATTGTTGGTGTGTTTGCATGAAAAGGGAGAGAGAAAAAAATATTCCCTCGCCTGGCAGTGTAAGACAAATTATTATTCATTCCCAACACATTTGAATTAAGCAGGTGCTGGCTGTTGAAAACCATAAACGTTTGCTGTGGAATAACAAGAAGGGAAAAAAATAGCCTCCCTTTCATATTTCTGATCACTTTCAGAGTAGCTTTTCAAACAAAATTGTTTCACTAACAACTTGCGTGTTCAAAACACAATAAACACTGCATTTTGGGTGTTCTTGCTGAAGACACTTATAATGTTAATCGTCATTTCCATCCCATTGCCAGTCTTTGCTCTTCAGCTGCTGGTTGACCACAGTGGAGAACAAAGCTTGTGTTTCACACTCCCCTTTTCCATCTGTTGATGGTGGAGATCAGCAGGGACCCACTTAATTTCTGTGCATGCATATACACATTGGTTTATATTCCAGCCACGGAGCCCTACTGAATAGCGCTGAGCTAAGAGTTTTTTTTTTAAAATCAGCTTTATTATTTTGTTTTCCACTATTTCAACTTGGTTAAAACGTGAACCAACTGAAAGCTAAAGAACAACAGTGGAGAAACATTGAGTATTCCTCTCCACTTCATCCTGTTTCTAAACTACATCAATACTAACTTTGTAAGATCATTTCCTGCTAAAAACAGTGATATTTCCACTTATGTGACCTCCCCGAGCAAGACTGTCAAATTTAGAAGCAAAATCTCAGATTAATTGCTATTTTTGTGCACACAGGACTTTTGGGACTGGATTCAGCATGTCCAATGTTATTCCACCTAACTCATTGGGGGAATGATCAGCTGTTGCCCACAACACTATCCAGACACCTCAGGTTCAAGGCCAATGCTGAGTTAGGTGACATTGTGTACCGGAGTACAGCAGATCGATGATTTAAGGATAATTTTGCAGATTTAAGGATAATTTTGTGCTGACACTTCAAATCCACTCTGTGAGAGAAATCACAATCAAATCATCCATCCCCTATGCCACACTTTCAATCTGACTTGTCCTTTTATGACATTACTGAGCGCATCATAGCAAGAACGCAGACAGCGGAGCTTATTTTTTTTGCCTAAAAATACTGGAGATCCATAACAAACCCTCATAAATAATGATATTGAAGGCAACCGGCATAGTAAATTGCAGGTCTTTACATCGGTTTGCTGCCTTCCTTCAACGCAGCAGCAGTCATAAGCAGTCTGTGAAATCTGTGTGCTTTAGTGTTATCAGAGCCAGGATGCCAGAACTCATTTCACTAATGCATGCGACAGGGCCAGATGATGTTGCTTAGGCTGGCTTCACCACCGCAACACAATGAAAATACTGAAATTCTATAAGATTACATTTGTTTTAATGGTCATATCACACATAGAGAGGGAGGGAACGAGAGGGATTAGGGTGGGGGTGGGGAACTATCCTTTTATGTTCCATCAGCGAACCAATGTTAGTATTTGTGAGCACTTGTTCATTTCACAATCTTCAAGAGATATTGATTGAAAAGGAAACACTAATGGATTACAAGATTACAGGACATCCTTTGACGTTTTGCATGTATTTCAACCGAAACGTTGCTGCCTCTAAGAAGGAAGATAAAATGAAAGTTGTTCCTTGTGCTGAGGTTAACATATTTAAAGATGTTCCCCGATATTACTCAATCTTCCAGTCTCCTTGGAGCCGAACCAACTCCAAGGTAACAAGTAAGACATGTTTGGCAACGGAATGTCAAAATCGAGGCCGCCTCTGTGGTAGTCTCGGTGGTCCAGTTCCTGAGGCAGGTGGGTCCACGGTATTCCAGGGCACTGTTGATGACAGCACAGACAATCTGGCTCAGCAGAAGACTTCGAAGGACATACCAGTCACTGATTCTTCCCACTCAGCTCCCGTTAATGTTGCAAGCCAAAAGCATAACAGGTAGTGTGGTCTTCACCGGATAAGCAACAGAAAATCTTGACAGACAGCGGTATCAATAGTTTTAGCTGGTTAGACTCCAGCAGTACCCTAACGCAAACTCTGGGGTTCCCAAGCCTTGGGTTTTACCAACCTGCGCCTAATACTGTCCAGAATTAGATAAGCAGGACCTGTCCCTCCAGGGAGAAAGTGCACATTTCATTTCATGGAATTTCCATGTGTAGGTGGGATGCATGGAATTTTCAGTTTCGTTTGGATACTCTTCAGCATGCTGATGGGTTTCCGCTGAAACACCCAGCTGAAAAAAAAATTAAATCTAAACCATGATTTTTGATGGGGTAAATGATGGGGTAAAATGCGACATTTCATAACTGAATGTATTATGAAATCCTGCAGTTTTTACACTGATATGTATGCCATTGCTTTAAAAACTCATTCAATTTTTAATGGAATCGTTAACTAATATAACATATGCCAGTGGATGGTTTTCTAGTCTCAGTATAATGCATTACACAACAAAATGGTTGCCAAGATTATCTGATGGAATAAGTAATCAGGAAGAACCTGGCTGCCGTTTGGAGAGTGCTCTGGTGATACACAAAGTATCTTCAGAAATTGAAATTCACAGGAAAATCCCTCCAGGGTTTCACCCCACCCTATCTCTGAGTCCCTTCAACCCTACCGATCCGGCCGTTCCCTTCGCTTAGTGAGTTCCAGCCTGGTTCATGTACTCCTGCCTATCTACCCCACCACCGGCAGGTGGACTTTCAGCCATTCTGTCCCCGCACTCTGGAACTCCATCATGGAGTCCCTCCGACTCCCTCCCCTCTTTCTAAGGCACTTCTCAAAATGTATTTAAACGCAATTTGAACTCTAACCCTATGTCCCCTTGTTATACTGTCTTGATCCATTCTATTGGCTCAACAGTATTGTTCTGGGCTCACTTTTTTCAACCCCTTTTAAAATGTTATATACCTCTATGAGGTTCATTCTGAGTTGTCCTCTCAGAACTGCAGGAAGAGCCCAAGCTTGTCCTTACCAGAAGGCAACAATGGGTCTTTGAGGAACGTGTGTATCTTTCACCTATGATCTTTGTCCCTCCTGAAGCTGCTGACTCTGAGCAGCAGTAGCCTATCTCTTCCATTTCACCTGGCACTGAACAGGGTTTGATGACGACTCCCCCACCCACCCCTCCACCCCGCTCTCCTCACCCACCCACCCTCCCCCACCTCACCCCCGCCCCCATGTGAAGCAGAACAGCACATTGTCACAGAATAGTAAACTAACACGTCCCTTGTTGGACCTATGATTGATGCTTAATGCTGCAAAGGTCAAAGAAGACTAAAATGAGTCTGTCATCTCACAGACTATCCAAGAGACACAAGCTTAGTTTCTGTCGATGAATGAATCATGAACACATTTGCTGGAACTCGCAGGTTTCCCGGAAAATCCATCCAGGCTGTGCTGAAGCTGCTGTCAATCAATTTCTACTTACATTGTATTTTTTTGTGTGAATTACGGGTAATTCTTTATTGGGTTCTGTGACAAATAAAACATTCTGTGTATGAACAGAACAAATCCGAGGTGTAAAACAATTCCAAACAGACAGCTACCGGGGAGCATGATATCACCGTATCAAATCAAAGTACTGCTTAACATTCATTTTTTGTTGTTATTGCACTTTGTTACTGGACTAAGAATTCTTGATCTTGAAATCATTTTATTGATGCATAGTCTTAAAAATAAATCAATGAACATGGTCTTCCTCAGATTAAAAATGGCTCCCTACAAAGTCACATATATTGGTGATGATGGCTAGGGATTAAGGGATTGGGGAGGCGGGGGAGGCAGGAGAAACCCTAAGATAGGTATCCCCTAACTTCTTCACAAAAACATTAGCCTACAAAATGATTCACTTTGTATTGTCAGCCTGGCGCAATTGGCAGCATTCTCATATCTGAGTCAAAGGTATGGGTTCAACCCCCACTTTCACACTTGGAGCTTACAGTCCAGGCTGATTCTCCAGTGCAGTGCTGGTTTGTTGGAGGTGCCATCCTTTGTATGAGACATTAAATCAAGCCCCCACATACCTGTTCCAAGTAAACGTTAAAGATCCTTGAACACTTCTTAAAAAGAGAAAGGAACTTCTCTCTGGCCAACAATGCCTCAGAGACATCCTTTCAACATAAAAGGCAATATACCAAATGTAAGGAATATTTTTATTTTTATTCACTACACTTGACAATATTACCCCAAAATTTGTGCAAAAAGCTGTGCAAAATTTGTATTTACTTCACTTGTCAACCGGTGTTGTAAAATACACCAACAAAATCAGATAATAATAATCCTTGCACTTATAGTTATAGTGCCTGAAACTTTGAAATGCTTCATAGGGAATTGCTGTCAAAAGTAATGACATTTAGCAGTTTTTCTTTTAATGCCGTGTCATTCAAAATCAGTTATTCAGATGGTGCATTTTTGTAGGCAAACAAGGCATACATTTTGCAAGGTCTCCTAAACAGCTATGAAGCGAATGATCAACTTTATCTAGAGCATTTGTTGACCAGGATACTTGGAGAAACTTTTTTCTAATAGTGTCATGGGATCCATTGTGCCCATCTAACCAGGTAGACAGCTGAAAGTGGAAAAGAACATATGAGAAATTGCAATCAAAATAATACCAATAATCCTTGCATTTTGATATAGCACCATTCATGCTAGGAGGATGTCTCAAAGTGTTTCACAGGATTTACTGTAAACTATAGTGACTCTTTATTTGTTTTGGCAAAACCACAGCTAATTTGCGCTGACAGATTGTCAGCCAGGAAACTGGGAGAAACTCCCTCCTCTTTTCAATAGTGCCGTAAGATAATGAACGTCCACTGAGGATAAATGAAACAATTGAGGCATAAGCTATGTTGAAGTTAAAAGGAACCTACTAAACCTGTGATCAAACTTCAGTGTTCTCAAGATCATTCCGAGCACTTGCTACGAGTGCCACAACCAAAATTCCAGTTTCAATCTGAAGCACAAGTTCATTCAGGCATTCAACCTGATAAAGTACACTTTAACCTTTTCTCTGCTCACCTTAGGCAAGGAAAGGGAAGGTGAGCAATTAACACTGGTCCTGATGCCTTTCACCCTGGTCCAACCTGACTGAATTTGTTAGCCTCGTCCAGGTGTGCGTTTTGGCAGCAGTTCCAAGCTCACTTCTGGGAGTGACTGCCACCAGCTTTTAAATGAAATATCTGTAAAGAATGTTTAACTACTTGACTCACTATCAAACATTTAGCAGTTCAGTATCTATAGAGCCATGTCATTCAAACTCTGTTGCCTCAGTCAGATGCACTTTAGCATTTCTCAGCTAGACTTCTAGTTGGTATGACACATGAGACAATTCATCTCCTGAGGGAAGGGAAATATCTGATGAATCCAATTCTGTTGACTTGTACTATAAAAAGTTACACTGGTGGTAGCCTTAGAGCAATTTGTAAACCAAACTTTCTCCACTCTTCAGACTGTGTCAGTTTGTATGAAGTCAAACAGTAGAGCTGAGAGAAATGCACTGATATATTAACAGTAAATAGTTTAATGTCATTAGTTGTGAGTTACTTAAGAGTCAGTTTAGCTGTCTTCCTTCTGTGCTCCTGTGCTGTGAGAGATTAGCTGTAGTGTTCTATTGCATAGGTGTAAATCATGCAGAAATGTCTTGTAAGTGGTGAGGAAAGCTTCTCGTGTCCTACTATAACCATCTTATTATCAATAATACAAATAATACTAATAATACTGTCCTTTGGGTAACACATTAAATCGAGGTTCCGTCTGCCTGTTCAGATGAAAGTTAACGATCTCTCGGCATTATTCAATGAGAAGGGAAATTTACAAAATGTGGAAACAAATATGCGCTTTCAGGAAAACAACTTTACAGAAAACCTTTGGATTATGGAAAATAAATCGAGGAGCGTATTGTTCAGCTCACCCAGCTTCTCTTCCCCCTCTTCCCTATACCACCAGTGTAAATACAGGTATACAAACAGCAACACCCGCCAACCTATCAACATTAGTGGCTCCGAATATTGGATTCTGCATATTTTGAAGAATTAAAAGTAAAAGCAAGTCTACACTTGTACAACTAATGATATTCAGTCAATAAGCAGAAAGTGCTAATCTTGCCGTATTTGGAAGGCAACACGAAGCAATCTATTAAACACAGGAGGGTTAATTGATAGAAGGGTTAAACCATTCTTACAAACCCATTAATTTCTTCCCATTTCCCATGTGGGCACTTCTTTTACTAAACTAGTTCTGAGTTGCCTTCTCTACAGTTTGCTGCAAACTTCAGTCCCTCGAGAGCCTTGTTCCTGGGCTCTTCTGTTGAACATTAATTATCGAGAGCCAACCTATTTGACTAATCAGCAGTAGAAGTCCACAGGGCTCAACTTCTGAATGGCAAATGCCAATATCCACTGCCTTCCGTATGGATCAACAAACCAATATGAAGAAACTGATCCATCATGCTGTCACCGATTCCTGGAGTGCAGTTAGAGGCCTGCCAATTAAAGTAGGAGATTTACCATGCACTGCTCAAGAGTAATAGCAGATGCATGATAAATAGGAGCCCCTGTGCTTAAGTGCTGAGACAAGCCCAATGGTTTTAACATGCCCTATTGTTCTGGGACCTTTCAAGCACTTTTGGTCATGATCGACGCAGGCCCAGTGCTGGTGTCAGGACCTTGTGGTGTTCTTTCCTTTGAAATAAACATGCGAAACGGTGTAAAAAAAAACGTTAATTACTTTATTTGTCAGGGGACCACAGTGCACAGCATTTTGTCAGCTTTGTTAAAGGTCGGTCATAGGTTAGGAGGCATAGCCTACTATGGCAGATTTTTTGCCAAAGAAGCTGTCAGTGCAGAATAGTTTAATTACTTTTTGATTGCCTTTCACAGTAAGAATTTTGAATACCAGGAAAGTTACAACATGTCCTTGGTTTCTCCAGGACCCAAAGGGGAAGTTAAGGATCTTGTCGTGGTGGCATGAAACACACTGTGTAGCTGAGTATTGCTGTGCAAATCCCTAACCAATGCTGAGTGTTAGAAAGGCACCTTTATTCGGGGAAAAGGAGGTGGGTGGGGGGGGGGGGGCGTGGTGACAAGGTTGTGATGGCAAATTAATCAGAAGTGCCAAATCATTCCAAATCTGACCTTCCCAAACTGGAGCAGACCTAAGATTCCACAGTGAACCAAACATTATTGAAAACTCAGGAGCTGCCCACAATCTGAGAAATGTGACAGCTCCAAATATGGTGGGGTGGATGTGCTTATCAGCACATTCACACTACATTAGCACTTTTTAAAACAACGTTATGGTTGCATAAGGCTGTTGGAAGTCTACAAACAATGACTTACTTTGATATTTTATTGTCAGATCAATTTAACATCATGCTCAATGCAGGAGTTACAAATTTAGAGTGCCCAAGACCGTTAGAGCTTGCCCTAACAGAATGTTTTAATACTGAAATAAACAGTTTAAAATGCAATTTGCACAGCTGCAGAGTCACAGCTGTGTGTAAACTAACTCAGGTCAATGACAGTCATCCTGGCTCAGTTGGTAGCACTCTCGCCTCTGAGTTAAAGGTTGTAAATTCAACCTCATGTCGGGACTTTGAGCTCACTGTCTAGGCTAACACTCCATTGCAGTACTGGAACAGCATTGCATTGTTGGAGGTATCAACTTTCATATCAGATGTTAAGCCAGGATCCTGTTTGCCTATTCAGCTGGATAGGAAAGAGCGCATGATGCTATTTGAAAAGAGAAGGGAGTCTGTCCTGGCCAATAGTCCTCTGGGTAATTTGGTCATTCATCTCATGACTGTGTGCAATTTTGCTGCATAAAAATTGCCTGGCAAGATTAACTTAAAAACACAGGTACTACCCTTTACGGCAATTTCTTGATGATGTTCTTTGAGATGTTTCAGCATTGTAAATGCTAGATCAAATGTAATGATTTTTTTTATTATTAACTCAATGTGTGCTACAAAGAGGACAATTGATGAGACGGAGCCTTGGGATAAGCCTCTTGACCTGGCCACAATCCCCTCAAATAAAATTGGTCATTCACTTCACAACTGTTTGTGAGGCATTCCTATGATCAAATTGGCCGCTGTGTTAACCCAAAAAACACAGTTCACAGTAAAATCCTGTGAACTACTTTGAGACGTGAAATGATAAAGAGCTGTAACAAATGCAAGAATTATTTATTATTCCCCTTCCCAGCACAGATTATTATTCAATCTTAATTTTGGGATTCGCGCGTTATCAGGCCAGCCTGCTTAAGGGATATAATGTGATTTGAGATGGAATGGGGAGAGAGTGCACAATTCATTCAGACACAGGGAACTTTCCATGTCTAGGTGGCTGATGTGGAACTCTGGTTTGAATACTCTTAAGCGTTCCTAAGGTCATAGGTTTCCATATGTGTCAGATGCTTGGCTGACCAAAAAACAAATACTTTTAGATATGTCCCTTATCACAGGCTTACTTCATACAATACACTGTGATTATAAAGAGAAGCTAATCAATTGGGATTTTTTCCCTCTCGAGCAGAGGAAAGTGAGAAGGGAAATTATAGAGGTGTTTAAAATACTGAAGGGCATAATAAAAATAATGATCATCCCTACATTTGATATTGCGTCTTTCAGATTGGAAAGATGTCTGAAAGTGCTTCGCAGAATTTGTAAAAGAATAAGAGGGAGATAGGGAGAAAGCTGGAAAGTGGGATTAATAAAAAAAAAGATTTAACTAAACAGCTAACTGCAGTACAGCAACAACAGTCCACATGCCTCCTTCTTTGCAGAAAATGTCTACATTACTATGTTTCCCAGCCTAGTTTAGGCAATAATGAGAGGAAAGGCATTTCGTCAGGTTTTATGTCAGGCTATTGGGATGTTATGTGAGATAATAGCTATACATCAAAATCATTGCACATATGGCATAAACCACAGCAGATGAACGGTTTGAATGTTGGAATTGATTCTGTATCATATTGTGGGAGATGGTTTGCCATGATAAAGGAGCTGTATCCAAAGCAATTATTTGGCCACAAATTTCTTGGTGAGCTTTTCATTAACCTTTTTACGCCTCACTCTGATGAAAATAATGACGCTTATCTGTAATTATCCAAGAGCACACTTCATTGGCACACAAACTGTAAACTTTACAACCTACTTGATGAGGTTTTTTTTAAACTCACCTAATGAATGTCTGGGAATAAAAGTGAAATATTGCAGTGTTTGGAAAACATTACTTTACAAGAAATCATTGGTTTTATTAGCAATTTGGAAGTCTGTACCAGACATTCAATGTCCTTTTACTGTCATTTCCCATTACAAACGTGCACATGGGATATGAACAGGGGATATGATGGTTCTTTGTTCTGCTTCTTGAAAATTCCATTCTTCCGGGATTCAGGAACGAATGTTGAACTCTAAGAATTGTTGTTCCTTTGGTATTTTTTGGGAGAGGAACATGGTCTTACTTTTTCTGTAAAATGCTAGAGAAAGAATAGTTTGGAGTGCAGCTTGGGAATAAAGAGCATTAACCAGAGCATAACCACCAGAGAGGTGCACACAAAAGGGAAAGAGGTGGGAAGAAAGAGAGAGAAGGTACACACTCTAATATTATTATTATAATTATTACACCAATAGCTCAGACAAGGAAAATGCAACACAAATGCATATGTACAGAACAAGAGAGACATACACATACAGAAGTAAAGAAAGAAACAGAGCAATAGAGAGAGAAAAAAACACAAAAAAGTGGGTAAATGCCGATACCGGTATTGTAAATACACTTAGCCAGAAATTCCCCCCATTATTCTGTCTGGCCAAGATGTAAGTGTAATTTGGTTTGGTTACTCTTAAGGATGGCGATGGGTTTCTGTGTGTGTCAGAAACCCAGCTGACATAAAAATACTAGTGTACACAAAGACATAGAGCAGTGCATGTTGCACAAAACACATCCTGACTAACAAGAGAAACTGTATTTTTAAATATTCCAAGTTCAACCATATAAATCAATGCACTAGTGTTCCTCTAATTAAATTCCCATTAGATACAGTTACCAGAGTGAAATGATTATTTGAATATTACAGCTGCAGCTTATTAAAGGAAACAACTTAGCACATTTGGCTGCAAAGTGAATCGTGAAAAATGATCAATCTTCCAGAAGGAACAAATGTTGTTAAACTGTCAATCATCGATGGTGTCACTTTCCCATGCAGGATGTGAAAGCTTCTCTTTACAACAACAACAACAACAACAAGATTCCATTTATAGAGCGCCTTTCACGTCAGGAGGACGTCCCAAGGCGCTGCACAGTTGGGTCATGACCCGAGCAGGGGGGAAATGGTCAGGGTGAGGGGAGGGAAGGGAGGGAGAGAGGAGGGGGAAATGGTCAGGGTGAGGGGAGGGAAGGGAGGGAGCGAGGAGGAGGAAGAGAGTCGAGAGGGGAGCTGAAGGCACGGTCAAAGAGAAAGGTTTTGAGACCGGCCTTGAAGGAGGAAAGGGAGGAAGCAAGGCGAAGGCACTGGGGGATGGAGTTCCAGAGCCTCGGGGCTGAGAGGCTGAAGGCCCGACCACCGATAGTAGGGCGGTTGGGGCGGGGGACGTGGAGCAGACCGGAGCCAGAGGAACGGAGGGTACGGGCAGGTAGGTAGGGGGATAGTAGGTTGGAGAGGTAGGAGGGAGCAAGGCCGTGAATGGCCTTGTAGGTGAGGATGAGGATCTTGAAATCAATCCTCTGGGGGATGGGGAGCCAGTGGAGGCGAGCGAGGGTGGGAGTGATGTGGTCCTGGTGCGGGACAGTACACGAGCTGCAGAGTTCTGAATGACCTGCAGCTTGTGGAGGGAGGTGGCGGGAAGGCCGGCGAGGAGAGAGTTCCCATAGTCCAGCCTTGAGGTGACAAAGGCGTGAACCAGGGTTTCAGCAGCGTGAGGGGTGAGGTAGTGCCGTAATCTGGCGATATTCCGGAGGTGATGGAAGGCGGTGCCAGTTGTGGTGCGGATGTGAGGGAGAAAGGACAGCTCAGGGTCGAACAAAACGCCGAGGTTCCTGACTGGCTTTGAGAGGTGGAGAGTGCAGCCTTGGATGCTGATGGTGTCAGCGCCTGAGGTGCGGAGGCGCTGACGTGAGCCAATCAGGAGGGCCTCGGTTTTTCGCACGTTGAGCTGAAGAAAGTTGTCTCTCGTCCAGGACTCGATGTCGGACAGGCAGGCTGTCAGGACATCGGTGGTCGTGGAGTTGAGAGTAGAGGAGGAAAGGTAGAGTTGGGTGTCATCCGCATACATGTGGAAGTTAACCCCATGTTTGCGGATGATGTCACCAAGGGGGAGCATATAGAGGGTGAAGAGGAGGGGACCGAGGACAGAGCCCTGAGGGACACCACATGAGACAGTACGGGGGGTGGAGGAGAAGCCATTCGTTGAGACGAAGTGAAGACGGTGAGAAAGGTACGACCTAAACCATTCAAGGACAGTGCCTTGAAGGTTGAGGTGGGAGGACAAGCGGTGGAGTAGGATAGCGTGGTCGACCGTATCGAATGCTGCCGATAGGTCGAGGAGGACGAGGAGACAGAGGGAGCCCTGGTCACAGATGGTCAGGATATCATTGGTGACCTTGACCAGGGCAGTTTCTGTGCTATGAGCAGCACGGAAACCTGACTGAAGGGGTTCAAAAAGAGAATGGGTGGAGAGGAAAGAGCGCAGTTGGGAGGCGACAACTCTTTCCAAGACCTTGGAGAGAAAGGGGAGGTTGGAGATGGGCCGGTAGCTTGATAGCTGCGACGCATCAAGGGAGGGTTTTTTCAGGGTGGGCGTGATGATGGCAGTTTTTAATGGAATGGGGACAGAGCCAGAGGAGAGGGACAGGTTTATGATGTCAGTGATGTGTGGGGCAAGAAAATGGAGCTGGGAGATAAGGAGTGGAGTGGGGATGGGGTCAAGGGAGCAGGTGGTTGGTTTTAGGGATAGGATGAGTTCAGTGACAGAGGGTGGGGAAACGGGTACGAAGGTGTGTAGGGGAGGATGGGTAGGAGTCGGAGTGTGGGAGGGAAGGGGTGGGTGGTGGGTGGAAGTTGGAGGGGAAGTGACCGCGGAGCGGATTCCCTTGATCTTGGATTCAAGGAAATCCAGCATCTCCTCGCAGTGAAGGTTGGAGGAGATGACCTGCGCGGGGTGGCGGGGGGACGGAGGAGTCGGGATGTGGTGGAAAACAGTAGCCTGGGGTTGTTCTTCGCCTCCAGGATTATCCTGGAGTAGAAGGACGACTTGGCCGAGGCTAGAGTGGAGCGGTAAATTTTGAGGAGGTCCAGCCAGATTTGTCGGTGGACCGTTAAGCCGGATTTGACAAAGGTGCGCTCAGCAGCCCGCACCTGGCATTTCAGTGAGCGGAGGTGGGTGGTGTACCAGGGGGAGGAGCGGGAGTAGGAGACAGTGCGGGAAGTGATGGGGGCAAGAGTATCGAGTGTGGAGGAGAGGATATTGTGGAGGAGGGAGAGAGGAGAAGAGGGGTCGGTGAGGGTTGAAGGCCAGAGGGAGAGGAGTTCAGAGGACTCCAAGGCATCGGTTAGGGATTGTGGGGGTAACTTCTTCCAAGGGCGGTAGAAGATGGTGGTGGGTCTGGTGGAGGTGGGGAGGGGGGTGGAGGTGGTGAAGGAGATGAAGTAGTGGTCGGAGATGGCCTTGTCGGTAATAGTGACATCCGAGACACTGAGGCCCCGGGTGATCACCAAATCGAGTGGGTGGCCGTGACTGTGAGTGGGGGAGTTTATGTGTAGGGAAAGGTTGAGTGAGGAGAGCAGGGAAGAGAAGTCTGTGGAGATGGAGCAGGAGGGGGTGAAGTGTAGGTTAAAGTCGCCCAGGATGATGAGGCGATCGGAGCAGAGGCAAAGAGATGTGAGGAGTGTTGAAATGTCAGAGATGAAGGTGGGAGAGGTTTTAGGGGGCCGGTAGAGGAGGAGGATTTTAAGGGAGAGGAATGAGGGGTGGGAGAGGGTGAGGTGCTCGAAGGAGGGGAAAGAGCCAGTGGAGTAGGGGGATAGGGCAAGTGGTGTCCTTGAGATAAGGGCAACACCACCGCCACGGCGGTTGGGGCGGGGGATGTGGTGGGAGGTGTAGCCGGGTGGCGTGGCCTCCGTGAGGGGGAAGGTGTCGCCTGGGGTGAGCCACGTTTCTGTCAAGGCCATGATATCAACGTTCTCATCAAGGATGAGATCGTTGATGACCAGGGCCTTGTTGCAGAGGGAGCGGACATTTTGCAGTCCGATGTGGAGGGAGCGGTTGACAGAAGGGTGTGTGGGAGGGGAGGGGGTCCAGGTTGTGAGGCAGGGGTGGGGGAGATGGGGATGAGGGAGGAGAGGTTGACTCCCCGGGTCTGTGTCCGGGGTGGCTGGCGAGAGTGGTGGGGAATGGGGCAGTCGGTGTGGCTGCTGCTGGACAGCCAACGCCGAGTGCCACGGTGAGCCCGGCGGAGGATTCCCAGGCTGGAACAGAGGGAGGTTGTGGGAGGGTCAAGTGGGGATAGAAGACGAGAGGGACGGAGAGAGAGGAGGAGAGAGCGGGAGAGATGCAGAGGGGGGAGGGTTTGGGGGAGAGAGGAGGGGGGCGGGAGGGAGGGGGTGAGGGGGCTCGGGTCAAAGCGGCAGCCATAGTGCGCACGCGGGGACCGGGAGCGAGCGGTCAGGTGGATGGCATTATCCCGCAGATTGGGGCATCGAACCCAACAGGACCATAGTGGGCTCTGATGTGAGCCCTGGGGGGGGGGGGGGGCGCAGAGGTTTTTTTTTTTTTTTTTTTTTTTTGTGCGCGCGCACTCACCTGAAAACTAATCTATGACGTCGCAGTTCCCCCGCTCCGCCCCACCCCTCCCCCCCCCCCCCCCCCGGGGCTGCACTCGCTCCGGCGTCGAGTTTAAGTACCTGGGTCAGTAGGCCCAGGCTCCTCCCCGCGCTGTCCTGCTGCCGCTCCCCGACTCTAGAGGACTTTACATTTGCTTTGCAGCAACGATGGACCAAAGCAACTGCTAGTGTCTGTAACACAAGCTAATAGTTAGGTGCATCGGAGAATGAAAGTAAAGGAGCATGAAAAGAACACTCTGATTTTCTCTCACAAAGAGTTTAAAAACATTGCCTTTCAAGAAGATATTGTAACAATGCAATACAGATTAACATTTATATAGTGCCTTTCATATTGGGAGGATGTCCCACAGCACTTAACAGCACTGAGTGGGCACCTGAGCTGTGGAAGGTCTTCAGACAGACCTTGAATGAGGTGAGGGAGGGAATGAGTTGGAGAGACTTTGGGATGGAATTCCAGGGACTGGGGACAGAAAGGCTGAAAATCCGCCCACTGAAGGTGGTTGAAAAATGCAATGGTTTATATTAGATTTCATTGTTATTATCAAACGTGTTACCAAATCTGTAATGAAGCATCACATTTTGCATCCATTCCTAAAGACTGGTTACTAAAGACTCTTCCATTCCCCTGGCTTTGGCACAAATGATTCAATCCAAATCACAACTTTTCAATACCATCGAGGATGCCACTTTGTGGCTACATTTTTCTATTGACCCCGAAGCCTGCAATTGAGCATTGTCTCACACGATACTCAGTGAGTTGCACTGAAACCACTAATCTCCGTGATCGAGAGCAGGAGTAAAGAGAGGAGAAATCCCAAAGATGGAGGTGGAGGTGGAGATGGTGGTGGCGGGGGGGGGGGGGGGGGGGGTGTTAGGTGATGAACCAAGGTGTTGAAGAGAGAGTGGTGTTGGATTCTCGACTGTCCAGCAACCTGGGACGTCCTCCTGACATGAAAGGCATGTCGTTGAGTCAACTTTCTGTGGTAGGTTCAGTGAGCTAATACCCAAGCCAGGCAAGTCCGCAATACCCCAGAGCACAGTTGTTAATTAACCAGTCTTCCTGCTCATTGATGGATTCTCTGTAGTGTTAAAATGTCATGGAGGTTGGGATTCTTCCCACTAGACTCCTCATGATCCTGAAATCAAACATTCTGACAGATGGAATATCTCAACAAGTATCAGGAATCTTCTCAGCATTGCATGTTGTAATACACCAACATGCAGTTTGGATTCAATACCAATCCATACAATCTAGGTACCAGAAACGGGGATGTGTTTCTAATGAGGCCTCTTACTTACTCACCCCAGCCTCTTTGTGAACAGAATGTGCATTCCAGAAATAGTAAATCAGAAACTCTGCTTACATCATGTGTTCTTACCACCTAAACTAGAGGCAAGGTGAGGAGTTTGTATGCATGTCAGAATCCCAGTGAAGCAAAACATTGAGCTGCACAATGTTTTAAGGACAATTACAGTCTCATTGCATGCATGTTGATTCATTGATTCCACTCTAGCCCTTCCAGAAGAGAAATAGTGAACCTGTACATCTACTAAACTGCAGTCAGTGATGAGAGAGAAGGTTACAGGTACTATATGTTACTGCCAGCTTGTAACAGAATAGATCATCCCAATAACATACGGATAATGGATGACTGACACCAAGATACAAGACGGTAACTTCATTTAAGGGTTGTGGTGACAGTGAGGTAATGTAATCACAATTGTTCAATTCAATTACTGCCTGGCTTGGGCCAGACATTTTCCAGTCTTTACAACATACAGAATTTTGTATTTTTACAGTTAGTGCAAAGTAGTTCAGGTTCGGCTGCTCACCAATAACACTGAGGATATAATAATCCTTGCATTTGATATAGCGCCTTATCACATCATTGAGCCCACTCAAAGCACTTCACAAATTATATTGTGAAGTGAATTGAGTGCATATTTCTGGGCAGAACGTGACAGCCAATTGTGCACAGCAGTATCCAGTCATGGATTTTATTTTTGAAGGGATTATTAGCCCCAGAAAGTGATCTGCCAATCTACTAACTGAACAAAGAGTGAAGCCTGTATGTCAGCAATCCGCAAACCAGAAGTTCAATGCAAACCATTGATAGATGGATTAATAATATCTTATTTATAATATAATTTCACAATATTTCTGTAGGTGTGCAGCTTCGGAGTCCTGTAGCTTAGTAGTTAGAGCACTCGCCTCACTAGCGAGAGGACCTGGGTTTGATTCCTGGGCTGGGCGAAAGGTTGGCCAAGTTTCCTTACTCCACACACCTCTGCTTACCTAGCAGAAAGTAGGAACCCAGTTGTTAGTCGATTGCGGATCATTTTCCAGGGAAAATAATCCCTTAAAAAAAGATAAATTAATAATAATAATAATTTGGTAATTCAATCCACGACTCTTTGTGGGACACTGCTATGCACTATTGACTGCCGTATTTCGCCCACAAAATATATAATTGATTCACTTTACAGTATACTCATGAAGTGCTTTGAGACGTCTCGAAGACGTGATAAGGTGCTATATCAAATGCAAGGATTATTATTATTCATATCCAGCAAACAAAAATCAGGTGAAAGATATCACCAACGTCCGCTTCTCACATAAACGCTGAGAAAGGCAATACTAAATTATTATAATCCTTGCATTTGGTATAGTACTTTTCATGTTAGATGAACATTTGCACACAGCAATGTCCCTGTCATGAAGTTAGTAACTAAGTTGCTTTGGGGGATTGTTGGCTGGACACCAGAAGAAACTCCCTTCTCTTTGTGAATAGTGCTATGGGATATTTAAAGTCCACCTGGACAGGTAGACAGTAACTTAGTTTAATGTCTCAATCAAAGTACCGCACCTCCTTCAACATATCTCCGACACTGCATTGGAGTGTTATCCTGAACTGCTTGAGTTCAAGTTTCCCACCACTCAGCAGCTCTGGCCTGCTCCATATCCTCTGCCCTGCCCACCCCAGAATTGATGGTCGGGCCTTCAGTATCTCTGCCCCCAACCTTCAGAAATCTGTCCCACAGTCCCTTTGCCTTGCTCCCTCCCTTGCCTGCTTCAAGGCATGTCTTAAGACCCTCCTCTTCGACCATGTCTTCGATCTTACCCCTATCCTTCCTGCCCTCCACCCCTCTTGATCTCAACCCTCTACTCGGGTCCAAATCTCTGTTTGTCCAGGACCTTGGGACGTCCTCCTGATGTGAAAGGTGCGATACAAATGGAATTTAATGTTGTTCTTGTTGTTGTAGAACCCACAATCCTCTGACTCAGAGACGAGGGTGCTACTAACTAAGCCAAGCTGACACCTATGTCAAGCACAATGTCCACCTTCAACACATCTGGATCAATGTGCTAAATATCATGAGGTTTCTAAATTAAATCATGTGTTAATTAGCACATCATAAAATGGTCCCTATTGACTCTTCTTTGGATGAACTACTCTTACTTTTCAGTCAGAAGGTCATGGATTTAAGAGATGAGAAGGTTAAGAGATGAGATGTTAAACTAAGCTCCCATCAGCTTGTTGAGGAGGATGTTAAAGATCTCTTAGCACTATTTGAAAAGAGAACGGAAATTCTCCTGGTGTCCTGCACACAATCGTCCAGATAAAATTGGTCATTCCTGTCATGGCTGTTTGCCAGATATTGCTGTGTGCAAATTGACTGCCATATTTGCCTACCAAATACAGTCACTACACTTTACAGTAAATCCTGTGAAGTGTTTGAAACATCCGCCAAAGTAGGCAGGAATACAAACCAAGTTTGAAACTGTTTTTCTGCAATTCTTAAAAGAATTTAGGGAAACTGGCTTCAAAATGAAGACTAGATTTAAGAATGTGTGAAATTCTGGATACAATATAATACAAATTGACATTTATTCCACACCTTTGATTTTGAAAGTATGTCTCAAGGCTGGACTGGGCCCAAGGGAGTGGGGATGGAGTTAGGAGGATCAGGGGGAGAAAGATAGCCAAAAGTCTGGTCAAAGAGGACGGTCTTGAGGCGGATCTTGAAGAATTTGAGAAAAGGAGTGAGTTGAAGGGACACTGGGTGCTCTGAAATGTTACATGAATTGAGCAAATCTAGATTCAGGTGGAATTTTTCCCTTTTTCTGGTGAAAGTGTAATGGGAGTTTGGGAAGCTTTCTTATCTCACTGATTCAGGGAAGAACCTAACCACCCATCCACCCAAACCCATAAAATGTTGGGCTGGTTCAGAGTATTGGTCACGTTTAGAATAAATAAGTATATTTTACTGAGATGCAGGAAAGCAACTTATTCATCAGGATAGCCATGCAGGAATCAAAGACAGTAGGAAATGTAATCAGGCTTGTGTCTTAGGCTCCAATCTGCATGCAGCTGAGTAAAACATCTAGAACCAAATAAATAGCTCTCCTTCATGAACAGCATCATCTTGGCAGGTAAACTACATTTTGCAGGAGATACACATGATTGAACCTGGTACGAATACATGTGTTCTGACCTGAACCTCTCAGACCCCAAACAATTATTTTTTCTTCCTCCCTGATAACAGCTAAATGGAGAGAAAGAGCAAGCAGAAAAATGTTCAGCCCAGGAACCTGAAGATGATAGGGATGAGCTTGGAACTACCTGCTTAATTAAATCTGGGTTGAAAAATAGTGCACAGAATAATGTTTAACTCCTAACCTTCAGCATTTCCCCTTGAATGCAAGATCCAAATATTTACAGTCTATGTTTCTTCTCTTTTAGAAATATTACTAACCACAATAATAATATACTAAAACCCTGATACCATATTGCTCCCGGTTGTGTTATCAGGAGTTTATTGTACTTACATTTGATATAGCACATTTTACATCGGGAGGATATTAAGCGCTTTTGGGATGCTACCCTGTGTGAGTGGCGCTATATAAATGCAAGTTGTTGTTGATATCTCAAAGCGCTTCACCAGATTTATTGTAAAGTGGAGTGATTCTGCATTTGAAGACATCCACCCAAACCCATAAAATGTTGGGCTGGTTCAGAGTATTGGTCACGTTTAGAATAAATAAGTAATAAATAATTTGAAGACAAATGCAGTTTTCAACATTGATCACATCTGTGCATGGTTCTTGTGCAATTGTGCACAATATCACTAAGGGGATGAATGGGTTAATGTCATTTTATTCATAAGCTTATTTGACAATATTTTCCACTCTACAAATAAAACTCAAGTGCCAACTTGTCCAATACTCCAGTGTCCAATACTCAAAAAGCAAACATTCTTTCTGCAAATAATTTCCACTTCACACAGTGCCCCATGTTTCATTTTAGAGAAAGAAAACAGATAATTCCAATGGCTGAGATGTTTCCATCGCAGTGATTGTTTTGAGATTGATAGATAGAAAGAGCAGTGTGCTTTTGGCCTGAAAAGTGGAATGCTGTATTTTTATCTCTCTGCTCTTTCAATATAGTACTCCCTGCTATTATAAGACACTGTAGCTGGTAGGTCAAGCACCACAGTATGCATAGCATAAAGGTAACACCAGTAAGTGCATTGTACCTATATTGCCTTGAGAGGAGCATGCTATTTTTCACAATATGTCATTTATACAGGTTTTATACCTAGTGGAGATGCTGGAAGAATGAACCCCAGTGGCATGATATTTCTTACAGTCTAAGCTTTAAGACCATTGCCCTAATATTGAAATTATGCAAGCTTTGAAAAATGTTGTAATTCACTGTTAGATTGTTCCTTGTAAGAACTGCAGAGAACTGACTTCCAAACCAAGACTATAATCTACTTTTCAAAACTTATGGGATTTTGAAATTTGAGAAAATAGTTTTGAGACGTCCTCCCGACATGGAAATGTAACAACAAATGTAATGTTATTGTTGAAACTGCAATAGGATTGTGGGGAGGAAACACATGACCAAAAACATGTTCAAAAAGGTAGGTGTTGAAACAGACCTTGAACAAGGTAAGGGAGAGAGCAAACTTGTTCTTAAGACAATGACCAGAGAAAAGTCAAGCCTAAATCTAAGCCCAATCATGAATATAATATAACATTTAGCCAGTCCACTCATCCAAAGGTCCAAGCCAGAAAATAAATGTCAAAATAAAAATAACATTTCTCTGGCACTATAAGGGCCAAAAAAAATCTGATCTCTCACTTCAGGCTGGAATCTAAGATGGCAGTGAATTAGTTTGAAAATCAGGGACTCAAGGAATGGGAGAAAGGACACTCATTTTTGGTCCACTGAGTGTCTGACACATGTGGAAACCCACCACCATGCTTAAGAGTATCCAAAACAGACTGAGAGTTCCAAGCATCTCATTTATACATGGAAATTCCTGAGATATTGATTATTGGAATGGAATACGCACTCTCTCCCTGCAGGGGTGCATCCTACTTATCTAATTCTATTCTACCTAAGTATAGGTTGGTGGGAACCAAGTCTTGGGGTCCCCAGCGTGTGTGTTGGGAGTAATGTTGGAGTCTAACCAGCTTTCGGGCAGATCATTCCAAATTCTAACAACTCGCTGAGTGAAAAAANTTCTCCTAACCTCCCATCTGCTTCTTTTGGTAGATATCTTAAGACTGTGACCACGAGTCACAGACACACCTACCAGCAGAAACAGCTTTTCCCTATCTAGCCTGTCGAAACCTTTCATGATCTTGAAGACCTCTATCAGGTCCCCGCGTAACCTTCTCTGCTCTAATGGGAAAAGTCCTAACTTCTCCAGCCTGTTCTCATAGCTAAGCTTCCCATTCCTGGTATCATTCTCGTGAATCTCCTCTGCACCCTTTCCAGTGCCTTAATATCCTTCCTGAGGTAAGGTGCCCAGAACTGGATGCAGTACTCCAGCTGAGGCCTAACCAGTGTTTTGTACAGATTAAGCATAACCTCCCTACTCTTATACTCTATGCCCCTACTAATGAAGCTCAGTACACCAAATGCCCTTTTTACTGCCCTATCTACCTGCTCTGCCACCTTCAATGAATCGCTTACTTGAACGCCCAGATCTCTTTGTACGTTCACCCCCTTAAGATTGAGCTACCAAGCCTATATTGCCTCCTATCATTTTTCCTACCTAAGTGTATCACCTCACACTTATCTACATTGAAATCCATCTGACACATGTCAGCCCATTCCACCATTCTGTGTATGTCTGCCTGCAGTCCGTCACAATCATCTTCACTATTTACTACCCAACCTAATTTGGTATCATCTGCAAACTTGGAAATAGTGCTCCCTATGCCCAAGTCCAGATCATTAATATATATTAGAAAGAGGAGTGGTCCCAATACCAATCCCTGGGGGACACCGCTGCACACCTCCTACCATTGCGAGAAACAGAAACTCCATTCCCTTTTTAAATAGTGCCATGGGATCTTTAAAGTCCATCTGAAAAGATAGATAGGACCTTGGTTTAATGCCTCATCTAAAAGAGTGTACTGGAGGATGTTTTTACATACTGCGCTAATTGTGGGGGGTGGGGGAGATGAATTCAAGAATTGAGTTTCTTAACAAGCTTAAGATTTGATTCTCTTAAGTGGTGTATAAGATTATTCTTTTATTCTTATTTGATGATTTTCCTCCCTTTTTAAACTACTTTAGCAAGCTCCCGAATACTTCTTTTTAAGCATGTTTTATCCTCCAGTTGAAATGCCACAATTTTACTTACCATGGATTCTACTTGTGAATGGGCTTTTGCTTCCTCCTTTCTCGTATTGACAACTCCTTTCCCAAAGTACATGATGCAAGGTAAAGCTTGAAATTGACACAATGAAGAAAGTTGGTCTTGAAAAGGAGACAAGGCGGAAATGCAACTTGAGTATTCCGGCTGGATATCCAACACTCTAAATGAGTTTTAGAGAGTGGATCTGGACAAATACATTCAGATAGATCAAGACATGACACTACAGGTTCATGGTTGTGAAATGCAACTTTATGGCAGGCACCAAGAAATATTTCTTTGTGGAAAGGGAATTCAACTGTTGGAACGCTTTAACAGAAAGTATGGTTAAAGCCAGAGCACCTGACATGTGTAACAAACAATCTTGATGCTTTAGTGGGGAGAAAGTAGCATTGAAATTATGAAAAGATGAGGTCAAAATTGGCTGAAGTCTTTCGACACCCAAACCTCTCTTATGAACTTGTGAATATTAAATATAACAGGCAACGGTTAAATATCTTTAACTGTAAGATAGTGCACTTAGTTTATGGCAGCGCTGTCTTTGGGAGACATGCAAAAATTATGTTTCAAGGAGGAGATGTCATATAAAGGGAGGTTTTATGTTGTTTTTTTGTTAGTGAAGGAGCCATAAACAGTGCATGTAAAATCAGATCTCATAATTTTTCAGGGAGCCTTATAGAGAGCCCCACTGCAACGTTGAAATAAAACCCTAAGACAGAATTTACAATAAGCTATACTGCCTGTAAAACAAGCATGGTTCTTTGATCTATTGGACCATTGCCACAAATACATTGTGCTGATGGGTCTATGTATAATGTCCTATTCATCATTAGGAGCAGAAATTTTTCCCAATCTGCTCTCTTTAATCCTGCAAGCCAAAGTTATTGGGAGTAGGATGGTCCAAGTCCTAACTGGACTAGGAGAGAGTAGCTTGCTGGCCAATGCTCTCAATGATAAGTTATGCCTTTTTAGATTGTTAAAGTCCAGAAGTACTCCAACACCCACTCTGGGATCCCCAAGTCTTGGCTCTTGTTAACCTGCGTCTAATACTTGTCAGAATTAAGCAGGATGTGACCCTCCAGAGGGAGAATGCTCATTCCATTCCAGATACAGGGAAATTTCACGTGTCAGTGGATACATATGATATGGTAAAGTGCTAGATCCAATGTAAGGATTATTAGAAGGAACACAAGCAGAAGGTAATACAATGCCAAAGGCGCTATATCAAATGCAAAGATTATTGTTAATATTATGGAATTACGATACCACTACTGTATGTCTGGAACCTCTGAAAATCTTTGCTGTAATCCTTCTGCTTTGCACCGCCACACTCCACTTTACCTGTCTTCAAATCACACCTGAAAACTATCCTCTTTGACCGTCCCAATAGTCAACTCCCCTTTCTCCCCGACTCGGCAAACTTCACCATGGTTCAGCACTCCGAGACCTTACCCCACGTGAGAGGCACTATTTAAATGCAAGTTATTGTTGTTGTAAAAAACAGGAACATATTGGTGTTGAAGAAGGAACACAAAGGGGAAATTTGTGACAAATCGAAATTTGTTGCAATATTGAAAATAATGGCTGTCATTTCCTGATGTTACAGGCTACACCTGAATTCACAGGCAGAAAACTCTCTGTGCAACGTATTCCCAGGACTAATACAGTGTTGCTACTTTCTGATGTTTCCAGTCATTAACCTCATTAATACCATCTCTGACCTGGCATTGCTAATCCTCTTGTCGATGTGTATTCCCAGCTGTGCAGCACTGTAAGTGTGCTTTCTTAATGGTCTTTAACAAATCTTTAACAAGGTAAATCGATCTGTTTTCCCCATTGTCGTGACTTTTCTTATGCTGGGCTTTGGAACGATAGGAATGCCTAGGGAAGCAACAATTCTATTGTCAGCAGGAACCTCCAATGCTCTGCCCTGTTTATACACATTGACATGGTTTCTTTAATTAATGACCTGAGTTTTGGTGGGTTCTACTTTCTCCACTGAGGAGGATTTACCGCATTCAAACACATTGTTAGCCTAAAGTTATTCTGAAAGAGTAAGTGAAATTGTGACCTTTCGGATCAAGTTGTCTTGTGTATCTTTCTTTATTCAGTGTTTGTGTTTATTCAGATGGTAATCAATACCTGGAACAGTTTGCCAGGAAAGTTAGTTTGAGGCAAGGATACTGGGACTCATTGAAAAATAAGTTTGAAGCATGATGGGGAAACAGTAAGATGGGTGTTCTGAAAGGATGAGATTGGATAGGCTAAAGAGCTTTCTTCATTCAAACCAATCTTGTGTGTAATTTTGTGATTGCTGCAGCTCTTTCCTCCATCGCTCCAGTCATTCCTTCAGGCTCTTCTTACCAATATGCCTGGGCTCTACTCTCTCATTCTGTTATTTTAAAGCAAGGACTCTTTCTACCATATCTTGTCTTCCACTTACAATAGCTATTCTGACCTGTTATCAAAAGTGAAATAACAGTTTTGTATTAAGACTACCTAGTTGGCAGGTTAGAGACACCTGTTTCCCTTGGTCAAGTAGCAGCAACAACTTGTATTTAAATATTTAATGTTGTTAAATGTCCCAAAGCCCTTTGCAATATTGGAGTGAGCCTGACCAGGATAGGAGATAGACGGGTAAAATGGAGATGACCAAAAGCACAGTCAGCGAAGTATGTTTTGTGAAATGGTTTTGAAAGTCAAGAGGGAGGATTTTGAAAAGCAATTTTGCATCATTTACATTGTGCACAGTGATTAAAACAATAAAGTAACATCCAAAATAATATAACTAAATCCTAATTCAGGAAAACCTTGTCAAAACCAGCCCTATTCAGTGAGGGTTTGTTTATAGTGTGGGTCTACTGTGGAAGATCCCACACATCTAGTTTGAATCTCTTGGGCTGATTAACCAGCTTCCTGTGTTAGAAAATAGCCACCTTCCAAGTCATCAAGACACTGTTGATTTCATTTCCTGATCATTGCCTATGAGGTATGTACAGAAAGTGACTCCTGTCACTGTCTGCACACAGCAAGCATGTGCACAAACATGGGCATCAGGATCAACTTCTTGTATATAGCACATATGTGCCAAACACACAGAAAGTGACAACCCAGGAGCGAGAGCAGGCAGACATTTTCTTTCCTCACAATCATTTTAATGGGGTTACTCTAGGAGCTTGAATCCAAAAAAATAGACCCTGGCATAATGTTTTATATACAATGTTGTATTTATTTTTATATTTATTTGTTTAATATGGTCAAATTGTCAACAGTAAAGGGGCATGAATTCAAGCAAAGTGAAAAGGTGAATAAGACATTTTCAATTATTTAAATGCTTTTCACAGAGCATGGTGAATACATGGAATAATAATAATACTTGCATTTGATATAGCACCTTATCATGTCTTCGAGACATCTCAAAGCGTTTCACAGAATATACTGTAAAGTGAATGGACTGTATATTTTGTGGGCGAAACACGGCAGCCAATTGCACACTCACAAACAATCATGGATTGAAGTGACCAATTTCTTTTTAAAAGGAATTATTACCCCCGGAAGAGCAATCTGCCAATTGACTAACAACCAGGTTCCCAGTTACTGCTGGTAAACAGAGGCGTGAGGAGTAACGAAACTTGCCCAACATTTCGCCCTGCCGGGAATCAAAATCTTGCTTGTGAGGTGAGCGCTCTAACCACTGAGCTACAGGACTCTAAAGGAATACCCAGGGAGGTGTGGAGCAGACTGTGCCAGTAAATTCAAGAGGAAAAATTGATAGCTATTAGTTAATGAAATCGATTGAGAAACAAGAATGATGAAGTAATGTAGAATTTTTTGTTGATTTTATTTTTTGCTTTTGAAATAGCCAGATGAACCCCAGTGGTCCACATAAGTGATATAGGGAAACCTAAGTCTCCCAGAAATACATTCATAGACTCCACAGACTTCAAAGGGTTAGGTCCCAATTAGCATATTCCAAAGTTGCTTTAATACTGTGGTAATTCTATCTGTAGATTGAAAACACTAATTGAGCCAATTATTGGGGCTCGATCCAATGAACTAACAAATGATGGACCATTAGATGGTGTACTCTGCCAACATTTTAAATCACAGCCACGCCAGACCTTAAACTATTCCAGCACATTAATAGGTCTTGTCTGAGGACAAACAGCCATGGTAATTGTGCCAATAACAGCATCCAACGTACTATCAAAGGGGGATGGAATTAAAGCGAGATTGATGACTAAAAATTTCATTCGGCATTACAGGCAGTGCCTTTGGTGATGCACAATTATAATGGTAAATCCCACTAAAGGCCCAAATCACCAAAGGGAATGTGCATCGCTCAATAGGATTTTTACCCCCTGAAGCACATAAGACAAGAGGAACCCAATCACCAGAAGGTATTCTGTAAGGATATACAGGACTGTGAGAGAGATGACAGACTGGGATTCAGACTCTCCAAGGAGTGTTTGATGGAAATGTGTGCAATATTAGCAACTGATTTAAATGGATCATCAGTGACTCCAACTGCTTTGGCTATGGCTATTAAAGTGACAGCACCAATTCATTGTCTGGTCACTGGGAGTTTCCAAATAGTATCAGGTGATTTATTTGCTATTGGACGGGGCATCATGTCCAGCTGTATTACAGTGGTGACTGATGCGTTGTTCCAGAAAGCTGTGAGGCTCATCCATTTCCACCGAAGGTGCAGAGTAACGTAAAGAAAGTGCCAAGGCAATGCTGTGGTTGGCACCCCAGACTTTGTGGGGATGTTGACTGCGTGCATTTGGAAATATAAGCTCTAACGGTTAGTCTGAAAGCGTAGTACAATCAATAAAAGCCTCTGCAGCCTGGTTCCACCATACCTCTGTGACCTGCTAACTCCTTACCAGCCTGTCTGCTCTCTCCACTCAGTAAACTCTGGCCTGCTCCACTTCCCCACCCTGCCTATACCAGCATCAGCTGTCAGCCTTCAACCTATCTACTCCCACCCTTTGGAACTCCATCCCACAGTCCTTTTGCCATATCCCCTCCCTTGCTTCCTTCAAGGTCTGCCTCAAGCCCCTTCTCTTTAATTGTACCTTTGGCCACCCTCCCTGTCCTCCACCCTTTCTGATCCCAACCTGCAGCTCAGGTGCACATCTTTGACTATCCAGTGCTTTGAGTTGTCCCTCCAACGTGATTGTTATACAGCTGATCTGAAATTTTGAGTGGCTGAAGCAATTTGATTCAGATATGTAGTGCTACAGGACCCAAGTTCTGTGTCCAGTTTTGCTCTCCTCATTTAAGGAAAGATGTATTTGCCTTGGAGGGGTGCAGATACATATAAGATCACCAAAGGGCATGATAGAGTAGCTAGTGGGAGATTGTTTCCCCTGGTTGGAAAAACTAAAACCAGGGATCACAATCTTAAAATCAGAGCCCAGCCCTTTCGCGCTGAGTTGAGGATGAACGTCTTCACTCAAAGGGTGGCGAATGTATGGAACTCACTACCCCAAAGGGCTGTTGACGCTCAGTCCTTGAACATATTCAAGACTAAGATAGATAGATTTCTTATTGCAAAAGGGATTAAGGGATATGGGGATAAGGCAGGGTCAGGTTATTAGCTAGAGTTGGATTAGAAGATCAGCCATGATTGAATGGCGGGGCAGGCTCGAAGGGCCGAATGGCCTACTCCTGTTCCTACATGTTATGTTATGTGTTACTATTGAGCCCATCACATACCATCTGAAGAAAAGTTCTGGTACTGCTCCAACATTCCAGCTTTGAAGGCTGCTTCACTAACTTACTTTTTCCTACAGCACCTATAACTAAGCACTGGCCTCCCCCTTTTCTGAGGAAATAAGGCCAAAATCTCTTCATTGAAAATGTTCAATGTAGAGACTTCACTCTTCTTTCCTCCGAATATTTTCTTTCTTATCTCTTATCTCTTTCTACATCTCAGGTGAGAATGCCATCCCCTGTTCTGGTCACCTCATCACTAGGTGTCTAGGTGTCATCTCTAGATGAAAAGATAAATCTAAACTGGAGTCCTGTAGCTCAGTGGAGTCCTGTAGCTCAGTGGTTAGAGCACTCGCTTTGCAAACGAGAGACCTGAGTTCAATTCCAGGCAGGGCGAAACCTTGGGCAAGTTTCCTTACTCCACACAGAGCCTAATAATAATCCTTCCAAAACCAAAAACAATAATAAATTGGTCATTTTCAATCTACGACCGTTTGTGGGACATTGCTGTGCGCAATTGGCTGCCGCGTTCGCCCACAAATATACAGTCAATTCACTTTACAGTGTGTTCTGTGAAGCGCTTTGGGACGTCCTCCTGACGTGAAAAACGCTATATCAAATGCAAGGATTATTATTATTATTATTAAATCGCAAAAATTCTCCCACGAACCTCCTATTTTGTTAATAGCAGTTTAATATGTTTAATATATTTAATATGTTCTGATGGACTTCTCTTTGTCATCCCTAAATGCGAGCTCAAAGGTTATAAACACTTACAAAATGATAATAAAAACAATAATAATATTATTCTTGCATTTGATATAATGCCTTATCATGTCATTGAGATGTCTCCACACACTTCACAGGATATACTGTTAATTGGTGTGATTGTGGAAATTTTGTGGGTTCTGAACATCCACTGAAGACATATACCAAACCTAATCATTATATTTCTATTGTCCAGATGTCATTAAGAATATTTACCTAGATATGTTTATTACTCTCTAAGCTCTTTTGAGAGCTTCAACATTGATAACAAACTTAACTCAAATATCAATGAAGCATGAAGTAAGAAGTCCTGAATAATTTTGGGATTCTGGATTCAATATGCTTGAGGAAAGAATTCCCACAAGGCCGATAAGGCCGTCTCTGATCACCACTTCATCTCCTTCACCACATCCACCCCCTCCCTACCTCCACCAGACCCACCAGCATCTTCTACCGCTCCTGGAAGAAGTTACCCCCACAATCCCTAACCGCTGCCTTGGAGTCCTCTGAACTCCTCTCCCTCTGGCCTTCAACCCTCACTGACCCCTCTTCTGCTCTCATCCTCCTCCACAACATCCTCTCTTCCACACTCAACACTCTTGCCCCCATCACCTCCCGTACTGTCTCTTACTCTTGCTCCTCCCCCTGGTTCACCACCCGCCTCTGCTCACTGAAGAGCCAGGTGCGGGCCGCTGAACGCATCTGCCTCAAATCTGGCCAAACGTTCCACCGGCAAATCTGGCTGGACCTCCTCAAAACCTACCGCTCCACTCTAGCCTCGGCAAAGTCGTCTTTCTATTCCAGAATAATCCTGGAGGCAAAGAACAACTCCAGGCTTCTGTTCTCTACCACATCCCGACTCCTCCGTCCCGCCCGCCAACCCGTGCAGGTCATCTCCTCCAACCTTCACTGCGAGGAGATGCTGGATTTCCTTGAATCCAAAATCAAGGGAATCCGCTCCGTGGTCACTGCCCCTCCAACTTCCACCCAACCCCCATCCCTTCCCTCCCACACTCCGACTCCTATCCATCCTCCACTATCCACCTTCGAACCCGTTTCCCCACCCTCTGTCACCAAACTTATCCTGTCCTTGAAACCCACCACCTGCTCTCTGGACTCCATCCCCACTCCACTCCTTATCTCCCAGCTCCACCTCCTTGCCCCAATTCTCACAGACACCATTAACCTGTCCCTCTCCTCTGACTCTGTTCCCATTCCCCTCAAACTGCCACCATCACTCCCATACTAAAAAAAACCCTCCCTTGATGCATCGCAGCTATCAAGCTACCGGCCCATCTCCAACCTTCCCTTCCTGTCCAAGGTTCTCGAAAGAGTCGTCGCCTCCCAGCTGCGCTCTTTCCTCTCCAACCACTCACTTTTTGAGCCCCTCCAGTCGGGTTTCCATGCTGCCCATAGCATGGAAACGGCCCTGGTCAGGGTCACTAATGACATCTTGACCATCTGTGACCAGGGCTCCCTCCGCATCCTCGTCCTCCTCGACCTATCAGCCGCATTCGATACGGTCGACCACTCTATCCTCCTCCATCGCTTGTCCTCCCACCTCAACCTTCAAGGCCCTGTCCTTGAGTGGTTTCGGTCCTGCCTCTCCCACCATCTTCATTTTGTCTCTGCAAACGGCTTTTCCTCCACCCCCCACACTGTCTCGTGCGGTGTCCCTCAGGGCTCTGTCCTCGGTCCCCTCCTCTTCACCCTCTATATGCTCCCCCTCGGTGACATCATCCGCAGACATGGGGTTAACTTCCACATGTATGCGGATGACACCCAACTCTACCTTTCCTCCTCTACCCTCAACTCCACGACCACCGATGTCCTGACAGCCTGCCTGTCCGACATCGAGTCCTGGACGAGAGACAACTTTCTTCAGCTCAACGTGCGTAAAACTGAGGCCCTCCTGATTGGCTCACGTCAGCGCCTCCGCACCTCAGGCGCTGACAGCATCAGCATCCAAGGCTGCACTCTCCACCTCTCAAAGCCGGTCAGTAACCTCGGGTTCTGTTCGACCCTGAGCTGTCCTTTCTTCCCCACATCCGCGCCACAGCTGGCATTGATTTCCACCACCTCCGGAATATCGCCAGACTACGGCACTACCTCACCCCTCACGCTGCTGAAACTCTGGTCCACACTTTTATCACCTCAAGGCTGGACTATGGGAACTCTCTCCTCGCCGGCCTTCCCGGCACCTCCCTCCACAAGCTGCAGGTCATTCAGAACTCTGCAGCTCGTGTACTGTCCCGCACCAGGACCACATCACTCCCACCCTCGCTCGCCTCCACTGGCTCCCCATCCCCCAGAGGATCAAATTCAAGATCCTCATTCTCACCTACAAGGCCATTCACGGCCTTGCTCCCTCCTACCTCTTCGACCTACTATCCCCTACCTACCTGCCCGTACCCGCCGTTCCTCTGGCTCCGGTCTGCTCCACATCCCCCGCCCTAACCGCTCTACCATCGGTGGCCGGGCCTTCAGCCTCTCAGCCCCGAGGCTCTGGAACTCCATCCCCCAGTGCCTTCACCGTCTCCTCCCTTTCCACCTTCAGGGCCGGTCTCAAGACCTTTCTCTTCAACCGTGCCTTCAGCTCCCCTCTCAACTCTCTACCCCCCTCTCTCCCTCCCTTCCTCCCCTCCTCCCCTCCTCCTCCTCCCTTCCCTCCCCTCACCCTGACCATTTCCCCCCTGCTCGGGTCCTGACCCAACTGTACAGTGCCCCGGGACGTCCTCCCGACGTGAAAGGCTCTCTATTGTGGAATCCTGTAGCTCAGTAGTTAGAGCACTCGCTTTGCAAGCGAGAAACCTGAGTTCAATTCCAGGCAGGTCAGGGCGAAACCTTGGGCAAGTTTCCTTACTTCATACGCCTAATAGTAATCCCTCCAAAATCAAAAACAATAATAAAAATTGGTCATTTTCAATCTACGACTGTTTGTGGGACATTGCTGTGCGCAATTGGCTGCTGCGTTCGCCCACAAATATACAGTCAATTCACTTTACAGTGTGTTCTGTGAAGCGCTTTGGGACGTCCTCCCGACGTGAAAAGCGCTATATCAAATGCAAGGATTATTATTATTATTATGAATGCAATCTTGTTTTTGTTGTTGTTCTTGTTGTAGAAGGAAAGAATAAGAAAATTAATTGTATCTCTTCCTGAGGAAAACAATATTTTTCAGCAGGAAGATTCTAGGAGTGTTATCCTCTGGTTCCCTTTTCATTTCCCTTGAAAACACAGATGTTGACACAGTCTGAGAAGTTTAGTTAACAATCTTCCAAGTGGCTTGATTCTCTGCTTGCACATATCTGATGTGTCACCTCTTCATCTGCTGTTTAACCAAAGGTTAAAGTATTTGTTACAAGGAGATGATACAAGACATGAAGGACAACATCTCATTGCTGCTCAGTAATTGCAAAAAGAGCAATGGCAGCTGGTTGGCAGTGACTATCTCTCACTGATGCAATTTTACTGATAAACACAGGCATCAAATCCTTTCCTTATTTACCATAGCTGCTTTATCTTCATACTTAAATGTCTGCTTTGCTGCTTGGTCCCGTCTTTGTGTTTTTTAACCAGAACGGGATTGAGTTTGAACATGATTATCACAAACTCTGTACTCTGTGAATGGACGAGTTGCTCAGCTCAGGCATCTGATTAGACTATATTAATGCTACAGGATGTAGTACTTGCTCGCAGAGAAGTACACGTACACAGATAGCTACATATTTTCCTATGTATACACATCTAAAGATAATCACACATGTACACCAGTGGTCCAGAGTGGGAACACTGTCTGATTTCCCCCTTCCTAATGTAGGATTTCTCAGGTAAATTGTTCATAAAGGCCTTGATCTTCATTGTCACAGTTTGACATTGCATCTGAACCGTACCCCACAATGAGACAATTGCCAACCAAGCACTTTCATTTGTAGTAATCTCAGCATTTCTGAATTACCAATGTAATGCTGTGAATAGAAAGTGCATTTTTCCCCATAAACAACCGTCACTTAATAATCCTCACACAGCAATCTCCTCTGAAGTCTCTTTAAGAGCAACTGGAGCATTTGAACAAAACAATTAATGGCCCATAGAAATAAGTGAATAGAAAGCCAAGGCTACTTTGATACCGGCTCACCTTCATATGAAACACAGCCATTTGTAACTCAATAGTACTTGTGACACTTGTGAGTTATGACACCCTTATGTTTCTGCGTACTGGTAAGTTATTCTTTCGGTAAAATTCCTGTCAAGCGGGATTTTGTCTTTTGATCATGTGTTATTAGAGACGTTGTCAGCAATTTTATCAGTCCAAATAATTACCCCTCCTCTCCTGTAGGCTGAGTTATGGTTCCATATGAGCCATGTGAAGTCCTGTAGTTTAGTGGTTAGAGCACTCGCATCGCAAGCGAGAGGACCTGGGTTTGATTCCTGGGAGGGTGAAACATTAGGCAAGTTTCCTTATTCCTCACACCTCTGTTTACCTAGCAGTAAATAGGAACCAAGTTAGTTGATTGGTAGTTTGCTTTTCTGGGGTTAATAATCCCTGCAAAAAAAAACATTTTTCACTTGGTCACTCAATCCAAGACTGTTTGTGGGACACGGCTGTGTGCAAATGGCTGCCGCATTCGCCCACAAAATATACCGTCAATTCACTTTACCATATATTCTATGAAGCGGTTTGAGACGTCTCGATGACGTGATAAGGTGCTATATCAAATCAAAGGATTATTATTATTAACGTTGTCCTCTCATGTGCACTCACACATGGCGATTCTAGCCAAGATCAGCACAGACTGGGGATCAAACCCAAGTCTTTCCTTGTTTATATGGCTCAGTATCACATGGAGTCAAAGGCTCCATGCGTTATGCCTAGTGCCTTTAGTGATGACAATTATTAATGGTATGACTCCCATTATAATTATACATCACTAAAGGTACTACAATAATGCAGACCAGAATTCTAGCCCTCAAGGGATCTCACGGCATCTCTAAATCTGAACAGCTTGACTAACATATGATAAACTTGGGTATTCTGGTCAAACAATTTATGAAATTGATACTCACAAATGTATAAATCAGTTGGAATAACAGTAATAATAATCATATTCCTTGCATTTGATACAGTGCCATTCACATTCGAAGGACATCTCAAAGCGCTTCACAAGATTTTATTGTAAAGTGTAGTGACTGTGTATTTTATAGATGAAAGTGGCAGTCAATTTGCACATAGCAATGATCTACAAACAGCCAAGAAATGAATAAATATACGATTGAGGCAACAATAAGTTTAAGTTCACAAAAAACACACAGTCACTCTACTTTCACATTGGGAAGAAGTCTCAAAGCGCTTCACAATGCCTCTGGGCAAAATGGATCTACTAGAAAGTAGACCCTATATCAAATAAGGGTTATTTTTATTACTATTATTAAAATTTTAAATCTTGATGTAAGCTGCAGGTGTGTTATATCAAAATCAGATCATACAAGTCTTTTCTTCTTTGTGAGGTGTTGAGGCAATTGGAAACAAGGTTATGCATAACAGTGAAGCGGATGAAACATATCAGACATTTTATACTTTGACACAAGAATCAAAACTTAAATGGAAACACAGCTTCCAAATGCATGAATTGTGGATCTCAACAACAACAACAAGATTCCATTTATAAAGCGCCTTTCACGTCAGGAGGACGTCCCAAGGCGCTGCACAGTTGGGTCATGACCCGAGCAGGGGGGGAAATGGTCAGGGTGAGGGGAGGGAAGGGAGGGAGCGAGGAGGGGGGAAATGGTCAGGGTGAGGGGAGGGAGGGAGCGAGAAGGGGGAAGAGAGTCGAGAGGGGAGCTGAAGGCTCGGTCAAAGAGAATCGAGAGGGGAGCTGAAGGCTCGGTCAAAGAGAACTTTTGTCCTCTGTTAAAAAAAAATCAATTGGTGGCATCTCCATGTCACACACAGAGCCTGCGTAGAATGCTGAATAAGAAGGGGAAGAAAAAAATAATTGTCCTAGAACTGCTTCCACTGTGGGTTTGCTGAGGAAAGGAACTTAGATGCAGCAGCAGTCTAACCTTCACATATGTTGTGTTTAAACACTGCATTTCTTCGCAAACAGCAGCAAATTAAATCATTGCAAAGTGCTGACTTGTGAGCAGAGGCAGGCTGGATACAGATGATTTATCCACTTAGACAATGGATCAGAGTTGGCGTGTTCCTTTCAAACGTAATAGTAATTTTTGTTGCATCTAGTTTTTTAAAAAAACATTTTGCCCAGAGGCATTGTGGAGAAGGAACACACATCTCATTCTGTCTGGTTATCCGTGACTGTCTTTTATAATATTGCACAGAACTAAAGGTGTTTATTCAACCTGTTGCGGCTGACCGTCTATAACCTCTCATCCAGTCAGCTCATTATAATTGCAACAACAACAACTTGCATTTATGTAGTGTCCCTCATGCTGGGTAGCATCCCACAGCACTTGACAGTGACAGAACACGACGTTGAGATGGGGAGAAGGGGGGAGGCATAGGTATGGTCGAAGAGTAAGATCTTCAGGTGCGACCTGAAGATAGGGAAGGAGCGGAAAGGCAGAGGGTTAAAAGGAGAGAGTTCCAGCATTTCAGGGTGAAGTGGCTGAAAGTGCAGCCACCGATGGTGGAACAAAGGGTTCGAGCGACAAGCGGGAGGCCGGAGCCAGTCGAGTGGAGGCAGTGTGTAGTGGGTTGGGGGTAAGAAGGTCGGAGAGGTAGGGAGATGCCAGGGCATGAAGGGATTTGAAGATGAGAGTGAGGATCCTGAAATTAATCCGTTTGGTGATAGGGAGCCAGTGGATGCTGGCTAGAACTGGTGTGATGGGGCTGCAGAGTTTAGTGAGGTGCACCCCATCAGTTGTGCAGGAAATTCCCCTATCATTCAGAGTACAGTTATGCTATCAATCTGTAGTTTAGAAAGCTTCAAATTCCTAAGCTAATGAGGTAACAACAAATTTGCTATACTCTCATTAAAATTTGCATTTAATTATTTTTAAAACAAGAACATGTAGATTGGAGCATTTAGTGGTGTATTGTGCTGGAACCACAGTTCGAATCCTGTTCATATTAAATTGCTTTCTCCATCTCTCTCACTTAACTGACCACAAACACAGGTCCACTTACATTTTGTCCACAGTCACTACACTTTACAGTAAAGTCCTATGAAGTGCTTTGAAATGTTTAGAACAATGTTATAGGTTCTATACCAAATAAAAGGATTGTAATTATTCTGTACCAGTGGGCTTCTTATGTTGGTCACCAAAAATATACTTTGTCGTTTTTTTACTTCAGTGAAAAATCCAATTAAATCTCAAGGTAAATGGGCCCAAATGTGTAAACTGAACTTGGGGTTGTCTCTTCAGCTTCTACTGAATATGAGTTTGCACCATAAAAACTGCCCACAATTCGATACTGATTTGCAATCTTTCTCAGAGCTCCTATAATGGTGGGAGATGTGGGAAGTTGGTTACTAACAACAACAATCCTTACATTTGATATTGCACTCTTCATGTCTGGAGGACATCTCAAAGGACTTCACAGCATTTGCTACAAAGGGTACTGACTGTATTTTTGTAGGCAAATGAAGCAGCCAATTTTTACACAGCAATGTCCCATAAACAGCCATGAAGTGAATGAGCAATTGTTATTTTGGGGGGATTATTGGCCAGGAGACAGTAAATACCCTTCTTTTTTGGAATAATGCCATGGGATCTTCAATGTCCACCTGAACAGACAGACGGAACCTAATGTCTGAGCTAAAAGATATCACCTCGAATCACGCAGTGCACCCCCAGCACTTCCTAGACTCCGGGATGTTCCAGGACACTACCCCGCATGAAGGGTGCTATATAAATGTAAGTTGTTGTTGCAGATTATGTGATTTCAAGCCGTGAAGTGAGGCTTGAACCCACAATTTTCTGACTCAAAGCTGAGAGAGCTACCAACTGAGTCAGGCTGCCACATACTGATCTGTGCAATAGTCAGATCAGCCCGGTCCAAAAACCCATAGTTTCTCCATAATGTACCAGACTCCCCTTAACATATGTTATCCAAATGCCTTGGCATCTCCAGATCCTGAGGCTGTACTAAACGTGAAAATTCCCCACTAAGAGCAAAATAGAAGTGTATATTAAATGATATTTATTCCATATCTAGAGAAAATCTTCAACATGAAGTACTCCTTCTGGATGTTGCTTCTCCTTTAAGGATCTTCAGGAAAGCTATGTTGTGGTAAACTCCTTCAATTACCACCCTTCTGGGAATGTTGTAATTCCTGAAACGCAGAAGCTTAACTTAAAACTGACACATTCAGTAACATAATTAGCACCATTAACGTGCATAACTTGCCTTGTTAGAGCCTTAATATCTGCTGAAAGCATTGATCGTTGCCAGGAGTCTGGCACCTCTCCAGTATCTTATCTATTTGGCCAGACTGCATAGGTAAACCTAGACAGTGAGTATCATCAAGCGACTCACCTGGCCACGGACGGTATCACAACAAAACAACAAAATTACCTTTGTATAGCACCTTTCACATCGGGAGGATGTTCCAAGGTGCTGGACAGTCAGAGTTTCGGATCCGAGCTGGGGTTTGGGATCGGGGAGGGTGGAGGGCAGTGGGGAAGCAGGGTGATCGAAAGCACGGTCAAAGAGGAGGGTCTTGAGATGGGTCTTGAAGGAGACAAGGGAGGGAGCGAAGCGGAGGGACTGCGGGATGGAGTTCCAGAGGGTGGGGGCAGAGTGCTCTGCTCCACGCTCGGCGGCTGTGCCTTCAGCCACTATGCCCCGAGGCTCTGGAACTCCCTTCCTCACTCCCTTCGTCTCGCTCCCTCCCTTCCCATTTTCAGGTCTCTGCTGAAGACCTTTCTTTCTTTTCGACCGCGCCTTTGGTCACCTTCTTCACCCTTCCCCCTGGCTCGGCCCCAGGATCCGTCACAGTGAAGGGCTCTGAGACGCCATCCGGCGTGGAGAGTGCTATATAAATCCAAGTTGTTGTTGTTGTTGGTGGTGGTGGTGGTAGAAGGCCTGCCCGCCAAAGGTGGGGTGAGCGAGGCAGGGGACGTGAAGCAGGCCGGAGCCCGCTGAGCAGAGGTAGCAAGCAAGATGGTAGGGGGTTAGGTGTTCGCAGAGGTAGGGGAGACCGAAGCCATGGAGGGTTTTGAAGATGAGGACGAGGTTCTTAAACTGTATCCTCTGTGTGATGGGAAGCCAGTGGAGCTGGGCAAGGATGGGGATGATAGGGTCATGGAGCCTGGTGCGGGAGAGGGTAGATGTTGGGTAGAAACGATGGGGTCAGATCCTATTCGCATCTGATTTTCTACTACTACTGTAACGTGCATTCATATAGCGCCCCTCATGCAGGGCAGGGTCCCAGAGTGTGCCAATGATTTTCACATGGGCACACTTTGTGAGTTTTCTCCAGTATCCTGGCCAACAATCATCGAGATCACACTGATCAAAAGAGAAGAGAGCTTCTTCCGGTGTTCTGGCCAGCAATCCCCCAAAATAAATAACTGGTCACTCACTCATAGCTGTTTGTGAGACATTGCAGTACGCAAATTGGCTCTCACCTTTGCCTACAAATACACAGTCATTGCACTTTACAGTAAATCCTATGAAGCGCTTTGAGACACCTTGATGACCTATCATCAGCCCTCTCTGGGTAACATAATTAATTAAATCAGAATTTATTATTCACCTTCTCTGAGCTTGAGTCTATATCCCGCTTGGTCTAGATTTGCTGACCATATGTATCTGCACACATACAATATACAGTCGATTCACTTTGAGAGTTTGAGAGCTTTGAGACGTCTCAAAGGCGTGATAGGGCATTATATCAAATGCAAGGATTATTATATTATTATATTATCTAGATTTGTTGGCCATGTTAAACATATATTTAAGTATCAGTTTCTTTATATCCTTTAGGATTCTGAAAATTTCATAAGATCCCTCTCATTTCTCATTTCCCAACTTTTGCATCCCTGCCACCCACCCCAACGCCACGCCTCCCCCCACCCTACACACACTTCGTGAATGCCAAGATGTCCTTTGCTGCATCCGTAACCATAAGCGAATTGGGCCAGAATCCTGTATAAGTCCAACATCATTCAGGTATGCTCCATATAAAGATATTCAATACTTGATTCCATTTGTGAAGAAAAATTCAGTAGTGAGTTGTGGCGCTTGTGCTCTTCAATTGCATGGTCTCCTTCACTGATGAAATAAAATATAGAGATAACTAATAATGCGGGTCCATCCCGAGTGTAATCACTATCAACGGATTTCCAATTATAAACACTTAACAACAAAGGTTAGTAGTGTTCGAGATCAGCGTGTGATTAAACTCGGAGGAAACTGGCTGTAAGGATTTACTGAGCACGATAACATGAGGAAGCTGAGTTACAATTAGTACCTGCCATCATTAATGCAGGGAGTGTCAGCAATCTTGTCAGCTCAGCTGTGTCTATGCTATTTCAGGTCCTTCAGATTGTCAGTTCAGTGACTTCTTCAAGCCAGTTCCCATGGCAATGTCATCAGGGCTCAACAATTGTATACATTTTAAATGTATAGATGTATTTATATCATGAGAAACGAGAAACACAGAATCAAAAGGATGTTAAAGTTAACCACAATTCTACATTTGAAAAGAGAATACTTATTGATACGCTTCCTTTTAAATGATTGATCTTCAGTGGATAACAGCTGCTTAGAATGCTCACTGTGGCTCTGAACTCTGTTGGATAGACCATCGATTTCGAGCTAATTTCCATTCAGCAATTAGCATTTCTGAAGCAGAAGAAAAGTGCTATTTAACCAAAGTCCCTTTTTTAACCAGTTTGGTGCAGGACACAGTATTTAACCTCATTCAGAAGGATTTGAACACTGGCTTTTTAAAATCACAATTACCCATTGATAATTTATGGACCAAAATAATAATATTTACCCATTTGTATCCGTAGATGACCGTTCACAAATTGTGAGCATGAATTTTTTTATCGTGCAGACGCTGCTGCCAACACAGCAACCATACCCCTAGGTAGCAAGCTGTGTAACCTGGTGTCAAGGAATATCCGAGAATACTAGACAACTTGCTAACTACAATGGCATAAATCATTACCCCAAGATGTGACAAATCCGCCAATTGACTAACAACCGGGTTCCTACTTACTACTTGGTAAATGGAGGTATTTGGAGAAGGAAACTTGCCTAAGGATTCAAATAATATTAAGAGTGGGAAAAATCACAAAACATAAAAATGGTATCAGGCATACATTTCCCAGGAATGATATCTTACTTGTTTTAAATGTAGTTTAAACATATTCGTCCCACCACACTCCTCAAAATAAAATACTTTCTTCTTAAATCCAAACTTTTTTTGTTCAGCTGAGGAGTTGGTTGTGTTTGATGTTCAAAAGTGACTGCAAACACACCTTGACAAGAATGTTCCAGTGCCATATGGGACAAATTAAATTTTGTCAGAAGCAATTACGGAGCTGAACCTTCTGATCTTTACGTTTCCCTCTGTGTGATGCGTTGCCTGAATTATTGATGGAAGATCTGCAGGATGGCAAATACCAGTGAGACATGGCTTCAGTTCCTTATCATGTAAGAGTAACACATACAGAATGTCTTCATTGTGAAACAGTGAACCCAGAGACATTTACACACAATAAAATGTGCACCTGCAGGGACCAAACTACTGATGATAACAGTTTAAATAAGTAGTCACGGCTGAAGAGATAACAAAAACTGAGCATTTTTAAAAGGAAATGTAACCAGAGACGACAGTCACGGGCTGAGGGTTCTTCAAGTGAAAGACAATGCCACTGCTGACAGAAAGTTATCTATTCACTATACTCAATGGTGACAAATACAGTCATGACCCTTTGCAGTAATTATGTGTGAAGCACTATAAAACTTTTAAACTTGATATGGTGCTCTGAACATGCAATTTCTTTCTTTCTGACAGGCTGCTTCTGCAGCTTGAAGTAATTAACAAAACACAGACTATCACCTGCAAAGTCAAATGGCATGCTGAGCGGAGGGTGCTGACGGGTTGATAATGGCGTTAGCTGGTCACAGAGATAGAAAGGAGCAAGGCCGTGGAGGGTCTTGAAGGTGAGGATTTGGTACTTTATCATCTTGGATTGGGAAGCCAGTGGCGCTGGGTGAGGTTGGGGGTTATAGGATCACGGAGCCTGGTGCGGGAGAGGACACGAGCTGCAGAGTTCTGAATGATCTGCAGCTTGTGGAGGGAAGAGTTGGGAAGCCCGACGAGCAGAGAGTTGGTGTCGTCGAGCCGAGATGTGACAAATGCATGGATGAGGTTCTTGGCTGCCTGAAGGGAGAGGCAGTGGCAGAGCTGGGCGATGTTGCAGAGGTGGGGGAAGGCAAAACGGGTCATGGCATGTAAGTGGGTAATCTATTGCTGTCGTGCTCTGCTCAATATTAACACATTCTTTATTTTTAGTGACTTTTTTTTCCTAAACATAATTATCCTCTTCATAGCAAGTACAAAACATTTTTTTTACACAGTTGTTGTTCAGTTTTTACTTCTCCTGCAAAATATTTCAAAAATTCAAAACATCACTACAGTTCTGACCCCTGATTCAAAGTTTCCATTCAATGTGAGGTTGCTATCAGCAAAACTAATCAAATCCTTGAATCTATCTTGAGGGCATTTAGTTATACGTTGAAAGAGGTTATTTTAACCTTGTACAGAACTCTGGTGAGGCCACATTCAAAATATTGTGTATAATTTTGCACATCCTACCTTCAAAATAATTGCGATGCTTTTCAGTGTTTTCAAAGAACAGGAATGGTACGTGGTCTTAGAGCTCTAGGTTTGGAGGACAGAGCAACAGAGTGGAACTTATTTTCATTGGAGTAAAAGACTTTTGAGAGAAGTTATGATCTAGATCTTTAAAATATGATAGAAGCAGGCTTGAAACAAGACAATGTAAGTTGAATACTAATGAGACTCATCTACAACTTCTGCTGGAACTTTCTCAGCAAGTTTCTATTGACTGAATAGTGTCATGGAATTTTTAATGTTCACCAATTTACTGTAAAGTATAATATTTTTTAAGTGAACATGGCATCCAGTTCACACACAATGTCCCACAAACAATAATAATAATTATCCTTGCGTTTGACATAGTGCCTTATCACATCTTCTAGACATCTCAAAGGGCTTCACAGAATATACTGTAAAGTGAATGGACTGAAAGTGAATTAAAGTGTATATTTGTGGGCGAAACTTGGCAGCCAATTGAGCACAGCAGTGTCCTACAAACAGTTGTGGATTGAGTGACCAAATTATTATTATTTTTGTTTTTAGGGATTATTATCTCCGGAAAAGCGATCCAACAATCGACTAACAACCAAGTTTCTACTTACTGCTAGGTAAACAGAGGTGTGTGGAGTAAGGAAACTTGCCCGAGGTTCTGCTATGCCAGGAATGGAACCCAGGTCTCTCGCTTGCGAGGTGAGTACTCCAACACAATGAAGTGAATGACCAGTTTTATCGTGTTGATCTGATTTTTGTCATGGGATACTGATTCACAAATTGTGCTATAGGTTCTTTAACACCCACTTGAGCAAACAAATGCAACCTTGGTTTAACATTTCATATGAAGGAAAGAACCTCCAACAATGCAGTATACCCCAGAACATTGAAATATCAGCCAAAACTATATGAGCTCTAAATTCCCGATGTGGGGCTCGCTTCTGACCCAGAGGCAAGAGTGCTGCCAAGTGCATTATGCTGACACTTAAGTTAAAGACTTGAGGTCATCTAATTATAGTAAGGATAATAAGTGCAGCATAAAACAATTATTTTTCCACCTAACTCATTACTTTCCAGGACCTTGTGACTGTGAAACTCTTTACCATCCTCGGTCTCCCTTTTCGCCTATGCGGAGTCATCTAACCATTATTTCTTGATTTATTTTGTTTTCTTTCCTGCCTTTTTATAAAAAAATGATAAGCCTGGGTGAAGGACACTAACAAGGATGAAAATTGTAGGAAAGAAAAGGAGATAAATCAACGGGCAGTAGTTAGCCATCAAACCTGTAAGATTGTATGAAGAAGGGAAGACTTGATTTCATCATCACAATGTCCTTCACTTGAGTTTCTCACTGTTACAAAAAAGGATTGTAAGAATCAAGAATCAAATTGATAAGTTAAGCCTGTTTTCTTTGGAAAAAATAAACTTTTTGGGTGACCTCAATTAACTTTTCCAATTTGAATGTTAATAGAGGTGAGAAGCAATGTTAGATGTGTAAATTAACACTGATAGTGTTAACTGCAGCCAGTTAATTATCAATTGGTCCATCTTTGAAGCCTATCCCCAACACTACTCACCAATGCATCCAGATGCTGATTGAGTTATTCAATGGTTATGCGCTGACTTTGTGGCTCACAGATTTTTCAATTGGTTAAACTGGTATCACAAGATCACAAGACTGGTTTGAATGAAGGAGGACCTTTGGCCCATTTCATCTCATCCTTCGAGAACACCCATCCTACAATCGTCCCATCATAGCATCAAGCTGTTTTGTTTAAATGAATCCCAGCCTCAACCAGTTCCAGTTGGTAATAACTCTCTGGATAATAATAATAATGATTATTATTATAATCCATGTATTTGGTTTAGTTCCTTCATGTCAGCAGGATGTCCCAAAGTGCTTCACATGATTTTACTGTGAAGTAGAGTTATTGTGTATTTGGGGGTGAATGCGCCAGCCAATTTGTGTACAACAGTGTCTCACAAACATTCATGAAGTGAATGACCAATTTTATTTGGGGGATTGCCAACCAGAACACCAGGAGAAACTCCCTTCTCTTTTTGAACTGTTCCATGGGATCTTTAACGTCCACCTGAACAGGCAGAAGGGACCTCAGTTTAACATCTCATCCGAAGTACAGAAAAAGTAAATACTTTCTGATGTCTGTCCTGAAATTACCCTTTTTAAACCTAAACTTGTGTCCTCTTGTTTTACTATCTCAATGTATTTATGTTGTTCCAGGTTTACTTTCTTAATCCAATTAAAATTCTTATAAACCTCTATATGGATAAAACTTGTGTAAAACCTATATTTTCAACTGTGCTTTTGGCCACATTCCCCCCACCCCCACAACTCTTCCTTCCCCAACTTACTATCCAGTAGCCTGTGTGAAGCACTTTGAGATATCCTCCCAATGTAAAAGGTCAATGTAAATTGTTGTTGTTGTTCTGGAAATATTCAGTACTCTGAATGTTAAAGGGATAATCGCCTTAATGAAAAAAGTGTTTGGCAAGGAATATTTAATTTGTTTATGAACATGCAATCCAACAATGCATTTTGCACACGCCTGTGATTATGACAAAGTGACACAGTGCTAGGCTGATCCCTCTCCAGTTCCAAATAATAAAACGGCTGATGAACATTATTGTTCTAGATACACATTATCCCTTTACAAACCCAAAGTTGCAGAGTGAAACAAAAGAGGAGCCAAGGGTAATGAGAAAATCAGGTCCATTGATGGAAATGTCAATAACCGCCCATTTATATTATGCAGCTAACTAAAGCCAAAGTTGGTAAGTGATTAATGGCTTATCGTATATGCTGCTTGCTGAGTTTCCCTGTAATCAATTACAAATTATTTCTCAATAAACATTCAGTAATAAAATCAAGATCGTTATTCCTTCAGGATGAACATAATCAAAACCGTAATATGGAGTATATGAATCTCCAGTGATGAAAAGCACTGCTCAGAAAGAACAGACCTAAAACTGAGTAAAATTGCAGTAAAGATTTCACAGCATGTATGAGATCAAGAACACACACTCTGGAGTAGTGTGGTTCAGTTGGTAGCACTCCTGTTTCTGAGTTAGAAGAATTTGGAGTCACGCCCAGGCCTAGATGTGAGCTCACAGGCTAATAATAATCCAGTGTAATATTAGAGGAATTATACCATGTTGGAGGAGTGATGCTTTGTTCGTGGTGATGGAATACAGATGAGATATTAAACCAAAGTCCCATCTGCCTGTTTTAAGTGGTCGTTAAAGATCCCACAAAACTATTTGAAAGGAGAAGAGAGTTTCTCCCGTATACTAACCGATAATTCTCTTGATTAATATAGTCATTCACCAGATACCGAGTTATGGGTCATTGCTGTGCTGGCCATGCTGACAGCAGCGCTAAAGCCAACAGGCGAGGGTCCCACCCGCACACAGGCCAACATCAGGGGATGCTCACCGTATAGAACAGCGGCCCCAAAAAAAGGGAATGTAAAGTAAAGAATGGAATGTTTTGTATTGGGAAACATGGGAAAAAATGTAACAAAATATGTTGTACTGTGTGTTGTTTTTGAGTTGCTTGTTGTACCAAACACTATATTTACTAATAAATATATATTCAAAAAAAGTGTGCAAAATCATTGATGCATTTGCTTATCGAAAAGCAATCCCCACATGTGAAAATATAGTATTTGCTGTAAAGTGCTTTGAAATGTTTTGACATTACAGCAACTATAAAAGCTACATTTCAGGCAGGAGCAGACCATTGGGTCACTAGTTGACCCATCCACAGGATTCCTTCAATATATATATCCAATAGCAACAACTTGCATTTCACTTGGGCAGCATCTTGTAGCACTTAACAGTGGAGGAATGTTTTGCTGAGCCAGACAGAGAAGAGGGGTGACCACAAGCACAGTCAAAGAGGTAGGTCTTCATGTACAATAGGCAGGCAAGGAGGTGACAAGGTGGAGGAATTGAAGTTGAGTGTTCCAAAGTTTCAGGGCCTAGTGACTGAAAGCCTACAATGGTGGAGCGGTGAGGATGCAGGACACATAGAAGCAATGGGGTGGGCTGTGGAGTGCAGTATGAGCAGGTTGGAGAGATAGGGAGGAGCCAGCATGTAACCTAAATCTGTAAGTGCAAAGATCTTGATCTATTCCGATTTTAAACAGTAACCCTAAATTCCTTTGGTCAGTGGGAACTTGATCAGCTGGTTCGTGAAACTTTTTGTAGTTCGTTGTTCCAGTCTGTTCATCCTTTTACTAAATATTTATTTTTATGCATTTCCTACTTTCTTTGTTGTCCATATTTTGATAATATAACAACTTGCATTTATATAGTGCCCTTCATATGGTGTAATACCTCAGAGCAATTTAAACCTATGTTCTTGATTTTTGCAGAATAAATTACTGGCACTAAATTTTACAGTTTAATAATCTTAAATATATTTATCCAGTCACTCAGCAGTCTCTTTTGTAGCAACAGAAATATCATTGGGTAGCTATTTTTTCTTCAATGCTCTATCCCTATAATGAATATATATAATCAATTCATCAGTTAACCTAGTAGTCCCTCCAACAGCTAAATGATCTCTTGCAATAAGAAGACTAAAACTTGAAGCAGTATTGATATACATTGTCAAGGTTACATTACATTTTCAAATCATCTCTATTCACCTATGTGTTGCACCCTTGGCTATAACTACCTGGTAAGACTATATCAATAGTTTTAGTGATCTGTCCACTAAAATCCCCAAATCTCCCTATTGTTTTAATACAATAAAATATAATAAATATCCTTACATTGGGTATATCACCTTTCACATCATGAGAACGTCCCAAAATATACTGTAAAGTGCAGTGATTGTGTCTTTGTGCATGAATATGTTTTCATTCAGTGAACAATTTTACACCACTCTTCCTTCTGCTGAATTTCATAGTATTATATTTTTACATTAAACTGCATCCTCCACCTACCTGCCCTCACTTTAGCTTTGTCAGCTGATTCTAAATATATGTAACATTCACTTTCATCATTTTCCACTGCTGTTAATTTAGTGAAAACAACTTTGATCTAATGCTGACCTTCAAATTATTTGTAAATTATATCAGAGCAAACTATTTCAGAGCAAACAGATTTGTTGAAAGCAAATCATGTCTAACAAACCTGACAGAGTTTTTTGATGAAGTAACGGAGAGGGTGGATTTAGGTAGTGCAGTTGATGTAGTTTTCATGGATTTTCAAAAGGCATTTGATAAAGTGCCACATAAGAGACTTGTATTAAAGGGACAGTGGCAGTATGGATACAGAACTGTCTGGGAGACAGAAAGCAGAGAGTTCTGGTGAACAGTTGCTTTTCTGACTGGAGGGAAGTGTGCAGTGGTATCCCCCAGGGGTCGGTATTGGGACCACTGCTGTTTTTGATCTATATAAATGTCCTGGACTTGGGTATAGGGAGTACAATTTCCAAGTAAGTATGCTTTTTTAACAGCTTTATCTACCTGCCAACTTCCTCCTCCCTAAATGCATCACGATAAAGCTGTTAAAAAAGCATACTTACTAGGTTTTTAGGGGCATAGAAGAACAAAAGTCAGGAAGTTATGATAATCGTTTATAAAACACTGGTTAGGCCTCAGCCTGAGTACTGTGTTCATTTCTGGGCACCAGGATGTCAAGATATTAGAGAGGGTGCAAAGGAGATTTACCAGGATGGTACCAGAAATGGGGGACCTCAGTTATCAGGAGAGGCTAGAGAAGCCAGGATTATTCTCCTTGGAGCAGAAAATGTTAAGAGGAGACTTAATAGGAGTTTTCAAAATTATGAGGGTATTCGATAGGGTGAACAAGGAGAAACTATTTCCACTGGCAGGTGGGTCAGTAACCCGAGGACACCTATTTAAAATAGTTGTTAAAAGAAACAGAGGGGAGGTGAGCAATTTTTTTTTCACACAGTTGGGATCTGAAATGCATTGCCTGAAAGAGTGGTGGAAGCTGATTCTGTAGAAAGAACATTAGAGCCGTGATGAGGGTGCAAGGTGGTTTCACGAGGATGATATGAAATTAAAGTATATACCACATTATAATAAAACCTTAATAAACTGGGTTGGATTCACTAGTACAGAAGGTTAAAAGCAGATCCAATTGATGTCTACAAAATTATGAACACGTATAGCATTTTCCTCTCCCCTGCTTGAACCTCAACCCCATCCTTGTGAAATGCTCAGAGACATTATCCAAAGTGAGTGGTGCAATAGAAAGATAAATTGTTCTGATTTATTTCCACGAGTTGGTTAATTGGTAACGAGGTGATACTGTGTAAACACAAGATTAGAAAAAAATAATAGTAAACCTTACATTTGATATAGTGCTTTACAAAAACAACAACAACTTGCACTTTTTTAGCGCCCTCCACTCAGAATAGCATCTCGGAGTGCTTAACAGTAGTAGAGCCTGACTCTGAGCTGGGTGGGGAGGTGACCATCGAAACAAAAGGTTTTCAGCAGGACTTGAAAAGGGGAGAAAGAGGGCAAGGCAGACGGATTGAAGGAGAGTGTTCCAGAGTTTTGGGGCGTAATGACTGAATGCAAGTGGTTGAGCGGAGGGCGTGAGGGACAAGCAGAAGGCCGGTGCTAGTTGACGGAGGCCCCGGGTGGTGGATAGGGAAGTGAGGAGGTCGGAGAGGTAGCGAGATGCCAGAGAAAAAAGATAGGGAACCTTTATTAGATTGTCAAAGCAAACATTCTACAGTTGAAAGACGGCAAGAACGAGACTCTCCTGATTGGCTTGAGCTAGTGCTTCCACACCTCAGATATCGGCAGCATCAGCATCCATGGATATACACTCCACCTCACCAAGCCAGTCAGGAACCTAAGCATCTTCTTCGACCCTCAACTGTGCTTTCTCCTCCACATCCATGCTATGACCCGCTTTGCCTTCCACCGGCTCCGCAACATTGCCTGACTCTGCCACTTCCTCACACTTCAAGCCACCGAAACCCTCATATATGCTTTTGTTTCAGCCAGGATCGACTATGCCAATGCCCTGCTTGTCGGCTCCCCATTCTTCCCTCCACAAGCTGCAGATCATCCAGAACTCTGCAGCTCATGTCCTCTCTCGCTCCAGGCTCCGTGACCCCATCACAAGCACCCTCGCCTGGCTCCTACATGCAAAACCATGCTCCACTGGCTCCCCATCCCTCAGAGGATCGTATTCAAAATGCTCATCCTCACCTGCAAGGTACTCCATGGCCTTGTTCCCTCCTATTTCTCCAACCTGCAAACCCCTTATCAACCTGTCCACTCACTCTGCTCAGCAGACTCCAGCCTGCTCCATGTCCCCCGCCTGGCCCACTCCACCATCAGCGTATGGGCTTTCAGCCTCTCTATCGCCATCCTCTGGAACTCCATCCCACATTCCCTTTACCATGCTCCCTCCCTTGCCTCCTTCAAGACTCATCTCAAGGCCCTCCTCTTCAACCGTACCTTTGATCACTCTCCTTCACCCACCTGCCCTCCACTCTCCCTGATCCTAACCCCCTGCTCGGATCCTAATCCCTGACTGTTGACCACCTTGGGATGTCCTCCCAACATGAAAGGAGCTTTACAATGTAATTTTGTATTGTATTGTCTCACAACATTTATTGTAAAATGATGTGACTTTGTGTATTTTTTGTGGGCGTTATCACTGAATAGAGAGATTTTTTTTACACAGAGTTATAAGGATGTGGAAGGCGTTACCACAAGTGGTTATTGAAGCTGAGTCAATTAGATAATTTAAAGACAATTGGATGAACACTTGGCAAATGAAGTTATAAAAGGATAGAGAGTAAAAAACAAGGATACCTGATTAGAGTAGATTACATGATACAACTATGATGGGTTGAATGGCCTCTTTCTGTACTACAATTCAATGGTCCTAAATTGGGTGTGACGCTCTCATAGGAACGGAATCTATTCTGCTGCTGTTATCAATACTCCGAACTGGATGCTTTTGCACGTAGGAGTTTTTGGGGGGATTTGCAAGCTATATATCCCCCATGATAATACTCCTTTAATAAAAAAATTATTAGAAATAGTAAAATAGGAGAAAAGAATGAGCATCTCTTTGCGGTCCTTTTACTTCTAGTAATGAGAAAATATTGGACTATACCCCCGCTGTGCTCAATGACTTACAGAAAGTTTATTGGTCTAAAACAACAAAATCCATATATTTACAGCATTCAAGAGGAATCAGGATGCAGTAGAATGCTTTGTGTGATTAATTATGTAAACTGTTGCAGAAAAGGAAACAGGCTTCTCACTATGAGGTCTCTTTATCATGGTGTCCTAGTGTGAATAAAACTATAATTGCTTTCTCTTCCAACAGAAATGTGATGTTGATGAGTAGAGAAAACAATTTCCTTCTGTGGGCCTCACATCCCTCCCTCCCATTTGTACTCCACTGGGCCCAAAAACCCATGAACAATTTAAACAGCTCACGCAAGTGTGGCAGTCACAGCATATGACTTGTCAAGTTAATATATGACTGTGCATAATTGGCCTTGTTGTTAGGTTACGAAGGGAGACAAATAAAAGTGATTGAGCTCCAAAGCGTTGTAGCGTTTCAGCGGAGGCTTTTTTCTGTTCACTGGCGACATGGAAGGAATTCAAATATACATAAACGTGTCCATTTTTAGCTGAGGAATTTGCTGAGTCTTCATCAATTTTAAAAGTACTCAGTAAAATAAAGGGAGGGATACAGCTGCCCGTGGTAAGCCAACATTTGAATGTTGCTGAAAGTCAGCCTCTGGCCTGCATTAATTGATCCTCTGAACTGTTGAGTCCTCCTTGACCTAAAGGTGAACTGAACTAATTAGAAAGGTTGTGCAATTGGAATTAGCTGTTTGAATAATGGTTGCTCGTTCTTCACTCTCTCTTAGCATGTCTGCTGATACAGCAGAAGGAAGAACTACACTGCCTGTCTATAAAATCAGGTAGGAGCAGGACATCTGGGCTGAGTGTACAGAAGAAGGTCGAAAAGGGAGGTTATGTTACAAAGATGTCCGCACAGACAGACATAGAGAATGGCAGGGACTGCTATCTCCAAGCTTTTAGCTGAAAGGATGATTTATATTTGCATCAGTAGCAGTGTTCATGAAAAAATTGCAGTTTTGTAGTTCTGTATTACCTTGAAATATCTCACAGTTTGTCCCAGTAATATACTGTTAAATGTAGAGACTGCTTTTGTAAAGCAGGTTTTGCACACAGCAAGTGACCAGACACAGTCAGTGCAATGAATGACCAATAATCTGAAAAAGAAAAGCTACTGAGAGAAACTGCTTTCCCGTGTTGAATAGAGTCATGGGATCATTCAAGTCCACCTGAACAGACTGATGGGACCTAGGTTTCATAATAATAATAATCCTTGTGTTTGATATTGCTCCTCATCATATCTTTGAGACGTCTCAAAGCGCTTCATGGCATATACTGTAAAGTGTAATGACTGCATTTTGTGGGTGAAATGCGACAGCCAATTAATCTTTAAAACAAAGGATAGCATCTTCCTTAATACTACACCTTGAAGGGTCAGCCTAGATTTTGAGGTTGAATCCCAACCTGAGACTTCAAACCCCAACCTTCTGACCCAGAGGTGAGAGCGCTACCAACTGAGCCAGGCTAACACCCTGTTCAACACAAGTGTGCTCGTTTCCTGATCCTGCAACTTTCCAACAGACGTTAATCCATCTGTCCTATAAACAGGCTAAGACAACATTAAAAAAAAGTTTGTATGTAACACCTTGGGTCATCCTGCCAAAGTGAGCGATGCTATACAACTGAAATGTGTTGGTGCTGTTGTGAATGTTGTCTATACCATTTAATAAACCTTCAGTTTAATTTATATCTCGTCTTCTTTTATTTTGACCTTGGAGCTAATGGTGACTCATCACCTCGGTTTTTATTCAGTAAGCTGCTCAGTGACCAGTTTGTTATGCTGTGCTTGGAAGTAATATTGCTTCACTTCCAGTATCAGAGGGACATTAGAATTCACTGCATATTATTCCATGGAATGAAAGAGATTTAAGTGGACAAATGTATTGCTTGAGCTATGTGATATGTTACACTCTTTTGCTACTGCAATTTTAGTGTGGATATAAAAAGGAAAATAATCACTGATGGTAACCAATCTCTTAAGCCAACTTAAAATCGGGTATGTTTCTATGTTTTTGTGCAGTCTATTAGACACGGCTAAGGCCTTTGATATTATTAGAGAGTCAATCATACTCTCAGCTCTTTAATATGCATTAGAGACTTCAGTGGATGTGCAGTGCTTTACTCAGCCTTGGGGGAGAAGAATCTTGAATGCAGAAGAAGATTTACCTTGCTCCATGAACAAGTTGAGTTGTCCACGCTAGTTTTCAGAGAATGAGTAAAACATTCTCGGACAATAAAACCCGAGCACCAGAACTAAATAGTGACATGGTAACAGAGATGTGCCATAATACAGTATCTAGATAGATTCTTATTGATGCAGTTACACAGCTACAAAAATGAAACCTTGTTCACGAGGGAGAAGGGAACAGGGAGTGTGGACCATTGTGTGAGTATAACAACAACAAGATTGCATTAAAAGAGCGCCTTTCACGTCAGGAGGACATCACGAGGCATTGGACAGTTGGATCGGGACCCGAGGAGGGGCGACATAGTCAGGGTGAGGGGAGGGAAGGGAGGGAACGAGGAGGGGTAGAGAGTCGAGAGGGGAGCTGAAGGCACGGCCGAAGAGAAAGGTCTTGAGACCGGCCTTGAAGGAGGAAAGGGAGGAGGCGGCGAAGGCACTGGGGGATAGAGTTCCAGAGCCTCGGGGCTGAGAGGCTGAAGGCCCGGCCACCGATGGTAGGGCGGTTGGGGCGGGGGATGTGGAGCAGACCGGAGCCAGAGGAACGGAGGGTACGGGCAGGTAAGTAGGGGGATAGTAGGTCAGAGAGGTAGGAGGTAGCAAGGCCGTGAATGGCCTTATTGGTGAGGCTGAGGATCTTGAATTCGATCCTCTGGGGGATGGGGAGCCAGTGGAGGCGAGCGAGGGTGGGAGTGATGTGGTCACGAAGCCTGGTGCGGGACATTACACGAGCTGCAGAGTTCTGAATGACCTGCAGCTTGTGGAGGGAGGTGCCGGGAAGGCCGGCGAGGAGAGAGTTCCCATAGTCCAGCCTTGAGGTGATAAAGGCGTGGACCAGAGTTTCAGCAGCGTGAGGGGTGAGGTAGTGCCGTAGTCTGGCGATGTTCCGTAGGTGGTGGAAGGCGGTGCCAGTTGTGGAGCGGATATGAGGGAGAAAGGACAGCTCAGGGTCGAACAGAACACCGAGGTTCCTGACCGGCTTTGAGAGGTGGAGAGTGCAGCCTTGGATGCTGATGCTATCAGCGCCTGAGGTGCGGAGGCGCTGACGTGAGCCAATCAGGAGGGCCTCATTTTTGCGCACGTTGAGCTGAAGAAAGTTGTCTCTTGTTCAGGACTCGATGTCGGACAGGCAGCTGTCAGGACATCGGTGGTCGTGGAGTTGAGGGTAGAGGAGGAAAGGTAGAGTTGTCATCCGCATACATGTGGAAGTTAACCCCATGTCTGCGGATGATGTCACCAAGGGGGAGCATATATTTAAGCGAGAGACCTGAATTCAATTCCAGGCAGGGCGAAACCTTGGGCAAGTTTCCTTACTCCACACGCCTAATAATAATCCCTCCAAAACCAAAAACAATAATAAATTGGTCATTTTCAATCTACGACTGTTTGTGGGACATTGCTGTGCGCAATTGGCTGCCGCGTTCGCCCACAAATATACAGTCAATTCACTTTACAGTATATTCTGTGAAGCGCTTTGGGACGTCCTCCTGACATGAAAAGTGCTATATCAAAATGCAAGGATTATTATTATTATTATTATATAGAGGGTGAAAAGGAGGGGACCGAGGACAGAGCCCTGAGGGACACCGCACGAGACAGTGCGGGGGGTGGAGGAAAAGCCGTTAGCGGAGACAAAATGATGACAGTGGGAGAGGCAGGACCTAAGCCACTCAAGGACAGGGCCTTGAAGGTTGAGGTGGGAGGACAAGCGGTGGAGGAGAATAGAGTGGCTATGAGCAGCACGGAAACCCGACTGGAGGGGTTCAAAAAGTGAATGGGAGGAGAGGAAATAGCGCAGCTGGGAGGCGACGACCCTTTCGAGAACCTTGGACAGGAAGGGGAGGTTGGAGATGGGCCAGTAGCTTGATAGCTGCGACGCATCAACGGTGGGTTTTTTCAGTGTGGGAGTGATGGTGGCAGTTTTGAGGGGAATGGGAACAGAGCCAGAGGTTAATGGTATAAACAAAAACATGGGATAGTTAAGCCAAATTGCCTATTATCGTGCTGCAACATTCTGTGTAATTCAATGTCATTTTTGATTTTGTTCTTTGTAAACATCAAATATTAAAAAGAGTTTGCTTCTGTTTTGTGTATTTCAGTATTTTTAGCCTGGGTAACCCACAGCAATGAATTAGCTATTATTCAAGTGGTGGTATGGTCTATACAGAGACTGATGGCGTTTTCATTGTTCTAGGTTAATGTAGGTGATGAATTGTTCAAATGGTCTGTGTAAAGTTGATTACACTACACATCTGTCATATGCAACCAGATAATTATCTAAAACAACAACAACAACAACAAGATTCCATTTATAAAGCGCCTTTCACGTCAGGAGGACGTCCCAAGGCGCTGCACAGTTGGGTCATGACCCGAGCAGGGGGGAAATGGTCAGGGTGAGGGGAGGGAAGGGAGGGAGCGAGGAGGGGGGAAATGGTCAGGGTAAGGGGAGGGAAGGGAGGGAGCGAGGAGGGGGAAGAGAGTCGAGAGGGGAGCTGAAGGCTCGGTCAAAGAGAAAAACAATGTCAACTGCAAGGGTATGGGGAAAGAGCAGGTAAATGGGACTGAAAGGATTGCTCTTAAAAGAGCACCATAGACATGATGGGTCAAATGTGCTGTAAATATTTATGGTTCCTCAGTTGGGTAATGAAGGAGTCAAAAATAATGGATGCTAATGTTGAAAAATTAGGTACTTTTAATTTTTTGCTTTTTATTTTTATTGCTGGAGGCGAGAACGAGGATGGATATTAAAGATCCCAGGGAGTAAGTAAGAGATTATAAGAGATTAAGAGACAAGAGAGTAAGCAAAAGATTTCGCCCACAAATATACAATCAATTCACTTTACAGCATATTCTGTGAAGCGCTTTGAGACATCTAGAAGACGTGAAAAGCGCTATATCAAATGCAAAAATTATTATTATTATAGATTATCATTAGACCAGGTGATTCATATGGAAAAAAACACCAGTGCAAAACTGTTTGGACAAATAGTCTATTTCTATGTTGTAAAAGCTTATGATTAGGGAGGACAAGGAAAACAGATTTACTGCATCATTACCAGTGATGACCACTATTCCTCAACCGGGTATCTGACATGTGGAAATCCTTCACCGTACGTTAGAGCAGGAATGGCCAATTTGTGGCCTATGGGACTATTTTACGCATGTGTAATGCGCTCCCACAGGCCACAAGTTGGCCATCCCTGCTTTAGAGTATCCAAACCAAACGGAGAGTTCAATGCATTCCACCTAAGATATTTATTGGAATGGAATGCGCATTCTATCCTTGGAGCGATGCAGCCTGCTTACCTAATTCCGCATATTATTAGGCACAGATTGGCAAGTACCAAACCTTGGGGATCCCACAGTATGTGTTGAGGTACTGTTGGAGTCTAATGAGCTTAAAACGTAAAGCTTACCATTGGGTGCCTGTTTTTCTGCTGGTTGTCCAGCTAGGACCCTACCCACTAGGGCTTGGCTTGCAAGGTTAACAGGCGGTGAATGGGATGAATCCTTGACCCCAAGGATTGGTTTGTCCTGCCATGAGCCAGCCTGGCTGTGCTGTCATTAGCAGTGCCCTGGAATACAACGGATCCACCTGGCTGAGGAACTGGGCTGCCATGACTGGCACAGAGGACTAGCTCATTTCTGACATTTTGTTGTCAAACATATCATTATTCCTTCACTTTTGTGTTGTTTAATCTTAGAATAGGTGCAAATTGTTGCCATTCATTTTCAGCTGTGTGTTTATCTTGTTTCAAAAAAGTTGAAGAGATTACATAGAGCATTAATGTAACTTCACCAGTTTTACAATTCATTACCAAGCTTAAGGGTTAGGTTGGAAACAGTGAATTCACTTGTTCAAAGAGACATGTCTGTCTCTGTTTGCAGTCAAATTCAATAATCCTCTCTGGAAAAGAGACATGAGTTTCTGGCTGTCCACGTTATAGTGAGGGTATATGATTCATGGGAGTAGAGAACATCATCTGCAGGGGAGGAAAGAAGTGATCTGCAAAACCAGTCCAGGCAAAGCTAAAGAAACAAACCTACTGCAGTAGTTGTGGAACTTACCTGACAACAGCCCATATCAAAATCCAAATACCAAACTGTCCAGTTGTCTAAGGTGGCAGAAGATACCCCTATAACAACAGCAACACCAACTTGCATTTATATAGTGCCCTCCACACTGGGCGGCGTCCCAGAGCGCTTAACAATGGTTGAGCCCGATGCTGAGCCAAGGGGAGGGGGAAAGTGACCAAAGGCATGTTTGAAGAGGAAGGTTTTAAGGCACAACCTGAATATTGGGAAAGAAAGTCAAGGCAAAGGGATTGAGGGACGGAGTTCCATAGCTTCGGGGAGTAGTGGCTGAAGGCGCGGCCGCCTATTGTGAAGCGGAGGATTCGAGGGACAAGGAGAAGATCAGAGCCAGTAGAGCAGAGACAGCGGGTCGTGCTGTGAGGAGAGAGGAGGCTGGAGAGATAGGGGGTGCCAAGATGTGGAGGGATTTAAACACAAGAGTGAGGATCTTGAAGTCGATCTGCTCTGTGACAGTTTGGCAAGGACTGGGGTAATCAAGGTGCAGAGTTTAGTGAAGGTGAGAATGCAGATAGAGTTTAGGATGAGTTGAATTTTGTGTATACTGGAGGAGGGAAGACCAGTGAGGAGGACGTGAGAGTAGTCCGGCCAAGAGTTGATGAAGGTGTGGACAAGTGTTTCGGCAGCTTGTGGAGTGAGGTATTGTCGGAGACGGGCAATGTGCCAGAGGTGGAGGAAAGCGGTCCTGGTCAGGGATCGGATGTGGGGGAGGAAGGACAACTGGGGATTGAATCTGACGCCCATGGGTCAGAGAGTTTTAAGAACAGATTGGGTAGGTTGAGGAGGTCGGAACTGCAGGACAGAAGACATCATTGGGAGACAAAGTGTATGGCTTCCATCTTGTTGACTTTTAACGGTAAGAAATTTGCACGCATCCAGGACTTGATGTCGGTCAAACAAGATGACAGAGCATCAGAGGACTGGAGGAGGAGAGGTAGTGTTTAGTGTCATCCACATACATGTGAAAGTTAATCCCGTGCCCGCGGATTTCATCACCAAGAGGGAGCATATAGCTGAGGAAGGGGGCCAAGGATAGAGCCTTGGGGTACCCTGCAAGTCACCGGGCGGGGGCGAGAAGAAAAACCATTTGTGGAAATTAAGTGCTGGCAGTTTGTAACGTAGGACTCGAACTGGTCCCACTGAGATGGATGATAGAGGAGAGGAGGTGGAGGAGGATGATGTGATCGAATGTGTTGAACGTGGTAGAGAGGTCCAGGAGGACAAGGAGGCAGAGGGAGCCCTGGTCCCAGATAAAGAGGGCATCATTTGTGACTTTCACGAGCGTTGTTTCTGTATTGTGGGCAGGGCCGAAACCGGACTGGAGGGGTGCGAGTAGGGAGCGGAGGTTGATGTGTGCGTGAAGTTGGTTGGCAATAACATGTTCCAAAGCTTTGACCAAGAATGACAGGATTGAGATAGAGCGTTAGTGGCCAAGGTTGGAGGGCTTAATGCTAGGTTTTTAAGGAGGGTGGTGATGACAGCCATTTTCACGGGGAGTGGAACTGATGCTGAGGAGAGGGATTGATTAATGGTGTCTGCCAGCAGTTGGCAGAGGAGGGGGAACTGGGTGATCAGCAGCTGGATGGGGAGGGGGTTGAGGCAGCAGGTGGAGGGTTTCATCAGGGTGGTGGAGGATGTGAGGGAGGAAGGAGAGATGGGGGCAAAGGAATGTAGGTTGGGGCCATGGTAATAGCTGAGGGAGGGGTGGGTGAAGGAGACGGAAAAGGGGTGGGGTAGTAGGGGTCACGGGGCAGGGGAATGAGGCTGACAGGTGGATGTTTTCTATTTTAGAGGTAAGGAAGTCCACGACCAATTCACACTTGGTGTTTGACATAATAATTGAGGGTGCTGGAGGAGATGATGGGTGGTGGACAATAGGAATTTGGAGCTGTTTTTGGCCTCCACAATGATCTTTGAGTGGTACACAGTTTTTGTTTGTGAGAGGGAACAGCGGTAGGTGTAAAGGTGCTCAACCCAAAGCTGCTGGTGAACTGTGAGGCTGGTTTGCTGCCACCTGGGCTCGAGCAACTGGGTTTGTGATTTTAGGGAGCGGTAATGGCTGTTGTACCAGGGGGAGTGGGTAGGTGTGGAGATGATCCCGGAGTTTAGGGACACAAGGGAGTTGAAGGTGGAGGAGAGGCGATCATTGAGCAGCTTTACGGCTGCATCAGGATCTCTGCAATTGGAAGGCCAGAGGAAGTGGAGGTCTGAGGACAGGAGGGCATTTGTGAGAGTCTCGGGGGGGAAGCCAAGATTGTGGGTCGGGGAGTTTATATGGAGGGTGAGATTTAGGGTGGAGAGGAGTGCCGTGAAGTCAGAGGAAGTGAGGCAGAAGGATTTGAGATGAAGGTTGAAATTGCCCTCAGTGGAGTAAAATATTATATTTAGGGACATTTAAGAAGTGTTGAATTTATCTACAATACAATGACAAGATTTAATAAAATGAACAACAGTGTGTTAAGTGTTTGGCACAATGTCCCCCTCTATATTACTTATTATGCAGCTGTGTGTCTCTGTTCAGGCACTTGAGACCAAAGCAGATGGTTTTTCCAACTGTAAGTGAACCACAATTTTCAGCTGACAGCTGAGCTGTGTGAAATTAGTTGGTAACGTATATATTGTTATTGCACTGGAGAATATGGCTGACTCGAAGGAACCATCTCTCTTGTTTTTAAAGTGAAATAGTCCTGGCAATTGTTCATTACATCTTTTTAAAAAAGTTTTGTTTAAGTTTTGTGATTTTTTTAGGAATAAGAATCAAAATATTTTGGCACTTTTAAAGATGGCGAATTGTTTTCTTATTTATTGTTTGTACTTATTTATTATTTTCCTTTCAATTTTGTTTCCCTCATCTGCTAAAAGCATGGGCGCCTGCTGAGGTTATTCTGTATGAGCCTAGGTAGGGAGTGTTGATAAGCTGTGCATTAAGTGGGGTTGTCCAAATCCCTGACCGTCTTCACCTTGGGACATCCTCCCGACATGAAAGGCGCTATACAAATGTAATATGTTGTTGTTGTCAGAACGGAACCCAATCCTGTCCTTCCCCCTTCATACCTCTGTTATCCAGATACCTGTCCATTTAAACACCAGGTTGTTAGTTGATTGACGGATCGCTTTTCTGGGGGTAATAATCCCTCAACAAAATAATAATAATTTGGTCTCTCAATTTGGTCACGACTGTTTGTGGGACACTGCTGTGCACAATTGGCTGCTGCGATTCGCCCACAAATATACAGTCAATTCATTTTACAGTATATGCTGTGAAGTGCTTTGAGATGACTAGAAGACGTGAAAGGCGCTATATTAAATGCAAGGATTATTATTATTATCCCTATTGATTCCACCTCTGCAGCTTTCTGGGAAGAAATGTTTCCTGTCCTCATATCTAACCATCTTTGTTCTGAATTTAAGGCTATGCCTCTTGTAATAGTTCCTTCTAGAAAAGCGTAGAACCATCTACTATCTCACATATCAATTTCTTTCATTATTTTGAATGCTTCAATCAAATTGCCCCTTAACCTCCTCTCCTCTAAAGAATATAATAATAATAATCCTAGCATTTGGTATAGCATCTTATCACGTCGTTGGACAGCTCTAATATTCTGTTAAGTGGATTCACTAATTATTTTGTGGGTGAAATACAGTAGCCAATTAAGTGATCAATTTTTTAAAAATATGTATAACCCCATTCTACCCAGCCTCTCATCATTGCTAACACAGTGGATTCTAACACAAGCGCTCTGGGTTGCTACCCCACATGAAGGGCACTATATAAATGCAAGTTGTTGTTAACGCAGTGGATTCCTCTATAGCTACAAATCTCCAATTAATGATACTAAATACTCATGGTAAAAATAGTCACTGGGGTTTGTGGAGTTTGAATCTAACTCTTATTGAAAGCTCTTGAGCTGTGTACAGAGATCTTAATTTGTAAACTATAAGTAAAATGGGAGCTGCAATTCATGTAGCTCCAAATAACTTTGCACATAATGTGGATGTCCTCCTGAAATGAAAGATGATATGTGAATGTAATTTGTTGTTGTGATAAATGAAGAGGACGCTGAAGTGTTCCATCTCTGACAAATATGCTTATCTGAAGTACAACAACAACAAAATTACATTTATAAAGCTCGTTTCACTCTGGGAGGACATCCCAAGGCGCTAAACAGTCAGTGTTTCGGACTAGCGCATCTATTGCATCTATGTAGATGTGTATATGGAACTGTGCCTGTAGAGGCTAAACCTGTATGAAACGCAGCAATTGAGGTATTGTAAAGTATGCAACAGGCTCTTTCCGATCACCAGCTCAGCAATAAGATATTCCCCAATGTGTCATTGCATTGAGCAGGTCACAGCTAGTTTTTCCTTAAAGGCTTTAGAAAGTGATTCATATTTCCAGAATGCAGCAAAAGCAGGTTGAGGGCCAGTGACATTTTTTTTAGTAAGCGATGCCAAAGTACAAGGGATCATTGACTGTAGATACGTAGCTATTGGGGAGCCCACTGTCAGCTTGATTACCTACACTAACCACAAGGCACTTCCTTCCCTAAATGTGCAAATGATGTGTGACTATGCAAGAAGCAGGTTGCACCTAAATGCCAAGTGTCCTGGAGGACCAATGACTCTTTTGAATTGAAAACTTCATCACTTTCGTATCTTTCTGAAGGCTCAGCAAAAGTAAACACTGGCACACAGGAGATTTGGGGAATGCTTTCACACAGTAGTTAATGAGACCTGTGTTGCATTCATATACTCTAACTGAGGTGGCATTTAACCAAGCAATGTCATGTTGTCATCAAAAAGCTATTCGCCATCTCCAAGCTGAAACTTGTGATGATTGAATCAGTATAATATTAAATTATGGCCAATTAGGTGTCTTAATCTACTAATTCTTCTCCCAAAGCTATTCACAATAGTTGGACCTGAAGCTAGGTTATTGGATAACCGGTTAATGGGGGAAATGAGTATGAAATGGCCCAATTAAAGCTGTCCTCCCTGATCAAATATGCCAACCTGTCAATCTTTAGTCCTTACCCTGCCTTGAGAGCATGGATTAGGAACACTTTCACATTGATAATGCGTTCTTTATTTCATACTGGTGATAGTTAATGAATGGGGAATGCATTGTGAAAATGCATTCAAACTGTAAACCTCAGCAACGATGAGAGGTGGGAGTGAAGAGCAAACTATAGACCAAGTCTGACAAGTGGAGAGTATAGATAGTTGAGTAAGATTGGAAGATATTGCTGATTTCTGTAAGGGTCCATAGTTAGAGCTTTCTGGAGAGTGACACTGTGAAGGCCAGTGAATAGATCATTGGAATTATCAATCCTTCAGGTGACAGAAGCATGGATAAAGGTTTCAGAAGCAGTGAGGTGACATAAAGTCATTGAGGCTATATTCTGGAGGGTAGAAAAAGTCATTCAAGGAGAAGACCGGTTGTTATGTTTGAAATAGCTCAGTGCTCAAGCAAAACACCAAAGTAATGTACCAAGATATCAATAAAGGTAATGGAGTTTCAATCATTATGTGACAATTGGCAGAACACATTTCTCCTTTAACTTCAAATTGAGAAGAGCACTCCTCTGAATTGTTTAACTTCCTAAACCAGTGATCTCTGTAGTTCTCTTACTGAGAGTCACAACGTGGTGGCAATTTAATATGAAGTACAGTCAGTTTTGTGCTGTGGACCCAGCTCCCCTCTGGGGAACGAGACGCTCAAGACAAATTTTATGTAGGACCCTTACAGCTTCAGATCACAAGGAATAATGGATGGATCAAACATATGTAATGGATCAGATGCATAGCCCCAAGACCAACAGCAAGATCAGTCTTGCACAGACTGGTGGATTGCCAGGGAGATCAAATGTTGACCCTGGGGGAAAAAAAAACAACAGAGGAAAAAAGCACATAGCTTTTAGCACCATTTCAATTGCTAGCATAGAGAATTCACAGTAAGAAATGAAAGCGTGCTGAATACTTACATTTGTTAGCTGCCAAGTAGTGTTATACATCTCCTGCAGTCGATATGCAGCAAAGAGGGTACGGTGCTGTGCATGGGGATGGTATGGATTATGGCAAAGTACTGATACTACACTGCTGGACATGTGCAGTGGAATATTTTCCTTAAAGGGGAGGGCCACATGACTCAGACAAATTATGGCTCTGGTTCTCCATCACTAATCAACTCCTCCAGTCCTCTCCTCCTCCCAAGCCACCTCCATCCTCACCTTTTATTCCAAATGGGGGAGGTCATCTCTTCAGCAAAATCTGCCAAGCTGCATCTTTCTCCTCCTCTCCTTTCCTTCCTTCCATTCCATCCCACCTCCCCTGTGCCCCCTTCCAATATCCCTATGAAGCACACGTTGCCACCATTTCTCCTTTGCCCTTCTCTACTCACTCACACAAAACGTACCACCTACTGCCGTTTACCCCCCATCCCACTCCCCATCACCCTGCATCAGCCTCTAACCACTCGATAGCCCCTCCTTTGCCTCCTATTGGTAGACAAAGTCAACCTGTCCCTCTTTTCTGGCACTGTCCCCTTCCCTTGAAAACCACCATCACCCCTTCTTCAAAACCATTGATCCTTCCAAGTTCTCCAATTAATGCTCCAACTCCAATTTGCTGTTCCTTTCCAAAGTTCTTGATCGCATTGTTGCACTCATTCAACTCTGTTCACATCTGTCTCCACTCTTTGCTTGAGTCCTTCTGAGACAGGAAGTCAGTACTGAGACAGCGCTCGACGAAATCAGTAATGATGTACCCTCACTCTCTCTGACTAGGGTTCCTTCTACTTCCTTGTCCTCTCTGATCACTCTGCTGTTTTCTGATGCTGTTGACTACTCCACCCTCCTTGATCACCTTTCCTCTCTCGTCCACCTTTGTGGAACCACGCTCTACTGGTTTCAATCCTACTTCACCCACTGCTTCCACTTCATCTCATTCAATACTTTTTGCTCCCGCCCTTGCATTGTCACTGTTATATAATAAGAATGGACAATTGGTCAGACTGATTACATTGGGGTCCATGGAACTGCTAATCCTGCATGAGTAAGCGACCTCAGGAATGGAGAAAAAATGGCAAAGAACAGTAAATTTCCTTGTTCTTACTCCTTTTTTTCAAAAAAAATGGTAGCATCCTTTCAATCTGTCTGTTCCTGTTGAGGGTTTTGAGAATCCATGTTTAGCTGGTGAAAACTAATCAGAGACTGGCTTGCAGGGTGACTGAGGTTGACAGGTTGAAGGAGATTAATTAAACCGCATAGTTGAAATTATAAAATCAGTGAAGCACCCTGAGTAAAGGATTAATTCACTTCATGCTGGTGGCCTCAGTAACTCCTCCAAAGACAACCATCTATTGGCATCATCAACTCTGCATGTACACAAAAAGACTTAAAGAAACTCGAGAGAAAGCGTTCGACAAAGCATCTCTTTGTTCGGAGAGGGAAGGAATATACAACAATCACATATGTATGATTCCTCGAGACTTAAGTCACACGGTGAAGTGTTTTTACATGATCCATGTCACTGACACGTCTGTGAACAAAACCTTTATGCAGGAAAGTGTGACCTTCAAAGCTCAGCACAATGTTAAAGTTGCTCGCAATTTTTTATTTTCTCTTCCTGTGGTTTTTTTGTCAATGTGCTTTGAATGCAAACGCTGCTGCCTCTTGTATCCTTCATTTTGAATTATTTTGGAAATTGAATCCTGGGTGTATCATGCCCACTTGCTGCCTCCCAGACACTGTTGATTTATCTTTCCTCTTGATGAATTCCTTCACCAGAGCACTGTACACAGACCCCCCCACCTCTCCCCAGAACATGGCTGGTGTCTGGCTTGTTTGGGCTCCATCTCACTGCACTGCTGTCAGTGCTAAATGTGCTGTCCATCAGCAAATGTCACCTGGGTCGTTTTTAGTTGTTAAGCTGTTTCATTTGCATTATAATATCTCATATTCCACTGGTTCGCTTAATTTGTTCCAACACAAAGCATAAACTCTTGTTTTGGCTAAGTAATCTTAATCACTGTATATTTACCACCCAAACAAGCTTAATAGCCTCACACCAGATAAATTCACTGTTTTTCATTTCAGACATTAAGGCTTGTTCAGGTTTTCATACTTAACATTACTTGGTATATCCACCCCCNTCCCCAGTTCTTTCTATTCTGTGGGTAAATACAATAGTTATACAACCATAATTTCATGTTTCAGGTCCATTAACTTAACATTCATTATTTCTACCAAAGTTAAGACAGGATATTTTAAGCAAGTTACTCAACAGTACTACATGCTATATCCACCCCAGTCCTAAGCTACCTCCTGTGTCTCACCCAATCCTGACCTACCTCCTCTATCTCACTCCAGTGCAGCTGTAAAGTTTGAAGTTACTATCTTTATTTGAATCACTAATTTCACATTGGTGAATATAGGGAACAACTCAATGGAGAGACAATTAATATCCTTTTAAGCACACTGACCACAATGAACTGATAATTCTAAGCAGTTGGGTTACAGCTCATATATAATAATAATCCTTGCATTTCATATAGTGCCTTAAAAGACACAGAATTTCATTGTAAAGTTTAGTAAATGTGTATATTTGTAGGTTGACTTTGTGTGCGCCTTTCAGACCTTTCAGTTGATGTACAATGTAAACAAAGGCTAAGACACACTCCTTTTTAATCAGCATTTATTTTCACAGCACAGATTTCTTTACTTTTTCAAACCGAGCAGGTGAACCTCAGGTCGAACTCATGTGCCGGGTTCCCCAACGAACCTGGAAAGAGACATGTTACCAACTCACCTGGGAATATGACTGCAATGCTTGCTGTGACATTACCAAGAACCTGATGTACAGTGACCACTGCAGTACAAGGAAACAAATCTAACTCCAGTCCCTTCTGACTCAGAGTCAGTCAACACATCCAGAAACATGTCCATTATTAGACTGCCAAGAATTCTTCCCACAAGGCCACTAAGGATTACACATAATGCTTGAAGAGCAACCTCACTGAAGTATATAAAACATGAAATGCTAAAGATAAAGTAAACTCGGAAAAGTGCATTAAATTAAGCAGGGGAAAAAAGAAGAGACCATAAGATGTAGGAGCAGGAGTGGCCATTCAGCCCCTTGAGCCTGCTCCGCCATTTAATAAGATCATGGCTGATCTTCTAACCTAATTCCATTTAGCCCCCATATCCCCTAAATCATCTACCCTTTAGAAATCTATCTGTTCAAGGACTGAGCATCCACAGCCTTCTGGGTAGATAATTCCACAAATTCACTACCCTCTGAGTGAAGAAATGTTTCCTCAACTCTGTTTGAAAAGGTTGACCCTTAATCTTGAGACTATGACCCCGAGTTTTAGATTCTCCAAACAGGGGAAACAGTCTCACGGCCTCTACCCTGTCAAGACCCTTAAGAATCTTATAGGTTTCCATAAGATCACCTCTAATTCTTCTATATTCTAGAGAATATAGGCCTAGTTTAGTCAACCTCTCCTCAAAGTCAACCCCCTTATCCCAGGAACCAACCAAGTGAATCTACACTGCGCCCCCTCTAAGGCGAGTATGTCCTTTCGTAAATAAGGGAAGGGGACAAACTTAAAGCAAGGATGAGGGCATGTGGGGAGAAGGGGGAGAAACTCAGCCAACAGTAAACTAACCACTCTGTTGAAGCCTGGGTCAAAAGGTGCGGCCAGAAAAGACCAGCTTATTCTATTTAGCCAAAATATAAAGTTGGGAACCTGAGAACATAGGAACCAAGTTATTTATATTCTATGCTTAACAACTCATTCAACTACTAGGACAAAAGACTTACAATTTTGCATTGGTTCAATGAACAGGGTTACAATAAGCAGTTACATTAGACAAAATGATGCTTTTATTCTCACAATGGTGACAATATCAGATTTCATAGGCAGCAGACAAAATTCTCTTGTTTTGTTTTGGGGACGCTGACAATAGCGGGCATTGAATCTCTTGTAACTGTGTTCTTGTATCATTAATGTCTCTTCTTTCTTCTTCTCTGATATTACTTGAATCTTGGATGCTTGAATGACTTGAATCTCAGAAACTCGAGTGGGAGTTCTGCCCTCTTGGAGGAACAAACAGTCTACTCGCTCTCACGCCAACTCAACTGCCTAACCACTGAAGTGTAGCTTCTTTATGTCATGGTTATCTATTTCAGGCTGATCAAAGTGCATGTCAGCACTTTGTCACCCACTTGATTGTTTTAATCACATAAGCCTTGGGTCCTTGAGAAAATTCTGGTTAAAACTTCAGGACTGTACAGCAGCAATGAATTTGCGACACAACAAACTACACTCGTAATAACAAATTCACTTCTTTCTTAGCCAATTTAACTCTTCATAATTCAATAATGACATCTTCTCTTGCCATTTTATTTAGTGTTATACCAGCTACCCCTTGACACTTGTTGTGCTTAGATTGAAGTTCTGTAATTCAGCTCAATTTTAATTGTAGTTGTGCAAGTCATCTAAACACTTGCTAACAAACATAAGCAACATTCTCCTAATCAAATCAATATTTTATAATTATTATAACTATTATTCTGCAGAAAAACTTGACACTATCTTACAGGCATAAGCATACCTAATTTAACCAAAATATTTTTGAATAATTCACTTCTGATCACAATAGGGGGATAATGACAGGCACTGTCAAAGAGATAGGTTTTAGGCAGGATTTAAGGACAGATTGAGAGAGAGTGAGACAAAGGGGTAGAGGGAGGGAGTTACAAAGTTTAGGAAGGTTAGGAAGTTCAGATACAGCCATGGAAATGGAAAGCCTAACTGCCAGGCATTCCCATTCCCATCACGCCTTGCTGTGTGATGTGCCATGGAGTTAAAGATGATAAAATGGTTACATTGAGTAAAGCTGTAAATACTTTCCCATTATTATGGGCTAATATCACAAGTAAAATCCATCCTTCAGCTGAGATGTTAAATGCGCACTCGCCTCCAAGTGAGAGGACACAGGTGTGAATCAAAGTCAGGGCGAAACCTTAGGCAAGTTTCCTTACTCCACATACCTCGGTTTACTTAGCAGTAAGTAGGAATCCAGTTATTAGTGGATTGGCGGATCATTTCCGGTGGTAATAATCCCTCCCCCAAAAAAATTTATCTGCTCAATCCACGATTGTTTGTGGGACACTGCTATGCACAATTGGCTCCTGCATTTTGCCCACAAAATACAGTCAATGCACTTTACAATATAGTCTGTGAAGCATTTTGAGACATCTCAACGACATGATAATGCACTATACCAAATGCAAGGATTATCATAATTATTAAACCAAGTCCCCTTCTGGCTATTTAGATGTTAAAGATCCCATGTCACTATTTAAAAAGAGAAGGGAGATTCTCCCAGTGTCCTGGACAACAATCCATCCTCCAGATAAAATGAAGTCATTCACTACATGGCTTTACGTGGGACATTGCAGTGAGTAAATTGGCTGATGAATTTGACTGAAAACTACACAGTCATTATAATTTACAGTATATCCTGTGAAGGGCTTTGAGACATCCTCCCAATATGGAAATTGCTGTGCCAAATGTAAGGGTTATTATTATTAGAGGCATAGAAGCTGAAGACTTGCCCAGCAATGGTGATACGAAGGGGTCGGAAGATGCAGCAGATCTGAGTTCACAGAGCGGGAGTGGGCAAAGAAATGGGATATGAGGAGATTACAGAAATATTACAGGACTCTGTAAATTGGCTGCCATGTTCGCCTAAAAATCACTAAACTTTACAGTAAATTCTATGAAGCACTTTGAGATGTTTCAATGACATAACAAGCTACATTGAATGCTAGGATTATTATTATTATTATTTATCTATCATATCGTCATTAGTTTTGTATGCATTGGCTCAGTGTATAAAACCCAGAATCCCACTTTTCCTTTTAACAGCCTATGATCCCACTTGTAACAATTTATCAATTTGCTGCTCTTCCATCTATTTCATGTACTTTAATTCTGGCTACAAGTCTCTTATGTGGCACCTTATCAAATAACTTGCTAAACTCCAAATAAACAATATCTGCTGAATCTCCCTTATCCACATTTTTGGTCACTTCTTCAAAGTATTTGAATCCAATGAGTTAGACACGTTCTTCCCTTTATGAAACCATGTTAGGTATATTTTATCTGTTCCATCTTTTTCCCTTATTAGATAGCAATTCAAAATGTTATCTTGCTTGAAGATAAATGCAAATTGATGTTATTACCTCAAGTAGCTTCTCTACAACTACTGTAACTGGGTGCAATTGGCTGCCACATTTCGCCCACAAAATACACTCAATTCACTTTCCAAACCACCAACAAACCATCAACAATACATCTCAGCAAATGTTTTTCTCCTCCCACCCTCGCCCGCACACTTGCAGGCCCCCCTTATTTTTCTTATCTACATGCTCCCATTCGTCGATGAAGCTCTCCAGGATGCTATCCCGCAAGAAGTGCACTCTATAAATACAAGTTGTTGTTGCACACATTCGTCACCTCAAGGCTCGACCAGGGTAACTCCCTCCTTTTCGGACTCCCCAACTATTGCCTCCACAAGCCACAGATCAGTCAGAACTCCGCAGCTCGGGTCCTCTTCCACACCAGGCTCCATGTTCCCATCAAACCCCACCCTCGCCTGGCTCCCCATCCCTCAGAGGATAAAATTCAAAATCCTCATCCTCACTTTCAAGGCCCTCCACGGCCTTGCCCCCTCCTACCTCTCTTACCGGCTAACACCCTATCAATCTGTCCGGTCCCTCCACTCAGCAGGCTCCGGTCTGACCTGCCCTACCATTGGCGGCCTGGCTTACAGCCATTTGGAACTCCATTCCACAATCCTTTCGGCTTGCTCCCTCCCTTGCTTCCTTCAAGGCATGACTCAAGACCCTCTCGTCCCCTCCGCTCAACCATCGGCAGCCGTGATTTTAGCCACTATGCCCCGAAACTCTGGAAATCTCTCCATCAATCCCTCCAGCTTGGCCCCTCCCTTCCCACTTTCAAATCCCGCCGAAAGACCTTCCTTTTTGATTGTGTTTGTGGTCACCTCTCCACTCCCTATCCTCCTGACACAGGGTCAGACTCCGCCATTGTCAAGCATTCCAGGACCCCACCCCGCGAGAAGGGTGCTATATAAATGCAAGTTGTTGTTGTACATTATATTCTGTGAAGGGCTTTGAGACATCTCAGTCACGTGATAAGGCGCCAGTTCAATGGTTCTTTCCTTTTCCATTGATTTATGATTTCCCCACATTTTTGCCATATCTTTTAATCTACTTGCTTCCCCATTATCTAGCTCCTTTTCAAGCACCTCGATCAGATGAATTTGGATGAATTTGGATGGCCCAAGTAGTCTCTTTGCATCCTTGACTTTTCTTATATAGTCCACCAGTGTGTTCAAGAGTTAGCCAATTCCTCCTTTCCTAATAGATCACCAGCAACTGCTTTCCAATCCTGCTAATAAAAAACACACACTATATTGGTGTTACTCCATGCAAAGACATCATATGCAATGGAGAGGAAATTGTGAAAGATAGAAGAATGTAAAAAATGGCTTTGCGTTTGAGTTCTGCCAATCGATTGAAAGAATAGATGCAGCTCAACTTAAAGCGATCCAAATTCTGGCATTTATAGGAAAATCTACAATCGGGTCACATCAAACTACATGCTTGAATTGGCATTTGTCCCAGGCATGTCGGTGTATTTCTTGCTGTTAATATTTTTGCTCAGGGTTTTTAGATCAATTTCTTTTTAGTTAACATGTACAGCTCTTCCAATAGACATTCAGAAAGGTCAGCACTTTACCTTCACCATATGTGTGATTAGAGCTCCACAGCATAAATTAATAGTAGCTATTACCCTGCTGAACAATCTTGGTTCTAATGGAGCACCAATATTTATCAAGAGATTGATGGCCAATACAAATATCCTAATTATTCCTTTTAGATTTTTAAATATATAGATATATAAATTCAAATTGTGTTAACTCAAAGCATTTTGTTTTTTTACTCTAATATTTGCATCAGTGTAAATTAGACAAAAATGTCTCGATACCTATTTATTACTCCACACTGTAATGAAATAAATCAGGGTGTCATTTGGTAGCACGCATGCCTCTGAATCAGAAGGCTGTAAATTCAGAACCCATGTTGAGACTTTGAGTTCATAGTCCAGGCACATATTACAATTTCTATCTCAATGCTTAGTGACATTATTGACTATGTGATGTGTGGCAATAATTAAAATGTTTCATGTCCAAGTGGTCACCATTTATATAATAGTTTCCTTGACTTTTTTCAAAGTGGTGTTGTGCTGTGTGGTGGGAAGCAGCCATTGTGAACCTATCTATACAATAAAACCTGTAATTATCCCGTCTAACTGTGTGTGATGTTTTTTTTCTTGGGCAGATATTGACACAAGTGGAAGGAGTATGGTAACACAGGGCATAGCCCAAGGAAACATAACCTGGGATTGTGAGAGGTACAGGATATGCAGGATGCACATTCCCTGATAAAATGCAGGGTTGCCTTGCTGAGTTCTCTAACTACCTTGCATGCATGGGGTGATTGGTTACAAGTCTTTCTAAAAACATATCAATTTGTGCTTTACCAGTGAGAATAGAAATATCTGCCCTAAATTTCAAGTCTCTGATGGGTTAATGAATAATAATCTTTGGATTTAGTATAATACCTTTAATTCGGGAGAATGTCCTGTGTGATTGTAGGTTAATGCAGTAATGTCCCACAAACAACTGTGAAATGAAAGACCCATTTAATTTGGGGGATTGTTGGCCAGGAACAACTCCTCTTTTCAACAACAACAACTTGTATTTATGTAGCGCCCTCCATGCCGGGTGGTGTCTCAGAGCACTTAACAATGGTGGAGCCCGAGGCCGAGCCTGGGGGAGAGGGAAGGTGACCTTAGGCGCGGTCGAAGAGGAAGGTCTTCAGATGCGATCTGAAGATGGGGAAGGAGGAGACGAGGCGAAGGGGTTGAGGGAGGGAGTTCCAGAGTTTCGGGATGCAGTAGCTGAAGGTACGGCCGCCGATGGTGGAGCGGAGGATTCGGGGAACACGGAGGAAGCTGGACCCAGTAAAGCGGAGGCAGCGGGCACTGCTGTGGGGAGAGAGACAGGGGGGTACCAAGTAATGGAGGGATTTAAACACAAGAATGAGGATCTTGAAGTTGATCCGCTCTGTGACAGGGAGCCAGTGGAGTTTGGCAAGGACTGGAGTAATATAATAATAATAATCCTTGCATTTGATATAGCACTTTTCACATCTTCTAGATGTCCCAAAGCGCTTCACAGAATATGCTGTAAAGTGAATTGACTGTATATTTGTGGGTGAACGCGGCAGCCAATTGCGCACAGCATTGTCCCACAAACAGTCATGGATTGAAAATGGCCAATTTATTTTTGTTTTTTTTGGAGAGATTATTATTAGGCGTGTGGAGTAAGGAAACTTGCCCAAGGTTTCGCCCTCTGCCTGGAATTGAACTCAGGTCTCTCACTTGTTTGCAAAGCGAGTGCTCTAACCACTGAGCTACAGGACTCCTGCAGAGGAGGAGAAACCGGTGAAGAGGGCGTTAGAGTAGTCCAGCCGAGAGGTGACAAAGGCATGGACAAGGGTTTCATCAGCTTTTGGGGTGAGGTATTGTCGGACACTGGCAATGTGGCGAAGGGGGAAGAAAGCGGTGCTGGTCAGGGACCGGATGTGGGGAAGAAAGGATAACTGGGGATCGAACCTGACGTCTAAGTTGCGCATGGGTTCGGAGAATTTTAAGGACAGGTCGGGTAGGTTGAGGAGGTTGGAACCATGGGACAGAAGACGTTAGTGGGAGCCTAAGAGTATGGCTTCCATCATGTTGACTTTTAACTGAAGGAAATTTGTGCTCATCCAGCTCCTGATGTCCAACAAACAAGCTGACAGAACATCAGGGGACTGGGGGTCACATCTGCAGTGAAAAAGTAGAGTTGAGCGTCATCCGCATACATGTGGAAGTTAATCCCGTGTCTGCGGATGACATCACTGAGAGGGAGCATACAGATGAGGAAGGGAAGGGGGCCAAGGATGGATCCTGGGGCTATCCCGCAGGTGACCGGGTAGAAGCGCGAAGAAGAGCGATTTGCAGAAATGTAGTGCTGGAGGTTTGTAAGATAGGACTCGAACCAAACGAGTGCGGTCCTACTGAGGTGGATGATGGAGGACAGGCGGGGGGGAGGATGGTGTGATCGACTGTGTTGAACGCAGCAGAGAGATCCAGGATGATGAGGAGACAGAGGGAGCCCTGGTCACAGATAGAGATGATGTCGTTTGTGATTTTCTCGAGCGCTGTCTGTATACTGTGGGCAAGGTGGAAACAGGACTGGAGGGGCTCAAGTAGGGTGTGGAGGGAGAGGTGTGTGCGAGGTTTGTTGGTAATAACGCACTCCAGAGCTTTGGCAAGGAAGGACAGGTTTGAGAAAGGGTGGTAGTGGCCGAGGTTGGAGGGATCAAGGGTAGGTTTTTTAAGGAGGTGGGTGATGACCGTGGTTTTGAAGGGAAGTGGGACTGATCCTGAGGAGATATACTGGTTAATAGTGTCTGCCAGCAGTGGGCAGAGGAGGGGGAACTGGGTAATCAGCAGCAGGGCGGGGAGAAGGTTGAGGCAGCAGTTGGTGGGTTTCATTATGGTGATGGTGGATGAGAGGGAGGAAGGAGAGATGGGGGCAAATGAATGTAGGAATGGGGCAGTGGTAGAAGCTGAGGGCAGGGTGGGTGAGGGAGACAGAATGGGGGTGGTGGTAGGTGACACGGAGCAAAAGGATGAAGTTACCAGGTAGATGTTGTCAATTTTAGAGGTTAGGAAGTCCACAACCTCTTTGCACTTGAGAAGAGGTTCATGATTCAGGTAATATCATGAGATCTTTAACGTCCACCTGAACAGGCAGATGGGAATCTCCTGTTTTGCCCACAAAACATACAGTCAATTCACTTTACAGTATATTCTGTGAAGCACTTGGTGTCTCGAAGACATGGTAAGGCGCTATATCAAATGCAAGGATTCATAATATTATATTACTTTAATCTTGTTTTAATATTCCATCCGAAAGATGGCACCTCCAAGAATGCAGGATTCCTCCAAGCAGTGCTATTCAGACTATGAGCTCAAAGTCCAGCTTGAATCCCGAATATTCTGACCCAGAGGCGAGAATGCTAATAATGTCTATCCTCATTAGCTCTCATCTTTTTGACCAAAGACTGATAGCATTGAAAACCTCAGTGATTGTCTGAGCAGCCTTGCTCACTCAGCTATCCGCAGGGAAATACTTTTCCTAAGATAATATATTTTAGGACCATTATTAAAGCTCAATCCTTTTCATGCTATAAAAATGGAAATTTATTATAATGAAATTGCTTTTCATGTTGCACTGTTGAAATGAGCTTCTCATTCAGATTGTATGAACATGTCTGTCCAACTACAGGGATACAAGAACTTATCTCTAGGTCTAAATCTTATAAATTCATCTTAAAGACAAATATATATTTTGTCTTCCTGTTTTATGATTTATTATGCAATATCTCCATTAATAAGGTAATAAGGAAGTCTTTTCCCAAACCTTTGCCAATGGTTTTATAAGCCTTGAAGTGATGAAGTGAATGGTTTACCTCCACATACCTGCTCCCAGTAACCACCAGTTATCCATCCTTTGCGTGCAATATTAATGTCCTGTCTACCTATTCAGATGGACATTAATGATTCCATGGTACTATGGAAGAAGAGGAGGGAATTTCTCCTGGTGTCCTGGCTAACAATCCTCCAAATTGATCATTTACTTTGTGGCTATTTGCAGGTATTGCGTGTACAAATTTTTCTCCTTGTTTGCATACAAATAATAATAATAATCCTTACCTTTAGGTATAGTGCCTTTCACGTCAGGTGGACATCTCAAAGTGCTTCAGAGGTGAGCTGGCTCCAAAGTGATGTACTTGGCAATGGAATGCCAGATTCGAGTCATTAGTTTTTGCCAGAATTAGTTTTTGGGGGGTTCATCCGGGTGTCTGACAGATGTGGAAATCCATCACTATGCTTAAGAGTATCCAAACCAATCTGAGAATTCTATGCATCCCACCTACACATGGAAATGCCAAGGCTATTTATTAATGGAATGTGCACTCTCTTCCTGGAGGGACATACCTTACTTCCCTAATTCTAGAGAGTATAAATCACAGGTTGACAAGAACCAAATTTTGCGGATTCCAATGTGCGTTGAGTATCACTGGGGTTGAACCAGCTAAAACCATATAACTTGACACAAAGGGGACAGCTGGTATCGATCCAAGACCCAGGATACTCTGTACCATAACAGAATTGCATGTAATGCTCAGCGAGCTTCTATGTAATGGAGGCTGGAGGTGGAGCAGAGATGTGTTTCTGAGTCACATCCCCCTTTCAGGCAGCATGGCAAAGTGCAAAACAGTCCAGGACACAGATAATCTATGACATCCCTACATGTGCAATATACTCAGATGCATACATGAGGAAGAAGGAAATAGAGGGATAGAGGTGAGGGGAACAATGTAGGAGCAGTGGGAGCTCATGTAGAATATAAGCAACAGTACAATATAATATAATCTGAGGCAGAAAGCAGGAAAGTCAGAAAGTCAACTCTACAGATGTTCAACACAGCTCGACAATACAGCTATGCAGACAATAAATTGATCCAGCAAAGCGAGGCAACAGACTGGCTGAGAAACAGGTGCAGAAGCCTTTTATTACCAAAGCAATAAACGTTACGAGCAAAAACAGAGGAAAGGTTTCATCAATATTTATTCTTCAATTATAAGTCCAAGGTTGTTGCGCAAAACTTTCAAAACAGGCTTTTGACTTGAACAATGTGCCAAAGTCAGGGAGCAGGGCATTGACACTGAGAGCCAGTTGACAATTGCTGGCTGATATTGTACTGTTTCTTATCAGATTTAGATGAGTTATCACATGGAGAGTCCAAGGTTTAATTTGGAGAACCCTGGTAAAGACAGACAGAGAACAACACTATTCTACCGATACAAAACAGAACTTCAATCATACTAGGGCAGCACTGGCAGAAGCATTGAATCAATCAGTCATTTGACAATGGTCATTAATAAACCCAGAAGCACTGTGATCATCATGATCAGCATGCGCTTTGATGCTCAGCTCATTACAGAGACAAACTGCTGTCCATGCTCAAGGCAGATGATAGAAAAACATCAAGATGGTTAAATAGAAGGTTTAGCAATGAGTAGCCTTAGGTTAGATGACCGAGCTTGGTGCAATAGTCACTGCTATTCCAAATGTGTACCGACAGAATGTGAAACTTTAGTATGCGTTCCAGCACTGACCTTTCTAAAGAAAGCAAGGTATGTTTAACACAGGAAATTAAACAGAATTCCGTTACTAAAAGTCTAGAATATTTACAGATACATTGAAGTTTAAATCATTGTGATTCGTAACCAGAGTTGTTAGCAATGATTCTGAGTCACAAATAAAATCTTTATCTGGTAACCGGAGTTATGTACCGTGGAAACTGCTGTGGAAGTAGATCATAATCTGACTAGAGTTCAGCATGACATACTTCCATTTATAAGAAGTCACTATTTATAATAATAATAATAATGATAATCCTTGCATTTGATATAGCGCCTTATTTCATTAGAAGGAATTATGAATTGGAGTAGTCATTAATATTTATAACAATCCTTGCATTTTCAATTCACTTTACAGCATATTCTGTGAAACGCTTTGAGACATCTAGAAGATGTGAAAAGCGCTATATCAAATATTATTATTATAATTTGATATAGAACCTCAACAATAATAATAATCCTTGCATTTGATATAGAGCCTCAATAATAATAACAATACTTGCATTTGATATAGTTCCTTATTATGTCATTGAGACGTCTTAAAGAGCTTCACAGAATGTACTGTAAAGTGAATTGACTGTATATTTTGTTAGTGAAACATGGTAGCCAATTGCGCACAGCAGTGTCCCATAAATAGCCATGAATCGAGTGACCAAATTATTATTATTTTTTAAAAAATTTGAGGGATTATTACCTCCGTAAAAGTGACCAATCGACTAATAACCGGGTTCCTATTTACTGCTAGGTAAGCAGAGGCATGTGGAGTAAGGAAACTCGCTTAACATTTCGCCATGCCCGGGAATTGAACCCAGGTCCTCTCGCTTGTGAGGCGAGTGCTCTAACCAATATGCTGCAGGATTCCACAGAAAGTCGTATTACATTGTTGAGTCTCAAAACCTTCACAAAATTTCACTGTGAAGCGCAGTGACTAAGTGTTTGTAGGAGAATGTGCAACCAATTTGCACACAGCAATGTTCCACAAGCAACGATGAAATAAGTGATCAATTTTATCTAGAGATTGTTGACCAGGATACCAGGAGAAACTTTCTTCTCTTTTTGAGTGTATATTAACCACCACCGTTATGTTTCTCTGCAACTAATACCAAATATTACCTAATGAATTTAGTTTTGTCAGACATCTTCACTGTAAAGAAAGTATTGCAAAATGGAACTGGTGCTCTAGTTTGATTGTATGTATCAGATTCTTGCCATCATCCGCATCTCTCTCAACCTGACCACAAAGCGAGGTAAACAGAAACTGGGAGGAACAGTAGATGTTCCTTTCCCACCATTTGACACACCATAAGGAAAAGTAATACATTTGTTAAGAGATATTAAATGTTCACGTGGACATTAAAGATCCCAGGAACTGCTTGAAAAGAGAAGGGAGTTTCTCCCTGTGCTCTGGCCAACAATCCCCCGAATAAAATTAGTAACTCACTTCATGGCTGATTGTGGGACATTGCTATGCGCAAATTGAATGCTGTATTTTACCCACAAAATAAAGTCACTGCAATTTACGGTATATCCTGTGAAGCACTTTGGGATGTCGTTTTGACATGAAAGGGGTGATACCAATTGTAAGGATTATAATAATTATAAGTAACTTGAAAGAAAAAAATATTCATGTTGAGCAATATGGATAAAGGTACATTTTGTTACTTCTTGAAACAGAATAAAATGGAAAAATTGGATGGTTTGTAATCAATATTTTAATCCTTTAAGAGTAGGGTAAACGTGAATCAGAGTTTAAATTTTATTTCATGTGTAATCAAGTTGTTGGAAAATATGGACCTGTGCTTCAAGGAATTTAAAGTAAAAATTAGCAGTCCTGACCGCTGCCCTTTTAATCTCCTGACCTGACTATTACCTTACAGCTCCTTTAGAGAATGTAAATAGGTCACAGAAAACATTTGCAGCATCTGAAATCACCCAACAGTAAAGTCCCACAGGATTAAGGCAGGTATAGCACTGAATCTCACAACAAATTAAGGAAAAACAAAATAGCCAACAATTATTCAGTTGCAGACAATTTGATTGATTGCTTGGGCAATGAAATAGTTTATTTAACAGAAGAATTATTATGGTTCTAACAGAAGCATTTTGCATGCTAATTTGGGCAAGTTCTATATTGTACATAGAGTGACGTCTGAATGATTCGTTTCAGAGCATGATCCACTTGTTTTGCTGGCAGAAGCATTTTCCTCTGGAGACTGTAATCCTGCTGGAACAAAAGGCAGCATTATATAGGTGTTCTCATGCCAATGGGATGCTAAAAGTCATGCTGAGTGTTTACTACAACATGTACGTGTGGGCATTGCTCTGTGCGTTTCTTCTTGTTTAACTCTTGCCATGTCATTTCTCGCTCTCAGAAAACAATCATAATCCTTGATTTGATATCGCGCTTTATCAAGACTCCGAGACATCTCAAAGTGTTTCACGGGATGTACTGTAAAGTGACGGGACTGTGTGTATTTTGTGGGCTAATGCGGCAGCCTATTTATGCACAGTAACATCCCACAAACAGTCATGGAGTGAATGACCAATTTTATTTTGGGTGATTGTTGGCCAGAACACCAGGAGAAATCCCATTCTTAGTTTAAATATGCTGCCCTGTAACACATAAATTTAGAAACAGTGAGGAATATGTGGAAGCTGAGGAATAAACTAAAGCCAGAAACCCTGATGATAACTGACTCATAAACTGGCACATTAACATTAATGTGCACTTGGAGGGCTCATCAGATCATGTTAGCACATATCATCAAATCACTCCTCTTAGCAGCAACAGGTCACTTTCATCTCTAACCTGGATTAGGAATAGCCACTCTACCCACAAGGCAATTGGCATTTTGTGTCTTTAGCAATTATTTTGAATGGCCAGGAGCTAGATGGGTTTTTGCCACATGTTGAAAACTCATCACTATGCTTAGGAGTATTCAAACCAGGTTGAGAGTTCCTCAGCTGTGAGGACATTTCTGTTTGTTTGGTATGAAGTGAGTAGTCTCTCAGTTACTGACAAGAACAACGAAGGGAGCCTAAATTGAGAAGTATGAATTAGAGGTGCGTTTCCAGCTTTTGATTAAGCATTATGACCAAAAAAACATGTTGGATCGTCACAAAGGGTTGCTGTTTGCTTCCATCAAAGAGCATGATTTTGAGATGTTAGTTGTTAGTGAGGTCAGGAAGAGAAACAGCAAACATCGGGGCTCTCAAGTGAAATCTGCACTTTTCTTACGTGAAGCAATTGATGCATGCTCCTGTGTGAATGAGCGATAGCCACCTTCAGCCCAATGATAGGTTCTCCTTGTGAATTTTCAATGTGGAAACAGGGTTCCTCATTCCCTGTTCAATTCCAGTAGGAAATCAGCAGAAAACAGATCACATCCAATATTTGCAGACAGTCCACAGAAAGCCCAATTCCTTTTACTGAATAAGCTGCAGCAGTTTCCCCTCCGTGCTCCACCCCCATTTCAATGGCATTGCAGGTAGAATTAGAGACTAACTTTTTAATAAGATGACCTTGGTTCTGCAGTTGCTATGACAGTGAAGCGGCTTTTTATCCCACAAGACCCCAAGGGATGTTGCATAAATAAGTCATTAACATGTGCCTAATTGCGCCATAATTTTGTATTGATTCTTTCAACTTTTTTTATCGTTACCGGAAAAGAAAAGCCTCATTAGAAACGAGTCATGCTTTCAGGCTGTAGATGGAGCTTCGCAGTACAACCTGGGGAAAATTCTCCACAGGCAGCAAATAATTTGTTTCAGTGCATAATTAATAGATTTGTCAGAAAGTACTTAGATTGTGAAATACTATGAGTAGACCTCTTTACAGATAGATTAAGATGAATGGATTCTGCTGCACTGTATAAAACCCCATTGCTCAGCATTTGGCAAATTGCAGTTTCTGGATTTGCTTGAGAGTTTGTGCTCTGGTACCGAAGGAAGCAAATGGGAGATTCAATGGTTTTTATTTATTTATTCTGCTGCCTCAAAAAATGTATGGTCACTGGAAACAGCAGATGAAAGATTTATGTCCTTTACAAGTGTAAGCGATTTGTAATTTACAAAGAAAAAGAGAGGATTATTTTGTTTTGTTACAAAAGGCTTATTTTCTAACTATCATTTCCTGGAGGGCATCGTTTTATTTATGTTATTTGTTTCCTACAGCTGAATGCAAAGGCTGTTTTTTTAATCTTTGGCAATTTCAAGTTTATTTTTTTCGTACACTAAACCTCAAACCGAGAGGGTGTTCCGAGGTAAGCCACCTAGAGAAAAAAAAATGCCACAACAGACAATATTTCCATATTCAATAGCTTCCCCTGACTCACCTCTCCATATCACAAATGTCTGATAAAATAATAATAATAATCCTTGCATTCAATATAGTGCCTTATCACATCTTTGAGTCATCTCAAAGCGCTTCACAGGATATACTGTAAATTCAACTGACTATATACTTTGTGGGCGTAATTTGTGCAGAGTGAAAATACAAATACAGGAACCTTTTATTTTAACTCTTTGTAGGAGCTCAATAGTTAGAGCCATTGCCTCACAAGCGAGAGAACTTGTTTTTTATTCCCTGCACGACAAAACCTTGGGCAAGTTTCCTTACCCCACACGCCTGATAATAATCCTTCAAAAAAAAAGATAATAAATTGGTCACTTCAATCCACAACTGTTTGTGGGACACTGCTGTGCACAATTGGCCCACAAAATATACAGTCAGTTAAATTTACAGTCTATTCTGTGAAGCGCTTTGAGATGTCTAGAAGACGTGAAAAAGCACTATATCAAATGCAAGTATCATTATATTATTATTATCAAATGTGAATTATTATTATTCACAAGAAACAAGCATCCATTGTCCAGCTGCTAACGGGCTGATGAGAGAAGATTGATTGGGGGATGGACGGACTGAGAACCAAATAAATGTTCTTGTATTGCATGTTATCACACATTTGTGATATGGAGAGATACATTGAAATGAACATGGAATTTATTCCAACTGTGGTACCATTTTGTACACATCAGCAATTAATTTTATCTGAACCTTGATAACCTGAGCAACCAAATTTTAAGAACATAGAAAGCAACAAACAAAAGTGTATGCAGCCTATCAAACCCATTCCCAGATTTCACCACTTGAATTGAGGAACAAACATTTTGCATAAATGCTCTCGGATCCCAATGAAATCACTACTCCAAAGTACTCAACCATCCCCATATCTTCACTAATCCAAACTGACCTCCCTCCTTGTTAGACAATAATCCCACATCTTCTGCCATAGCCTCAGCACATAAAAACCACCGTGTCCAGTGGATATTTCTGTCTGAACCAAGCCTGAGGTTATCAATATATTTATTTATATATATATTTATTTTTCCATTTATTTGTAAAGGACTTAAGCAAAGTAACGTCAATTGTTTCAGTTGGGAATTTGTTACATATATTCACTACCCTGTGAGAAAAATAATTTGAGGTCACAATTGAGGAATTTCTCAATATTAAAATGATGCTCTCACAGTTTCAATTAACTTTCTTATATCTACCACATATACAGGTGTCAGCTTGCTCATATGGTAACACTTGCTTCTGAGTCAGAAGGTTGTGGTTTCAAGAACTATGTCTGGACATTGAACTCACATTCCAGGCTGATACCTCAGTGCAGTGCTGGGGGTGTACTGTATTGTTGGAAGTACTATGCTTTAGATGAGACGTTAAACCGAGTCCTCATCTGACTGTTCAGATGGATGTTAAAGATCCCAAAGCAACAACAACAACAAAATTACATTTGTGTAGTGCCTTTCACATCGGGAGGACGTCCCAAGGCTCTGGACAGACAGAGTTACGGACCCGAGCTGGGGGCAGGGTGGGTGAGGTTGGAGGCAGGGGGGAAGCAGCGAGATCAAAAGCACTATTTGAAAAGAGAGGGGAGTTTCTCCTGCTCTCCTCACCAACAATCCCCCAAATAAATTTGGTCATTTGTTTCCCGGCTATTTGTGGACATTGCTGTATGCGGATTTACTACTGCGTTTGCCTATAAATACACAGTCATAATAAAATCCAGTGAAGTGCTTTGAGGTATCTTAAAGATATCATGGAATCCTGTACCTCAGTGGTTAAAGCACTCGCCTCGCAAGCGAGAGACTTGGGTTCGATTCCCAGCAGGGCAAGTTTCCTTATTCCCCATGCCTGATAATAATTCCTCAAGAAAAAAAATCAATAAAATAATTCCTTATTCCCCATGCCTGATAATAATCCCTCAAGAAAAAAAATCAATAAAATAATAATTTGGTCACTCAATACACAACTGTTTGAGGGATACTGCTATGCGCAATTGGATGCCACGTTTCGCCCACATATGCAACAACAATATTCAACAACAACAATAAAATTACATTTGTATAGCGCCTTTCACGTCAGGAGGATGTCTGAGTCAATTCACTTTACAGTATATTCTGTGAAGCGCTTTGAGACGTCTAGAAGTATTGCTACATCAAATGCAAGGATTATTATTATATTATTATTTATTTATCTTGGTGACATGATAAGGTGCTATATCAGATGCAAGGATTATTATTGGGTATGCTTCTCATCATTTTAAAGGTCTCTTTTAAAATTATGCTTTTAAAATAATGTTATGAGGGAACATTGCTGAAGTCCATAAGTGCACTGACCAACTGAGATATGATGTTGTCACCAGCCTGACCATGGAATCACCTCCTCCCTGTGTCTTTATGTAAATCATCTTACACCTAGGATTATCTTCTGCTTATCTTGAAAGCTCTGCCAGTTCTAAACTAAAGTTAAGAATGAAAGGCACGGTTAATCCGGTTTAATGTATTGCGATTGAGCCAGTTTGCATTTGTTAACATTCCAATTTCACTCTAGACTCCGAATATTGTAGTTCCTTCCTTCACTCCCAATTATAAATTCTTTGTGTTTAAGGGCTGGTGAGTCACAGAGATGGGAACTGTAACCAGCAGAGGCAGGTTAACACTGTACATTGTATAGTAACTGCTGTTTAATTTTTCCTGCCAAAGCAACTCACCATTGCTTCCAGCAAAATACTAATGTAGCTTTTAATGTTACAATAGAATCTGGTCACACAAGTCTTAGTAGGTTATTCAACCATGACAGCTGTCTGGTTCTGTCCTTGCCTGTACTGTCCGCACATATTTACTTTCCATTAGGATTATTGGTTCATGATCAGGAATGAAATATATGACTGATTTTCTCACACTTTTTCCTGGGAACAACATAACTGTTTGCAGAGATCCCCGGCCACTGTCTAGGGGGTGATAACTTAACTCTGGGACTTTCCTGGATTTTATGGCTCGAAACCCCAGGAGAATGGATGCAGAATGGATTGATTTCAAGATCCTCACTCTCACTTTTAAATAATTTCATGCCCTGGCACCTGCCTGCCTGTCCAATCTGCTCACACCCCACTCTACTACCTGCGTCCTTCCTCAGCTGCCTCGGGTCTTCTACATGTCATTCATCCCCTGCGTCCACGATTGGCAACCATGCTTTCAGCTACTCCGAATCTCTGGAACTCCTTGCCTCAAACCTTCCATCTAGTTGCCTCTTTGCCTTTTATGTTAGGAAGACATTTCGAAATGTTTCACAGGATATAATATGAAATGTAGGGGCTGTATATTTTTAGGTGAATGTGGCAGCCAATTTGTGCACAGTAACTTTCCACCAACAACCGTGAAGTGATGGATCAATTTTAGGGGGTGGGAATTGTTGACCACAGGGAGACTTATCATAACAGTTGAATTTTAAAATACAAATAAAATACAAATATTAATGTTATGAATACTGGTAATATTACCTAATAAGAGTTAGTAAAAACTGTCATAATTATCACCCTGGAAAAAAGCCAACATCTAACATTTCTATTGGTCCTTTGAATGCCAGATGCAGCTGTTTCAATACTCTCTGTACAGACACAACATCTGCATAAGTAATTGGTTGTATATTTTGTTGATTACAACGTGGAATTGGAAGAATGATTCCATTTGCCAGTATCCTCTAAATAAGGCATAAAAGTGCTATTTAAATGTATTTATTTCAGTGCAGAGTTCTTACCGCAGTCCTCAGAGGGATAATAAAATGTGGCTGCTTTTCATTTGGATGGCTGAAGAGAAAAACAGCCAAACCAATTACTCACCTGCACTATCATGCCTGGAGGACTGCATTACCTTGCTTGTTCTCTTGTATTTTGAGAGTATCTATGCAGCCAGTGAATTCATAACTCAGCAAAAGTTGGTTTGGATTTGTTTTGTTTTATGTTGTTCTTTTTAAGTGATCCAAGGCCACCCCTATTATAAGATGCCTCAAACAGAGGCAAGTTTGCTTGGAATATAATAATACTTGCATTTGATTTAGTACCTTATTACGTCATTGAGATGTCTCAAAGCACTTCACAGAATATACTGTAAAGTGAATTGACTGTATATTTTTGGGTAAAACGCAACAGCCAATTGTACACAGCAATGTCCCACAAACAGATGTGGAATTGGGTGGCTAAATTATTATTATTACTTTTTTTTGAAGGGATATTATTCCCAGAAAGCGATCCAACAACGGTTTTCCTACTTACTGCTCGGTAAACAGGAGTGCGGAGTAAGGAAACTTGCCTAAAGTTTTGCCCCACCTGGGAATCTAACCTGGGTCCTCTCGATTGTGAGGCGAGTGCTCTAACCAATGCGCTACAGGATTCCACTACAGGAATGTGCCTGTCCTGTGGACCTGCACTGGCCAGAAGTGCAGTATGTTGAGTGCTTCCAATGTGGACTGGCTAGCTTTCTGGTTCATGCATGCAGCATGCAGCAAGCCTGCTGGTCAGCTGTGAATGCTTTGTTGCACTTGAAACAGTGTTGAGACTGGCAGAGGCTGATTAGTCAGACTCCTGCGTATTTTGTACATAAGCAGGAAGCTGAGCGATCTGCTTATGTGCAAGATGCCAGAAGTGACGTCAACAGTGACCTTACAACCTGGAATTGGGACTGGTGGCCATCTTGTTTGGGGACCTATGATAACCTAAGCTGTAATTTTAATGGGCTCAAATCTTTAATGCTAATTACACTACTTTAATTAATGCCTGTGTAAAGAATGAAATTGGATGACAATTTTGGTTAAATGTTGATGCCAATTGACGTCAGCTTTAATGATTACTGCTAATTACAGTAAACCATTTCATACTTCTCGCCACTTGTACTCATCTTGTACTTCACGCCATATCTAATTCCGCATCACTGGAGTGATTCCTAGAATTATCCTCTTTGCTTTTCTCCATCCTTGAGTAAAAGGAATATTCATTGCACAGATTATTTGGGCTGAAAGGCCTGTATACAGGGCTATATCATTGCAGAGGTGGGAGAGAACAATATTGTGGGTGTAATTATTGATCATTCACCAAAAATTCCAGCTAGTTTGAATTTACCAACAAAACAATCAAAAACGGGTTTGCATCTCGAGCACATTTGTCTGCGTAAGTTGAAAATCTTCTGCTTACCTTTACTGCTAAGGCTAGGTTTGTAAAGCTTTGTGCAACTTGGGTTACTCCACCTTTGTCAAACTCATGTGTGCAAAACAGGTATCAATAATAATAATACTAATCCTTGCATTTGATACAGTGCCTTATCACATCTTCGGAACATCTCAAAGCACTTCACAGAATATACTGGAAAGTGAATTGACTGTATATTTTGTGGGCAAATTCGGCAGCCAATTGTGCACAGCAGTGTCCCACAAATAGTCGTGGATTGAGTGACCAATTTTTTTTAAAAAGGAATTATTCCCCCAGGAAAAGCAATCCCCCAATTGACTAACAACCGTGTTCCTAGTTACCTCTGGGTAAACAGAGGCATGTGGAGTAAGGAAACTTGCCCAACATTTCGCCCCACCGAGAATAGAACCCGTATCTCTCGCTAGTGAGGCATGGACAGATTTTGGCTTTACAGACTTAACGGCTGTTGAGGGAAAGTATTGCATGGAAAAGAAAACCTAGGATCTTGGAGGCACCTTCAGCAAAAAATAAGCAGGGAATTTCATTTGGAGCTAAGCAAATATAGTAAGATAAAGAATGGCATTTGACAAAGGCCCAGAGTGCAACCAGGAAAAATCAGTTGTTGGCTTGACTTGTTTCATCTTTGAAAAATTGGCCCTCATTAAAAGAGCAGGGAGGAGACCAAGGTTTAGTGATTGAACCATTGTGTTGTGGGAGGAACGAAGGGCATGTGATGTACAGGAAACTAATGAACACAGAGTTGATCCACCAGCAAAGAACTGTATAGAATGGTATGAAGAGTAGAGGGAGGTCATTGATGATAGAATAAGAACAAAGTGGGAGAGTGAGAAGAGACCTGGAGAGCAGAACTCCTGAACTAGTAGGAAATGAGCCAAGGGGGAATGGTTGAAAGCTGCTCATAGATTTTCCAATAGTTTGAACAACCAAACTCTCCTGTAAGAACAACATGTGGGTATTGAAGACTGATGCTCTGCTTTTAGGAACTTGGCCTATCTAAAGTTGTGAGTCATGTTACAGGTACAAATCCCAAGCTTGTACATTCAAAGGATGAAATAACGAATTATGTTACATTTTCTCTCCAGCTTCCAAAACATTTCACAAAAAAAAGGTGCAGATTTCAATTTCCAACCACAGAATTCCAGTGACTTGTACCACTAAAACTACAGCTCGCTCCATTTATTTAAGGACCTGATACAAATAGACTGCTCGATAAACCATTGGTAACTACACAGAAAGACCCTTCCATTCAGGAGATCCATTGACACAAACTGAAATGTAACATATTATTTTATGATAACACATGTCATTTTTTCCACATTATTTGTGTCTTTTTATTAAAATGTAGTCACTGTGTACTTGTATGCAGACATAGGCAGAATGGAAAATATTTCCACATGAAAAGTGACTGGAGGATAATTGACGTTTTGAAAGTTTGGTTATTTTACCCATTTAAAATCAATTTGTAATAATTATAATAATCCTTGCATTTGATCTAGTGTCTTTCACATCAGAAGGATGTCTCAAAATGCTTCAACAGACTGTTGTGTTTATCGGTTTCAAACATTTCTCTAATTTAATATTATACTGTATCATTCAGCAGCAACTATGTAGAGAATGTTTTGTAATGGATTGTTTTAGAGGTTTATTGGCCATGACACTGAAAGAAACTCCCTTCACTTTTTCAAATAGTGCCCCAGGATCTTTAACATACACCTCAACAGGTACACAGGTCCTCAGTCTAATGGATGGACGGTACCTCCAACAATACAGTGCATCCCCAGTACTGCCATGGGGTGTCAGCCTGTGTTTATATAAACAGCAAGATTCCTGCATTTGAAAAAATCTAATTCTGAACGATCCCAAACCATATTGGTAATAAAATACAATAAGATTTTATGAGATATTTGAGGTTAGAGGGAATATCTTTAAAAGTGGAACAGCATGATGGACTATGGCTTTGATAGCTGTATTCTGTGTACACAGTTGAGGTAATAATAATAATAATTATCTTTACGTTTGTATAGCGCCTTTCATATCAAAAGGATGTCCCCAAGCTTCACAAGATATATTGTCAGCTTAGACTATATGAGTTCAAAATCTCGACTTGGGGCTTGAACCCATAACATAGAAAAAGGAGTAGGCCATTCAGCCCATAAGATCATGGCTGATCTGTACCTCAAGTCAAATTACTCACCCTTGCCCCGTATCCCTTAATACCCTGACCTAAAAAATATCTATCCACCTCAGTCATGAAGATGTGAATGGATCCAGGGTCCATAGCCTTCTGGGGAAGAGAGTTCCAGATTTCCGCTACCCTTTGGGTGAAAAATAGCCTCCTAATTTCACTCCTAAATGGCCTTTAATTTTAAGATTATGCTTCTTTGTTCTGGATTCCCCCACCAGAGAAAATAGTTTTTCTGTAATCTACCTTTTGAACCCTTTATTATTTTAAAAACCTCAAACAGATCACCCCTCAACATTCTAAAAGCACAGGAATAGAGACCAAGTTTATGTAACCTGTCCTCATAATGTAACTCTTTAAACCCTGGTATCATTCTGGTGAATCTACGCTGCATCCCCTCCAGAGTCAATATATCTCAGAGGCTAGAGTGCTACCAATAAGCCATTCTGGCACATTCAGATATCCAAACATTCTTCATGTGTTCAAGTACCTGTTACATTTTAAATGTTGCAGGTTACAGTATCTGCATGTTCATTCAATAACTTCTGATTGGCATCCAGTTAAAAGTCAAGAGTGTTTTTTTTAAAAGCCTGACGGAAATGAGAATTAAATTATTTATAGTTATTTGCTCCTTTCCATGATTTTCTTAACCACCCAATTATCAAACATTTTCACAATAACTGTGAAGTGTGCATTTGACAGCCTCTTTATTGCTCATTACCGATGATCAAATCATCATCAAATAGGAACTACAATATGCAATGAATATGTCGAGTCAGGACAAGAAAGGTTACGAAACGTTTTTCGGAGTAAGGTCACAGTATAAATGGTCATTGTTAATGGTGGGATTCAGTAATTATGATGATAAACTGATTGCAGATGCATTGCAAATCCAGTCCCTGAAGCACTGTTGCCCCAGTGCAGCACTGTTCCCCTGCCGTGCGTAGCACACTCTCTGCAGGGCTTAAAAACTCAGTGTTTAGTGGCCTTCAACTGCCCTCTGTTGGCAAAAGCATTCAACAACCTCACTCAGAGATTAAATGTTTTGAGAATGTATGTAAAATATATACATTGTATATTGAGACAGGTTGCATTGAAGGCACCTATTGCATAAGGTATACAAAGACATTTCCATTATTGTTGTACTATCGTGACTCGAATCCTAAATAAAACTTACAAATTTTTGAAATTAGTATTTGATTCCGATTTTTTTAATATGAAAAAAGCTGCGAAGCTTTAGTGAAAAGTTACATAGATGTGTCAGTTCAAAAAAAATCTACAAGATTGTGTTTTAGCAATTTTATACATTGTATATGAAAGATAGAGGATTGAAGGGGTATGGGGTTAAGGCAGGGCAGCGGGATTAATGAATATCTTGCTCTCAGAGCCAGGCCTTCTGTGCTGTAAATTTCTATGATTCTAAGATTCCACAGCAGCACTTTCTGGTCCTGATTTTATATGTTTAATATATTCCTCCGGGGTACATAATCCAAGAGGAACACTTTAAAATTATGTCCAGTCATTGGCAGGAGAAAAAAATGGTGACTCAAACTGTTCCTGGAAATAAAAACTGAAAGGGAAAAAGATAATTGAACTGAGGAAGATTTGACTGCAAGTTTGTTTTCAAGTAAGTGGTAAACAACAGAGAAAATGATCTCTGTAAGAATGCAGGGATATTATAGGGGAGAACATGCAAATTACGGTCTATATTGAAAGATTTGCAAAAGGATTTGTAAATAGCAAATCTAGGATGTGTCATAGTCCAAAGCTCTACAATTCTATCAATGTCCGTTTCAATTTCCCTGAATTCGGCATCTGACTGGAGTTAATAATAATAATCATACTAATAATCCTTGCATTTGCAATAGAGTCTTATCACATCGGTGGGACGTCTCAAAGCATTTCACAGAATATATTGTAGAGTGTATTTTGTGGGTAAAACGGAGTATCATTGGTAACATGTGGGAATCTCTATTTATAATTCTTTTGTAAATCTCCCAGTTTATATCCTAAGGTGTGAAATAGAAGAATAATGTGGTGCACAGGAACGGACTGGGAGTACGGGAAATCAGGAAATTTCCCGAGTGTCCCTGTGAATGGCTCCCAATGCTTACCAATCCATGCAATGTAGTTTAAAAGTTCCATTTAAGCCCCGACAAAGTTTTATGCTTTTGGCGGCGCCCGACAAATGGCAGCCTATTTTACATGACAATCCCAACCTCTTTCAGGAGCCAGTCCAAAAGGGCAATAGATAAAGGACACAGGGGAAGGACAGCAATAGGTCTAAACTGGGATGAGTATGTAGCAATGATTGCGACATTCAGAAAACAGGAAATTGATAAGGCTCCCCCGATGGTTTTGTGGTGAAGCCAACTTCCAGTTTTAAGACTAATCCATATAGTCACTAAGGTTTGTAGGCTTAATTTCCAGTCTGCTATCAGTCAGTATAATTTTCAGATTATAGCAACTAGCCTTAGCACCTTCAAATTGGTCAGAGTTAAGATTAGTGAGAAAAGGATCAAGCTTGACATTTTTTTTCTTTACACGGAGGGTAATCAACAGCTGGAACAGGTTGCCAGCAAGAGTGGTTGAGGCCAGGATACTAGACTCATTTAAAAAGTAACTTGATGCAGTGATGGGGAGACAGTAGAGTAGGTGCTCTGAAGTGATGAGATTGGATAGGCTGAAAAGCCTTCTTCATCTAGACCCTGTGAATTAGCTCTGCCAAAGCTTGCAATACATGACTTGATTGTGATGCAGGAGGGCTGCTGAAACCCATGGACTCATGGAGCCATTGCCTTCAGGAGAATCCTAATAGCCTAGAAATGTATAGCACGGAATGAGGCCATTCCTCCCTTCAAGTCTGCATTAGCTCTCAGAGAAAGGTGTTTGTTCAATCCCACTGCGCTGCTTTGTCTCCATACCACTTCAAGCCTTGGAGGGAAGAAACAACAACAAACAACAACAACAACAAATTAAATTTTTATAGCATCTTTCACGTTGGGAGGATGTCCCCAAGTGATGAAACAGGAACAACATTTGCAAAACAATTGATAAGAGTTTGCAGGAAAGCAGTGCGGCAGAATATGCTGACAATGCTGGAAAGAGGGGTGCAGGAGATTTAGTAAAAGATTGTAGGAACATTTAATCCATTACATTATTGGGTTGACATTTGGATGACTAAGCTTGGTTTCAACTGCTTTGTGGTGATGTTTGCCATCAATAACATTGTGTGAGCACATTCAGAAAGGTCATGAAAATGATTGTTAAGACAAGGTTACACCAATGAGTTTGGAAAGGTCATTGACCTTCGCAATCCTAAGGTGCTGCCTGAATCTATCCCAAAGGTATCTACCAACTGCTCCGATATAGATGGCTTTGGGTAATAGTATGCACATGATACGGTAAGTGACCTTTCCAGCAATGCATGAGGCATACAGAGCAGAGAAAAAGAGCCTGAGGGTACTTGACTATTTGCCCAGGGGACACAAAGTTCGATGTGAAAAATGCCTGTGGAAATTCAAATTATTTTTTGAGCAGTTTAGGGCGTCAAGCATTGTTTTGTACCTTGACTATGCTGTTTGTTCTACTGCGGGTAACTAGAACATTGTAATAAACTGCAACAACTTGTTATCCTCCTTGCCAGTAATGATAAATAGGCAGTATTGCAAGGCTTCCATTATTCAACTATTTCTGAGCACTTTTGCTCTACTGCTGGTGAAGATACAGTGAGTAGCTCTTATCTTTGCAGAAATTAAAAATGAAAGCTTCCCAGACACTAGAGCCACGATGATGCCTTTATTCATTTTTTATTGAAAGGTGTTGCAAAATCTTAAGCCATTTAACACTGTGGTTTAACTCTCTATTACTTTATCTCTGGACCATAGGTTGATGGGATGAATGTTCCACCCTTTGTTTACAGTGAGAATCTTCCCCGCAATGAGATTAGTTAGTCTCTGTCCAGATTCCTATTGAACCGCAGCACAAAACTTGCCTGAAATTCACCAGAACTTCAACGTCACAGGGAGGGATCACAGTAATGGAAGCATCACACTGGTGAGCTCAGAATTAAGGCACAATTGGAGCATTGTACAGTGAGGTTATTGTGAATTTGGCTGTGCTGTATCTGTTATAGGAGTGATTGAATGTAACAAACGATGCCCAAAATACTTGTTCACAACCACAATTGCACTGCTATAGAATTTTTCATGTAGGGAGAACATCTGACAGTGTTTTATAAAGTCTGAGTGGGAGCCCGAGCTGGAAGGCAGATAAGGTGAGGTGATCAAAAGCATAGTCAAATAAACAGGGTTTAGGTTTTTAAATGAGCTTTGAAAGCAGGGGAAGGGGCAAAGTGCTGATAGTGAACAGAATGTACACAGGCATGAAGTTGGCAGAGTGAAGGATAAGTCAGGGGAATAAGGTTAGTGGAGGTTACAGAGCATTTTAAGGGAGGGACACTGATTTTAATGTTGATCTACTGAGAAATAGGGAGCCAGCGGAGCTGGGCGAGGAAGGAGATGATAGCTCATGGAGCGTATTGTCAGAGAGAATACAGACTCCAAAGTTCTGGGTGGTCTGGAGATTGTGGCAGGAAGGGGGAAGGGGGAGGTCAGTGAGGAAGGATTTGGAAATGCCGAGTCTGGAAGTGACAAAGATGTGGATGAGGGTATTGGCTGTGTTGAGGGTGAGCTGGTGGCGGAGCAACATTGCGAAGATGGAGGAAAGCAGACTTGGTTAGACCTGGATGAAAGGTCTGAAGGAGAGTTGAACATAGTGCTGAGGTTCCATACAGGCTCCATGAGGTGGAGTGAATGATCAGCGAAGTCAATTTCAGTCAGTGTCTGAGGTGAGAACGTGCTGACGGAAGCAAAGCAGGAGAGCTTCTGTTTTGTAAAATTGGAGAAAATTACACCTCATTCTGGCCTTGATGCCTGACAGATAGTATCTCAGATCAGGAGCGGTCCTGGAATCATGGATGGAGACAGAGAGGTAGACTTCTGAGTATTCCCTGTACATGTACAATTACTCTTTGCCTGGTGCTTGACACAAGCGGATACCCAGCACCAGGGCTACGAGCATCCAAACCAGACTGTGATATACGGATCAAAGTGGTGAATGTGCCACAGGTATGTCAGTGAATTTTCTGGTGGTGTACAAAATGTTTCCTTGTAATATTGTGAGACATGAGACAAGCACTGAAGAAAAAAATTGCTCTCAATTTATCAACATTGAAATTTTAGAGAGAGCTTATTGAAGCCCATAGCTATACAATTCATGGCATCATCCACAGCATTAGTGCTCCCTAATTTGTTTCATGTCATCCCATTATCAAAACAAAACTGTGCCCCAAAGACGCACATGTGCCTTTCGTGATGGGTTAGTGAGGAGAATCCCCCTTGTGGACTGATGTTTTTCTGTTACCGTTTGATATTACATCAATGAATCATAGCATGAAATGCAGCTTCACTCCACTCTCTCCCACAAAGTGAAAGATCTAAAATAGCAAGAGAACATATCTTCACTCTCCAGCTATCTTTAAACACTTTCTTGCAGCGAGTGCAGCCCCGTCTCTAATGAGGTTAGGAGGAATCCCCTGCACCAAGCACAGAAGGAATATAAATTTGAATGTCAGCAAATGGGTAAAGACGATTTTAGACTCACTGAATGATCCAGTGAAACTACAGTAATAGAAACCGTTGCTGGATAAAGCCTCAACTTTTCTGCCACATCGACTCCTAATAATTGTCTTGATGCATATTCAAGTAGCAATACTGAATCCTGTCCCTACAAATACACAGACAACTCTGCAAAGAGTTTGAGATGTTTAGACATTTTAAGGTGCTTTGTCAAATGCAAGGATTATAATTATAATAGTTATTATTATTTAATTGTTTACAATACTGACTCTGGGATACATCAAACACATGGGTACGTAGGGGACACATCATATGCATTTTATATAGGATAATTTTACTGACGTGTCTGCTAATATTGTAGTTGAATACTAATTTTATAGTACCAACAAAATTTTGCTGATCTCGAATTATTCTATGATTCCTCTTTGCCTATCTTCAGATCACACCCAAAGACTTTTCTCTTTGACCGTACCTACGGTTTCCTCCTCTTTCATTCCGGCTCGGTATCAACCTGCACAATTGTTCAGCACTCCGGGAAACTGTCCTGAATGAAGGGATCTGTATAAATGCAAGTTGTTGTTGTTATACAACTCATCTAATACATGTATATATAAATTAATACTGAAAATGCATATGTTATACACATCTAACATATGCAACATAGCACCAGATATCTGCCACCTCCTATCGTTAACCCAGTGTTTATTGTACTTTAATTAGTAACTCCTCCTCCTCGAAAGAGGTGTTTGGGGAAGGCTAGTGTGATCCCTTTGGCAATGGCATAACTCTGAGTTGACCTAAAAATAATAATCCCTGCATTTGATATAGCACATTATCAAGTCTTCAAGAAGTCTCAAAGCGCTTCACAGAATATACTGTAACATGAATTGATGTATATTTTGTGGGCAAAACTTGTGTGGCAATGAAATAGCGTATATGAATCAATCTTTGTGATGGTCTTGGCAGTCTGGTTTCTGAGCCAGATAGGTTCCCAGTATTCCAAGGCACTGCTGACGTTGGAGCTGGCACCTGACTCATTAATAAGACTTGGAGGAATTGGATGCGGGGATTCTTCCCAGTCAGCTCCTGTTAATCCTGCAAGCCAAAGCTGAACAGTTACAGTGGTCCTTGCTGGACAAGCAGCAGGAAGTTTGCAGTGTTCCCAATGGCAAGCTGCCTGGTATTAGTTGGTTAAATTTGAGCAATTCACCAATCACATGTTGAGGTTTGACAAGCCTTGGCATTTGCCAACCTGCGCCTAAACTGTCTGGAATTAGGTAAGCAGGATACATCCCTTAGAGGAGAGATGCACACTGCATACACAACAAATGGAAACCAAATGTACGTGTAATGCACCATAGTTTGGTTTGGAGACTCTTAAGCATGGTGATTGATCTCAAAAGAAATGTCAAAATGACTTTTGTTACACCCTCTCTGCTGTTATAAACCTGCACACACAAGAATCACATATGATCAAAGTGCTGATTAATAGAATGAAGTGCTTTATTGTAAATGATAACATGTTTATCACAGACTTCCAATGGCAACGTTTGTGGTGCATTTCAAAGTGCAAAAAAACCTACTAGCAACTTAAAGCAGGCCATTATAACCCTCATTGTAACAAGAGACTGACTGCCCACTAAGTCTGTCATTGTAGAAACCTCATTGTGCTCTGGCACTAGCCCAGCTTGTTCAATTGATAGAACTCTCTCAAGATTTCAATTATTCCTTCATGAATATTTGAACACTGTTTGAATATGCGCAAAATATTCATTGCCCTCTTATGAACTTTTTTTTGAAATGATCAACTGAACAGATAAATGATCTACAAAATACAATGGGATTTTTTGGTTTCAGTCAGTTGGGGAATTGGCTTACAGCTCAATACAGTAGACGTTGGCATTCACATGGAACAGAGTCAATTCATGAGTTGACAACAAGTAGAGAATAGGTTGAGGTAGGGGAGATAAAAGAAAAACTAGTAAGGATCCAGATGGTGGATTGATTTGGATGTGCTGAACGAGCTTATTTCTGCAAGCTCACACTTAATAATAATATATAATAAATAATAATCCTTACATTTGATACCTTGTCCTTGTCATGCCTTTGTCAACTCTTGGCTAGATTACTCAAATGCCCTCCTCGTCAGTCTCCTCTCCTCCACTATTCACAAAATTCAACTCATCCAAAATTCCGCCAGCCGCATCCTCACCCGCACTGAAGTCCACACCCTGATTACTCCAGTCCTTGCCAAACTTCATTGACTTCCTGTCACAGAGCGGATCAATTTCAAGATCCTCATTCTAGTGTTTAAATCCAACCAGCTTTGGCACGCCCTATATCTCCAACCTCCTCTCTCCTCACAGCATCTACGCTGCCTCCACTCTACTGTCTCCGGCCTCCTCCTTGTCCCTCAAATCCTCTGCTCTACAATCAGCATCCGTGCCTTCAGCCACTATGCCCCAAAGCTATGGAACTCCCTCCCTCAATCCCTTCACTTTGCCCCCTCTTTCCGCACTTCCAGGTTGCACCTGAAGACCTTTCTCTTTGACCGTGTCTATGGTCACCTTTCCCCTGCTCAGCATCGGGCTCTGCCATTGTTAAGTGATCTGGGATGCCACATGGCATGGAGAGCGCTATATAAATGTAAGTGGTTATTGGTGGTGGTGGTGGTGCCTTATTGAGCAAAGAGCTTCAAAGGATTTGTGTATTTGCAGGTGAATGCAGCTATCAATTTATGCACAGCATTGTCTCACAAACAGCCATGTAGTGAATGGACAATTTATAAGCCTGGAAAGATGGTGTTACCAGTGCAAGGATCCATCAATGATAAAGCGTTAATAAATCATAAGGGCAACTCATGCCCAGACTTTCACCTAGTCTAACCAGAAAGACCATTTTGTCATTTTAAGGAAAACGAGTTTCCAAACTAAAACAGAATTTACCAATCATCTACAACACTGCGTAATCTTAAATGTTAAGGCATCGTTGGCTGAGAGGCTAAGACTGGGTGGAATCTCACATAATTGCATATTAGTCTTCCAAGAATACCCAATACTTTATTAATAATACTAATAATCCTTGCATTTGATATAGCGCTATTCACGTCTTCTAGAATGCTCAAAGAGATTAACAGAATATACTGTATAGTGAATTGACTGTATATTTGTGGGCAAAACATGGCAGCCTATTGCACATAGCAGTGTCCCACAAACAGTCGTGGATTGAGTGACCAAATTATTATTGTTTTTTTCTTGAGGGATTATTATCCCCGGAAAAGCGATCTGCCAATCAACTAACAATCGGGTTCCTACTTACTGCTAGGTAAACAGAGGGGTGTTGAGTAAGGAAACTTCTCCAACATTTTTCCCTGCCGGAAATAGAATCCAGGTCTCTTGCTTGTGAGTCAAATGCTCTAACTATTAATCTACAGGACTCCACAGCCTTCAATGCAGCCCAAATAAGTTTTTTCCATTTTGTTGGAGTCATTCCAGAGATCTGGGAGGAGCAAGGTTGACCATGCCAGCCTTCTCAATAGTTTATATTCTTAAAATAGCCTGTATTGGACTCCAATGTCATTTCAGCACCAATCGTACACTTTGTTCTAGAAAACAGAGGTTGTGGCAATCTACTTTGGTAAAGTAGAGTCTATGCAGGTAAATAAAGCTTTACAAGCTAATTTATCGAAATAAATTTGCAAATTTTCTTTTGAGTCAAAACAGAAATTTTAAAATGGACTGTCAGCTTTGTAAACACTGTTCTAGGGGTTATTTTCCACTTGCCTTGTATACTTTATGACCTCGAGCTGTTTGCATATAATGGGAATGCTTGCCAGTTAAGGTCAGTAAATTTACCAACAAGCTGAGGAGGGCCTCTGTCTCTCTTAAAAGCAATGGTGAATATCATTACATAATCAAAATGTTTTAAAGGTAACATGTTATTTGGCATGATGTGCCTATCCAGAAGGAAATATATTGCTTTGAATATCCATCTAAAGTACCTAGAATAGATGGATAGCTGGTTCAAGTAATTCCTTTGAGCTGCACAATGAGTGATATTACTGAGCAACATGAATGAAATCATCACCAATGACACTTATCATTTTCCCCTTCACCACCTAAAAAATGTGTGAGCGCATCATCATGCTCTAAACCACATGCATGCCGGACATCCCAGTTAAAATGTATACAAGAGAAAGAAAGATGTACAGAAAGCAACCCAAGCAATTGTCAGTGTAACCCTTTGAAAAGTGACTACTTTTGTGGCAGTAGCATTAAAAAAGGTATAAATCCTGTTTGTGGTTTGCAGTCTTAAAGTAAGTTTCACTGGAGACCATCTACTCAAGCCAAATTGAAGCGTTAGTTTCACTATGAAATCAATTCACTCCCTGCAGTATAAAGACACACAATATATATCCACTCATTCTCCACACAAGAAAGAGTTCTGCACCATTTGCAATGTTACGAACATAGCCACACAACCAGCTCTTTAATAATATCTAAAACACAATGGAATTGCAGAGGTGGGACTGGATGAATGAAATGGAGATTCAGTTCAATTACCTTTGCAAGATTCCGAATGGGATTGAGCAAGGCAACCCAGGACAAGGATTTAAAGATATGCCAAGGCAAGAGAACAAGAGGGCTCAGGTTCAGGGATGCAAAAGTGCTTTAAACTTGCAGGGTTAACAGAAGCTCAGTGTGAAGAATCCCTGCCCCACTGATGGATCTGCCCCTCCAAGTTCTGCTGATGAGCCACGCTGACTGGTTTGTCAGTAGCAGTGCCCTGGAAGACCATTAGATTGCCTAACTCAGGAACTAGTCTACCTGGAGGCACCACTGAGAGTTGACTTGATACTAACATTCTTTTGGCAAGCATGTTGCTAAGCATAAACTAGGTTCCAAGGAAGCCCTGCTCCTGCCCCAAGGAGAACAGTCACTACTTGCACTCAATAAAGAAACAGTCAATACTGAAATAGACCGACAGTAGGGTGGATATTTTGGAAGTATGAGATCAAATAATCTGAAGGGCTTTATTCATCAGTGCCTATCATGTGATGACTTGAAATAACTTGTCACAATTTTGCAATGTCAACATTATAATCATTATACCAATGTTGGTAGATTTTATTAATAATTTTATTCATAAATTTATTAATAATCTTTGCATTTGATATAGCGCCTTATCACGTCTTCAGGATGTCTCAAAGCGGGTCACAGAATATCCAGAATTGACTGAATATTTTGTGGGCTAAATGCAGCAGCTAATTGTCCACAGCAGTGTCCCACAAATAGTCATGGATTGAGTGACCAAATCATTATTTTTTTTCTTGAGGGATTATTATCCCCGGAAAAGCAATCAGGTTCCTACTTACTGCCAGGTAAACAGAGGTGTGTGAAGTAAGGAAACTTGCCTAATATTTTGCCCAACCTAGGAATCGGACCAAAGTCCTCTCGCTTGCGAGGCAAATGCTCTAACAACAAAACTACATATAGATTGAACACATAAGGAACACTTGGAGTAGATATTAATACCTTCTACCTCTGTATCTAACATTTCATTATACGGCTCACAGTTACACTCATTGTTACATTTGAACCTGACATAATTTGTATAGATGCAGTTATTAATATGCAATATTAATAACTATTTTCTCTCGCTAAGCAGCCTGATGCATCGTAGAGTTGCAGCTGATATGTTTACATGTGCTACCATGCTACAGGGGATGCAAATTTATTCTGACGTGTCATCAAGGTGCCAATCTCAGCAGCTCTGCAGTGCGGAGGTGCCAAGCAGAGGCCAATACTTCTCCTGCAGTGTCTGAAGTCACAAGGGACAAAAATAGATAGAATTATATCTTTACAGGAAATGTAAAGAGCAGTTTTAAATAATTATTTGGTCCAATGATCGTGAGTGCTGGCCTTTCACTTTTTGGTAGGGTTGTGAGTCAAGTGCAGATTGACGAGATGAAAATGTCTTTCTTTTTGGCTGTAAGAGTTTCTAAACATCATCTCTACCGGATGTGGGATCCCAACACAAAACTATCTTCAGTTCACCACTAATTGACAGTGAGTCAGTCTCACTCAGAAGGCCAACTCACTGCAAGGGACGTTAAAGCTCATCTTTTTCACTGAGGATGGTACTACCATTGGCAGCTTTGTTGACAAATAAACAGGGTGGTATAACTGCCCCAGGAACACTGTATCACAGTGTCCTAAAGCAGTTTAGCTGTTGGTAGTTGCATAAATTAAAGTATGCGTGTATGTATGTGAAAAAAAATCAAACCGAGTAGGACTACAATAGTTCAACAGAGATCTAACATTTTGGATTGGTCAGTTAACTGTTGCAAGCTTGACAATGATGCTTGCAACTGATGACCCAATCCAATGCCTCAAGTTACCTCTGTAAACTATTGGCACCTCTGGCACTGCACGTTGTATTGGACCCACTTGGGAGAAGCAGATACTTCAACTTATAAAGGTCACAGAATTGAAATAAGTCACCACTGAGGTTTGCTTTGCTCAGTCTCTGCAGTTCTAAGATATGTACCTGCCAGCCTCTTATTATATCACCACAGTTCATTGCGCTTGCTATCATATTGCTCAGATAAAAGCCACAGGTTTTAGAACCCCACAGCTACAGCAGGCAAATTGCCACATTTATAATTTGCTTTTTTNGCTGCTGCCAATGTGCAATCTTTTTGCCAGGTGTTTCAGTCCAAAACACACAATCTGCAAAGGCCTGTTGGTTTTTGCAAAGAGCATTCATGACATGTAACAAGCAGAGCCGCCCAATTTGCATTGCTGGAATGGTGCTTTCGGCAGCACTGCCTTGCCCGGAATGACATCTGACATGAACAGCTGCTTATATGCAAGTGTTTTACACCTGAAAGCAACCTGAACTGAGTACAAAACAACAGCCACACAATACAACAACAACAAACGTCCCAAGGACATCCCAAGGCGCTGGACAATCAGTGTTTCATATCTGAGATAAACCAGAGAATCAAGATAAACAGTGGAGAAGATAGCATTCAAATGTAGCCTGACTGAGCTCAACAGCTGGTGAGAATGATACAATAAGGGCAGCTTTTGTAAAACTCCATTGGAAATCTTCTAGGGTAAAAATTTAGGGTGTTCATTAAAGCATTCCTGGTGCTAATTAAAAACAAGGAACATAATGAGAAAACAGATATGTATTAGTATAAGGAACAGCATAAATGTGTCTCTTACCTTATTAGTACTTATTATTCTGAACTGAGTTTACCAAGGTTAGAGAAATCCCAACGATCATATTCCTAATATGGAGTTAGACAATCATTGGCACAAATTGTATCAGGAAATTTAGTATGCGCTAAAGCACACCTGAAATTGTTATGTCAAAGATTAGATTTGTAAAATCATAGACATTTACAGAACAAAAAAAGGCCATTCGGCCCAACGAGTCTGCACCGGTTCTGTTTGTTCAATCCCACCCTATTTGCATACCTCTTCAAACTTTTATCTTTCAGATAATAAAATAATCCTTACCTTTGATAAAAAGCCCTTCAGGTCAAGAGACTGTATTCACAGGATTCCCTGTGAAGTGACGATGTATTTCATGAGCAAATCAGCAGCCAATTTGCACACAGCAATGTCCCACAAACAGAAATGCAAAGATGTATATCTGCCTATTCCCAAATGGATTCTACATCTACCATTTTACTTGGCAGGGCATTCCACAAATCTAATCTTAGTGAGTAAAAAAATTATCCTAAACTGTTTTCACTTCGTGGAATTGATTTTGTTTCCAATTATTTAAAGTAGTTATGGGAGAAAAATGTGGTGTTTCTTAGCAGGTGCATTAACATAATACCCAAGAAATTGTTATGAAGTGTCATATTTCCATCCCAATGTCAAAGTGTTGACCTTTTTATGTCATTGTATTCAAGCTATGGCCTTGCATGCATCCCTTCATTATACAGTTTCATTATTAAGTACGGTTTATATCTATTTTGCCTCACACTAAAGTGTGCTGCTGTTCATGATCAGCTGAATGCTCTTGTGCTATATTTCAGTAAATATCTCTTTAGATTTAACCTTGTTTTCCTTGTTGGATCATTGAATTGCAACTGAGGACATAACATAATTAGCTAAATGTAAAACGAATGATGACTATCTGACAGGACAAAACCGGCAAAAAATAAATCTTGCAAGATTATATTTTTTACACAAAGTAAATGAAATATTTGTTGGCATCATTTGACTAAATCTAGTTACCATTTTCTCAATTTAAAAAACTACGTTGCACATGAATAGCCAAAAGGTGTAGTGGTGGTGTAAGGGTGAATATAGGCTTGTAGAGTCATTCTACATTGTACCACAGGAGAATACATCATTTCAACACATTAACAGTTACAATGTGAATACAGAACAATTCTTACAGAAGTGAAAGAGATGCAGTATTATTGCTGCTTTCTGCAAAGAACTGACACGTATTTGATGAGCGAGCTGTATGCACAATCGACTTTTGCGCTGGGCAATTCATTCGTGGTAATCAATCATATGCTTTAGTTGAGAAGAGAGATGGTTAGAATCTGCTGGAATTTTTTTTTTTTTTGCAAATACAATATGAATAGTAGACTAAGGAACAAAGATCAGGAACGCCTGTCCAGTTTCAATCCCTGATCTGTGCTGAGTTAACTGATCTCAGCCAGGACAAAAACCAAGGGCTTTACACTTGACTTCAGTGCCTGGGGGTAGGAAAGGGGAATAGATCAGGTTCGTACTACTGAAAGCTCTCAGTGATTTACGCTGGAAGGTGTACAAGTGGGTATCAGTAGTGAGAACTGGTTTGAGCTCGGTGTGATGTCCTCAGAGTCAAATATGCTGCCAACAATCATTAGCGCTTGCCAACAAGACATACAGTCACTTTATAGTATGCCCTGTGAAGTGCTTTGAATGTCCTCCCGATGTGGAATGCACTGTACGAAATGTAAGGATTATATATTATAACGTGATACATGCTGAATCACACATCGCCTGGAGTTCGTCTCTTTAGAAAGATAGGAGGAAAAATCAGAGGGGGGGAAATTACGCACTGGTTCGGTGAGTCTGAAGGAGAGCCCGGGGAGGTTGAGGAGTTCAGATCCACAGGATGACGACATTGATAGGAGCAAGGAGTATGGCTTCCGTCTTGTCCACATTCAGCTGCAGGAAGTTTGCACTGATCCAGGTCCTGATTCTGCCAGACAAGCTGATAGAACATCGACGGACCTGGAGTTGGTACTGAAGGAAGCAAAGTAGATTTGTGTGTCATCCGCACTTGGAGTTTGATCTGAGGATAGAGGGGGCTTGAGGGAGTGCACAGAGGAAGTGATGGACGGCGGAAAACAACGTCTTTGCCTTGTTGTTTGCCTCCAGGATGACTTTGGAGTAAAAGTCCGTTTTGCTCTGTGAAAGGGAGAGGGGTAGGTGTGGAGATGCTCGAGCCACAGCTGGCGGTGAATCGTGAGGCTGGATTTCTGCTATCTGCGCTCAAGCATCCAGGTTTGTGTTTTGAGTGAGCGGAGATGACTGTTATACCAGGGGGAGCTGGCTTGGAGAAAACCCTGTATTTCAGGGGAGCCAGGTAATTGAAAGTTGTGGAGAGATGGTCATTCAGCAGCCTGAAGGATGCATCAGGATCACTGCGGATGGAGTGCCAGAGGGAGAGGAGGTCCAAGGAAGAGGGCATTTGTGAGGGACTCAGAGAGAACCTTTTTCCAGGGGTGGAATAAAGTGGTGGAGTGTTTGAAAGAGGGCAGGGTGTTGCAGGAGGAGAGGGAGATGTGTAAGTTGTCCGAGATGGCCTTGTCTATTGATAGACAGGTCAGAAATGTCAAGGCCATATGTGATGATGAGGTTGAGGGGGTGGCCATGGTTGTGGGTCGATGAGTTGATGTGGAGGGTGAGGTTTAGGGAGGAGAGGAGGGCAGTGAAATCCGAAGAGGTGGAGAGTTTAGATGGAGGTTAAAATCCCCCATTATGAGCAGGTGTTCAGGGCAGAGGGACAGGGATGAGAGGAGAGAGGAGATACCAGTGAGGAAGGAGCCAGAAGCCAGGAGGGAGCTGTAAACTTGGAGGATTTTGAGGGAGAGAGTGGAGGGATGGTAGAGGGTGAGGTGCTCAAAGAAGGAGAAACAGCCGGAGGAATAGGGGAATAGACCAAGGGAAGCTTGGGATGAGGGCCAGCCTGTCACGACGTTGATTGGGGCGGGGTGTGTGGTGAAAAGTGTAGCCAGGAGGCAAGGCTTCAACTAGGGGGATGGAGTCACCGGGGGAGAATCAAGTTTCTGTAAGCCCAAGAATAGCAATGTGCTCATCTAGGATGAGGTCATGGATAGTAAGGGCTTTATTAGGGAGGGAGCAGATATCTTGAAGGAAATGCGGAGAGATTTGCTGGTGGTGGTGGGGATGGAGGAGAGAGTGGTATAAAGAAGATTTGGGGTCGTGGAGGAGAAATGACCATGGAGTTTGAGGAACAAGGAGAGTTGGGGAGGGTATGGATGAGGGAGGGGAAGGGTTGTTTGCCTTTGGAGGCAATTGGTGCAGAGAGAGTTAGAAATGGCATAGTTGGTGTCTGCTCTGGGACAACCAATGCCGAGAGCCACGGTGAGCCTGACTTGGATATTCAAACTGGAGCAGAGGGAAGTGATGGTGGGGTCCAGGAGAGAGAGCAGGTGAGCAGGGCGATGGGAGAGATGGACAGTGTGGGAGTAGTGGAATGTGGGGGCTCGGAGCAGAAACATTTTCAGGAGCGAGCAATCAGCGGGGCAGCATCTGTCCATGGGCTATGAGAGACAGCGCAGGGTGGGGGGAGTGAGGGTATGGCAGTCATTGCTTAGATCCCAGTGACCGGGACGGAAGGGAGGACAAGGTAACAGAAGGATAATAAAATTTACACAATATTTATCCTACGCTGGCGGATTTGAAAATGGCCTTAAGTCTTAAGAAAATCTTAAGATACATGGGATAAAGATGTAATATTCCCCAGAGCCTCCAGTGTGATAATGTTAAGACACCAATCAGTCCTGTGTCACTTAATGGCCTTGTAATGAGAGGTTAGCACACTTTGGTATCAGTCTGGCTCAGTTGCTAGCACTCTGGTCTCTGAGTCAGAAGGTTGTGTGTTCAAACCCAATGTCGGGCCTTTGAGTTCACAGTTTTTAGGCTAAACACTCCAATTGCAATGCTGAGGTTGTGCTGCATTGGAGTCCTGTAGTTTGGTGGTTGGAGTACTCGTCTTGCAAGTGAGAAAACCTGGGATTGATTCCCGACAGGGCAAAATGTTGGGCAAGTTTCCTCACTCCACACACCTCTGTTTACCTAAAAGTAAGTAGGAACCCAGTTGTTAGTTGATTGACGGATCACTTTTTCGGGGGTAATAATTCCACAATTTTTAAAAAATTTATAAATAATAATTTGGTCATTCAATCCACAACTGTTTGTTGAACACCGCTGTGCGCAATTGACTGCCACATCTCGCAAACAAAATATAGTCAAGTCACTTTACAGTATATTCTGTGAAGCGCTTTGAGATGTCTCGAAGACGTGATAAGGAGCTATATCAAATGCAAGGATTATTATTATAATTATTGTTGCTAGTGCTGTTCTTAGAATTAAATAAATAGTTTTTGCAAACTAAATTCGATAACTACTTTTAAAAACGCGGTGGACGGGTATTTGAGGAGGACGGGTTTGCAGGGTCATGGGGAAAGGGCTGGGGAGTGGGATTGACATTAATTGCTCTTTTCAAAGAGCCGGCACAAACTAGGTGGGCCGAATGGCCTCTTTTTGTGCTGTCCAATTCTATGATTCTATGATAAATATTGATGTCCATTCCACTGTAAACATAGAAAGAAACTTCCATTTTTTATAGCACATTTTACATAGAATTACATAGATTGTACAGCAAGAAACAGGCTATTTGACCCAATTAATTTGCGCCAGTGTTCATACTTCACACAAGCTTCCTAATCCTCTAATCCATACCTCTCCCATACCTCACTATTTCCCTTCTGCCTCATGTATGTACATTTCTTCTTAAATGCAATATGCTTTCTGCTTCAACCACGGTTTCAAGCATTGAGTTCAACTTTCTCACCACTCTCTGTGTAAAGAAGTTCTTCTTTAAATCCTCTTTTTAGATCTCCAGTGGATGTGTTATATATGCCCACTTGGTTTGGATTCACCATCATGTGGTAACAGCCTATTTATGTTCATTTTATTGAATCCTTTCATAATTTTAAATACCTCTATCAGGTCCGCTCTCAATCGTCGCGAGAAAAAAAAATGCCTGTCCAATCTTTGTTGATAACTGTATCCACTTAACCCTGGTAGCATCCTCGTAATCATACTAGCTTTATGTGTCAAAACATTTCATAATGAGTAACTACTATCAACTGTAGTGACTCTTTTGTGAACAAACACAGCAGCCTTTAATGCCCACCTAAGGAAAGGTGAATGACACCTCAGGTTACATTTCATTCAAAGGGCATCACCTCTGGTAATGCAGTTCTGCCCAAACTTTGGTTCATTGTAGTGAGTGAAAGATGTAGCACGGAAACAAGTCGTTTGGCCCAACCAGTTCATGCTCGTGCTCTACTTTGTGGTACTTAATAATCTTGTAGGTGGGCAAGAGTATTGGGACTCCCACTGCAGGAACAGCAATCTTATTCCTGGAGTTTCATGAGCACAAAATACAATGCAAAAACAACAAGTTGCATTTATATAGCGCCATTTATGCAGAATAACATGTCAGAGTGCTGCACAATGGCAGGATTGGATCCCAAGCAAGGGAGAAGGGAGAGGTGACCTGGGCACTGTGGAAGAAATAGGTCTTAAAGTGGGATTTAAAGATAGATAAAAAGGGGCAAGGTGAAGGAATTAAGACAGGGATTTAAATTTATAAATGTCAAACAATGATTGCTCTTCATATTGTTGTTGTTCTTGTAAGATGGATTCTAATTTGCAGTATTTCTTAATAACAGATTATCACATTTCTAAAACATCGAGTGTACTGAAAGACTCTATTCCCAAATTTCCAAACCATTACTGAATGTATTCTTCAATACATTTCACAATTCAGAAAGTGATAATTCATGAAATTCAGTCGTTATGCTGTTGGTCGGGGGAATGGAAAACAGGTGAAAGATTATAACTGTCAATGGCTCTGTGGTCATCTAAAGAGGACCAAGAAATTTGTATCATTTACAATGGAAACAATTTTGGGTATGTTTTATATCTTCTACCATTGAATTTTCAAAACAATCTCTAAACTAACTGCGTTTGATTTCTGAATTTACAATGGACAATAGGTGCCCACAGGGTCACATAACTAAGCAGACGCCAGTTGTAGAATCAGCATTTTCCCTCTTATCGCTCTCTACTGATTGACCCCAGCAAGAACTGCAGTCATCAGTGATTTGCAGAATCTGCCTTTGATGGAACCAGGGCTAGATTGGAATGAATCCCAGATCTATCTGCACTGGAAGGCACATCACCAGAGACCTGAAATTCCACCTAGTCTTAGCCAATCAGTCTTAAAATGTACGATTGTGCAGAATTATGGAAAATTCTTAGGTTAGTTCGGAATGTTTAAGACTTTTACCGCAGTCCTTGAAAAATAACCTGCTTCCAAATTAAAAGTGAATTGAACAATTGTCCATTAATCCTGTACCATCTTTAACTTTTAGAATAAAACAATGATTTTACAGGTGGAATTTTATTTCTCCTGCAGATTCAGACAAAGGATCCGTGAGCGAGTCAGGAAGAGTGCAGTGGTTCTGAAAGTGTAGGTTATGACAGTGATTAGAATGCTACAGACACTTCAGCTACAGAAGTGTCCTCCTTGTGTCTGATGACTTGAACAACAGCCAGAAGCAGAGTCAACGGCGTGCAAAGTGTTATATGTGTTACGTGTGTGTGTGTGGTGTGTGTGGGGGGTGGGGGTGGAGAAGGGGTGGTGGGTGGCGGGGTGGAAGAAGGAAAGAATATAACAAGTGAGACTGGACAGCTGCAAAAAAGGTTCATCGATCAGAAACAAAATAACCAATTTGTGAAGACATAGCTGTGTTAGTATTTGTGTTTGGCTGAAATCTCAAGAGACACTTTCTGGCATGGAATAAACATGCATCTCCCATATTTTTTGAAGAGTCATAAAAATACTCAGCTAGATCATTCAGATTGTGAATGTGGTATATTTTGCTCTCTTTGACGCACCTCCTCACCTTGTTTGTTTTATCTAACATTTTACCACTGTTTTTACACGCAATCTGATCTGGTTCTGTTAAAACCCACTGCTGGTTTGCAGAAATATATTCTTGAAGTTGCTGGAAAGGAGCATAGACATAATAGACTGCCTTCTGAAATCCTGGCGATATGCCTATTAAGAGACAACTGAGATCCTCATATATTACTATTAAAGCACTTAGTGCATTTTCGCCTGTGGAGTAAACTCAGTTCATTAATAAGAAGGAAGAGCTATTCATTTTCTGTTGCATCCTCCAATTTATTTTAACTGATGTTATTCTGTTCTTTTTTTTCAATTGATGCAGATCGAATCTCTGCGCTGTGGTTCACATTGATCACCTTTTCCTTCTTTATATTTGTCTTGCTAAAACTTAATGAGTGTGTTCCTGCACACGCTGCTTCCCAGCTCTTTCCTGGCATAATCATATCACATGCGAAAGCCATTGCTAGAGATCAGTTAAAAGGTAATACAGTCCACTTTTCCAATTACTTAGTTGTTAATTTCAAGTTAATTTCAGGCATTCATGTGATTTGTTTGTCCACTTAATCGTTAAAGAGCAAAAGAATGCGACAGTGGTAAATCACCAAGGTATGTGGCAATAAAGATCTAAGCCTTATTACAGAATCACATTAATATTCCTATCGATCCGTGGGAATTCCACTCTGGAAGTGAATCAAATGTTGTAGAGATCCCGTGGATCAGTGTGACGTATATCCAGTTACCGGAAGGAGTACCCATTTGCGTTCATCAGATTTCCATATGTGGAGTCCTGTAGCTCAGTGGTTAGAGCACTCGCTTTGCAAGCGAGAGACCTGAGTTCAATTCCAGGCAGGTCAGGGCGAAACCTTACTCCACACAGAGCCTAATAATAATCCCTCCAAAACCAAAAACAATAATAAATTGGTCATTTTCGATCTATGACTGTTTGTGGGACATTGCTGTGCGCAATTGGCTGTCGCGTTCGCCCACAAATATGCAGTCAATTCACTTTACAGTATATTCTGTGAAGCGCTTTGGGACGTCCTCCCAACGTGAAAAGCGCTATATCAAATGCAAAGATTATTATTATTATATTATTATTATATTGTGGTGTCCGAATACTGCAATGTAGACCACAGTACTTTTAGTAATGAGACCATTCTGGAGGGCACTGTTGTGGAATTATTAGCAATGTGCTTATGCCGTACCCTTTAAGCCAAGTAAACAGGGCAGAGTGCCTTTAACCACGATCTATCTTTTCTCGCCCTTGTTTGGAATCGCAAACCACAGAATTAGCTGATCAACAGTACGACAGTCGTTCTGTCCTCACCAGAAACGACTGAGCACCCTACTGAGTACTTCCTCACTATCCTCTGTCCGAGAATAACTCAGGCAAGTGATTTTTGACTGACAGGTAGCTGTGGGGCTTGAACTTTTGACCTCATGATTGAGATTCGAGCAGTCAATCAATGAGCTCCTGGCCCATCAGGCTTCCCCTCTATCTGTCCTTGGAGTGCTTATTAATAGCTCTGAATGTAAAGTGGAAAATGTTTAATTCTGCACCATGCTCAGCTCTCACCCTGTGAGCGCACAAATAAAGAAAATTATATATCTTTTCCCTGCAATGTGTTTCTTGTAGCTAAAGGCAACTGTCAGTGTGAGCTCTCCTCGGAAAGAATGTCTAATCACTGAAGGCATATTGTTTTAGCAGAGAATTTAACCAAAGGCAAAAGTCATAACATAAACTATTTGCATTTTAATCTACTGGTATAAAAGCCTCTTACCATCTGTCAGGTTTGTTTTCTGAATTCCAAAAAAGCCACACAAGGAATTTGGATCTTCACATAGTTTTCAGAGGTGTTTCTTCTTTGCAATTTGATTTTGCAAAAGTAGCTTTTAACTCCATCTCCATCTACTTTAATGAGCTAACATAGTAGGGCAGTTAAATGTTTGTTAATGTAAAGTGCAAGGATTATATATATATACATATATAGCAGAGCTGTGTAACAAATGAAGCACAAAACACTGCACAACCCACTATTGCGTCAGTGTAACAAGGTTAAATTGCACCCAGTAAACAGCACCAAGAAAAACCTCTTTAAATCTCAATAAATGTCACCTTTCCAAACTGCTTCTTGCCCACTACGCTACCCACTACCTCTGCTCCGCTGGCTCTGGCCTTCTGCTTGACCCTTGTCCTCTCCGCTCCACCATCAGTGGTCTTGCTTGCAGCCACTATGTCCCAAAGCTTTGGAACTCTCCCCCCCCTCCGTCTTGTCCCCTCCTTACCCTCTTTTTGAATCACAACTGAAGACCTTCCTCTTCGACAGTGCTTATGTTCAATTCCTCTCTCCTTCCCCCTGACTCGGCATCAGTTTCCACCACTTTTAAGCCTTCTGAGACACTACCCTGCATGAAGGACACTACATAAAAAGCAAGATGTTGTTGTTAGGCAGAGTTTGAAATTGTTTTAAGAGAACTAATATACTTTAATAATTGACATGTTTATTGCATCTGTAATCCTGAAGCTGGCAAACGATATTTAAAGTTAAAGTTCATTTTCGTGGTGTTAAAACTATGCTGCATATTCCAGTGTGGTTAGAAACTTCATGTTGAAAGAAAAGTCTGCACTTTTCAGCTAATATAATTACCTTTTCAGCTGATATAAAACTCCTACATCATTTCTGCTTTTAACTTAAGAGGAGCCAGACATTAATGCCACCGTGGGATTATGTTCACAACTTCCTTTAAAATCTTCCTGTTTGTCAGTCGAAGAAAGGATCTGACACTGGTGTTCTCTGAACAGCAGAAAGAAAAGATGATATTCACTAAAGATCCAGAGAGCAGTGACAAGCGAAAGAGCACCAGATAGATTACTCTGTATCTCAGAAAACAATGAGGTTCAACATTTGCTCCTCCTTATCAATAGCAATGCTTTTGTGAAGACATTATTAAGGCATAATAATAAAATAATTCCTTATTGTATTACTAATCCCCTTGCAAACACTTGTCTGACCATCGGATTATTCACATCCTCTCAACATGAAAGCCTCTAAATCAAATGCAAGGATAATTATATTATTATTATAAATATTATTATTATTATCATTTGGAGTTATCCTTAGTGGCTATCGTTCAGTTGAAGCTATTAAAATCTGAAAACTAAGACATTTTGCTTTTATTGAATAATTTCAGGAATCAGGAACTGACTTATCTATCATTAACGCAGTTCCTGTATTCAACAGTAGGAGACCAAAGGGGATGCAATCAGCTGTTGGGTCTCACCAAACATATTGTAATGTACACCATAGTCCTGAAATATCTCTTTGTTTTAGGCTTAAGACCATTGTTTTAAAATGCAAGATTTTGTGAAATTGAGAATTCTGAAATTTTCCCAATAAAATTGATCATTCACTTCTTGGAAATTGCTGTGTGCAAATCGGCTGCTGCGTTCTCCCAAAAATCACAGTCACCACACTACAGCATATCTTGTGAAGTACTTTGAGATGTGCTCTTGACATGAAAGGTGCTATACCAAATGTAAGAATTATTATTATTATTATTATTATTATGAAATGAAGAGATTTGGTTTGCACTTATAATGGAGTCCTGTTGCTGAGCTCAAGTGGTCAGTGGTTAGAGCACTCGCTTTGCAAGTGAGAGACCTGAGTTCAATTCCAGGCAGGGCGAAACCTTGGGCAAGTTTCCTTACTTCATACGCCTAATAGTAATCCCTCCAAAATCAAAAACAATAATAAAAATTGGTCATTTTCAATCTACGACTGTTTGTGGGACATTGCTGTGCGCAATTGGCTGCCGCGTTTGTCCACAAATATACAGTCAAATCACTTCACAGTATGTTCTGTGAAGCGCTTTGGGACGTCCTCCCGACGTGAAAAGCGCTATATCAAATGCAAGGATTAATATTATTATTGTTATTATGAGGCAGTGGTAGCTGGTTTCACTTGTCTCCTGTATGCAAGCCATGCTAAAAAAAACAACATTTGGATCATTGGGTCCCTGTCAACGTCACTTCAAATGTGTTGCTGGACACTGAATAGAATGGGATATTGATTATAATCTTTTTCTTTGGCAATGTAGTTTGGAATATTGGGTGATATCATAGAAGTTTTCCTTAATCCACTTTGGGGGTTGGGGAGAAAATGAACTGAGGTTTAGCTTCACGGAAAATGTACTTGTGATCATTTTGGGGGGAAACTGGATGTTGAAATGGCAGATATCCCAATAATCAAGTTTTTGGCAAAGTCATTTCCTGTGCAGTAAGTGACATCAGCAGTAATACACAACCTAATACACAAAAGCTAGCCATTTTTAGCATGGGACCATCTGACGTACAGGAACCAAATTGTCTGGCTGTCCACACATGTATAAATGGTGTCCACGTGCCATTTGCACAATGTGCACAGGAAACAAGGCAAATTACAAGTTTGACTGCAGCATATCATTTGTTTTTCATTTCATTGGGAAAAGACACAACACAAATTTATATTTAGATAGTGCCTTTCACATCCCAGGGCTCTTAACAGTCCTGGCTTGGCATTAGGTTCTTCAAAGCCCCTCCTAGATTGCCTTTTCTTGGGTCTGTCACTTTATTTGGTTCATCTCTACAATGAAGCAATTGATCACGAGTACATTTTCCATGAAGTTAAACCTCTGTGCATTTTCTCCCAACCCGCAGAGTCGATTGGGGAAAACCTCTATGATATCATCCAATATTCCAAACTACATTGACAAAGAATAAGATCAGATATTTTTCATCCATACTTCTTTTGTGATCAACCCTGGCCATGATCTGTACAGATAACACTCTCAGGTTCCCAACAGGATTGAAGCCGCAGCTTTCTCATAATCTACCATGGTATAAATCATCTGTGCTCACAAGTCCTTCAAAAAACGCTCGAACAAATTAAGAGATGAAGCTCAAACATTGCCTATGAAATATTCATGAAATTATACTGCATTATTTTTGATGAGTAATGGAAAACATATCATTCCACTTCTCAAAGAGGCTCGGTTGAAAAGTTACTTAGCATTTTAAATTGAATTAAAATCTTATGTTCAATTTAAATGTACATGTCTTTCTAATGCTGTTCCCTTCGTTTGACAGGTACATTCATTCTCATGAAGCATGCAGTTTATTATCTCTTGTTGGAATTGTGGTGGAAAGTTTAGCTTAAATCCAGAAGCTGTTGTTTAACTTAAATTCAAAGTTAGTTTAATTACATTGTTTTTTAAAAAAAGAGTAATTTGACTGTGGTTATTTCAATGATGATAAAAATAGCCTTTATTCTTCGAGTCTACCAAAGGCAAAAACATAAGGTTTGGGATTCAGCGACAGATGGCAAACCTCTGAAAGAAAATTCTTTACTGCAGTGGGGTCCAACATACAGCAATTTCTAACAGGATTTGCCATTGTTGTGAAGGATGATATCAGATTGGTCGAAGCATTTTCTTTACCTGAACTGTAATAGCAATTTTTGCAGATGTCCAGAAGTATGTAATGCCAGCCCATGACAACTCCACTCAGACACAATCTATCTCTCTTTAGCGCTGTTCCTGCCTGTCAGCGTTACATATTTTCAGTTACCGTCAGAAGTCACTTTTTGTGACGCCTGATATGAATCGTTGTACAATGGACACCCATTGTTGCTATTTTTCTTTTCCTATTTTCCCCTGCTCTCATTTGTTTTGGTTGACTGGATGTCTGACAGATACAGAAACTCATCACCATGTTTAAGAGTATCCAAACTAGAATTTCATGCATCCCATCTATTTATGGACATTCTCAAGATATTTATTGGAATAGAATGCACACTCTCTCCCTGGAGAGACCCATTCTGCTAACCTAATTCCAGAAAGTATAAGGTGTAGGTTGTCAAGAGCCAAGGCTTGGGAACCCCAGAGTGAGCGTTGGAGTCTAAGCAGCTAAAACTGCATAGCTTCCGCTGAAAGTATTGTCTGGCAAGTTTTCCCACTGCTTGTCCAGCTACAACCATCCTACCCATTAAGGCTCTGGCTTGTAGGGTTAATGGTAGCTGAGTGGGAAAAGTGACTCACCTGCCCCTTCAACTCCTACCAATGAGCCAGATTGGCTGGGAACTGGACTACAGAGACCACCACAGAGGGTGGATTCAGTTCCAACATTCTGTTGCCCCTTCTCTCAATTTCTGTTGAAGGCATTTGTCTGCTTGTTTCTTCATCTGAGATAAGGTTCTACAGGTGCCAGGCTTCCTATGGTAACACCTTAATGGCCATCATTCATGCATAAATCTTGACATTGAGTGTTGGCAAGCTATTCAACTATGGTAAAATTCAACAGAAGATGAGAGGACAGTTGAAGCAATTGGAGAAAAAAAAATTGGCAGAAATTGTACCTAAAATTATGTCCTAAGCAACCTCCACAAGGAAGGATAGTTTCCTGCAGATATCTGGAAAAGCAGGATAATCAGAAATGGAAAACTTGGATGATTTTCTTTTCTCTAAACTAGAAAAGCTGAAGCCAATTTAAGGTTCCCAATTCTTTCACCGGCTGAAAACAGATAACTCAAGAAAAAAAGAGAGTTCAAACCTGGAACCTGTAGGTCCATTGCTGCACAGAGTGGTGCCTTAAAGAAGAGTTTAGTTCCTCATTTTTGCATGGACGTTTCATCCATAATTCACTTTACAATATATCCTGTGAAGTACTTTGAGGCATCTTCAATGATGTGATAAGGTGCTGTATCAAATGCAAGGATTATTATTATCATTATTATTATTATGGACAGCCTATTGTCCCAATTGCAATGATAGTTATCTTGAGTTATACACGAAATATAATTTTTTTATATTTATATAAATATACTATTTTTTTTAGTTCCTCCTGACTTGAAAGGCGCTATACAAATTGAATTTGTTGTTGTTGTTAAATTCCAGCACTACCACAACGCACACTCTTGGGCCCCAATTAAGTAAGCAGAGTGCATCCATCCAGGGAGAGGGTCTACATTCCATTCCTGACAAAGCGATATGTCTATGTGTAGTTGGCATGCATATACGCAACTCTCTATCTGGGTTGAATACTCTTAAACATGGTGATGAGTTTCTTCATGTGTCAGGCATTCAGCTGACCCCAAACAAATTACTTTACACCTTTTATTTTGCAATTTCTCAGCTAAATGCTACAGTGTTAACACATTGAGGTTCACATTTTGTGTCATGATTTGGGAGCCAACACATTTCATTCCATTTGTTTTGTTTTGTACCAATCACAAGGTATAATGTAATGTCAGTGACTGTGTACTTAGTGGAAGAATGAGATAGACAATTTGCACATAGCAATGTTCCACAAACAGCCATGTCGTGAATTACCAATTTTATTTGGGCATTTGTTGGTCAGAGTACCAGCAGAAACCCTTCTCTAAAATGTTGACACAGTTTACGAGGTCAAAATGATTTTATTAGATATTGGGAAACAGAACACAAACCTTACATTGCACCAGAAATATTTTGGGAAAGACAAAGGGAAAAAAATCACAATTACAAATGTAGAACTAGCATGCCTAAGGTATATTTCACAAACTCTTTATCTTCCACTTCAAAATAAGATTCTTGCTCTAAGATAAAAGCATGTTACCATTCCCTACATAAAAGTAAATGTTAAAGTAGCAATGTCATTAATAACATTGGACTCCACATTGCATACATCAGTAACAAATCACAGCCAGCATACAAATGTCATTTAAATACTTATATATAGGGCCCTAAAATGATTGTAAACATTTAAACCATGATGTTAATGGTATGTTTAAACTCAGGGTCACCCTCAGTCACTCACCGATGATGGTATTGATCTGGTATTATGCATTCATTACCAATAGCAACTCTTTCAAAGAGGGTGTGTCGTTGTCCTTGAAAACAACTGAAGGGTATTATTGGAGTAGTTGCAATATGTCCAAGAGTTTTCAAAGTCACTGAAAGTGTGAAGCCAGTTGCATGTGGAATCCCAGAGTCAAGGGTTCATTTGAGTCAGTTGATATTCTTGGCGAGCTTCTTGCTGCAGGTTGGTATTAAGAATTTTGGAAACAGTTGTGTCTGCATACCTCTGCCAAGAATGCTGCGATGCACACCCCACCACCTGCTGAACCTGCCTGCTGTTGTCCTTCATCTTTACCCAAAAAGGGATCATCTGCCCTTGATTGTTGGGGATGGTGCCATTGTTTATTTCATGAGCACTTTGCACAGGATGGGGGAAACAAACAGTTCCAGTCAACATTGGTCTAGGAACAACAAGTGAAGTGTTGAAATAGTTACCTTACCCTAAGGTAAGTATTCACCCTCAGAATTCTCACATTCAGGTGTTGTCTGAAGAATAGTGATTTTGGCCCAGTATCTATACCTGTGTCTCTCGAACTGCACCCCAGAATGAACCGCTAACAGAGAAAAACAAAATGAGTATTTTGGAGTGGGGTGGGAGCAAGGTTGAAAATGAGTAGCTGTGATGAGTTAACTAACACTCATTAATATTTTACTGAAAAATGCTGCCGGTCATTGACTGACCAATATTTGACTGGTCCATGCGAGAATCTGCACCCATTCCACCCAGCTCCATCTGTTAGGCTTTAACAGTTATCAGGAACTGAGTTAGATGAATCCTGACCCCCAGTGACATTTTACTGTTCCATTGTAAGCCAGATACCTTCCTAACTTGGGTATTGAATCATTGCGATCACCTCAGAGAGTTCAGTCAACTCAGTGGTATCATATTATCTAATAATTTCATCTAATGTCTCTCTGGTTATGTCACTCCAGAGCCACCTCAATCCCATGGGGACCCGGCTTACTATCCACTCTCTGCAGAAGCATGAGTACACGTGAACTACTGGCCTTCCATTACAAATAAATAAGGGACCAAAGTAGCTAGAAGCTATCTAAACCATGACTCTAAATCTATTAATAGTCCATATCGGCTAATCATTTCTCTAAGGTGGTGCTATATTTTGCTGAAATTGACAATGTGACACATTGCTTGACTTTTGCATTCTTAGCCAAGTGCCCAATGTAATATGAATAATGGGATATGCAATTACTATTGTGTCATTGCTACATTTATCTGTTTGAAATATTTCGACAGCACAGAAATACGGTTCTGAATTTCACTCTTTTTGTATCCGGACCCAAACTCTTTCTTGGGAAGGGGAACCCATTCACTTACACAAGAGTTTGTTAGGAAAAGACTTTTGCAAGCTTCTTTCCAAATGGACTTTTTGCTCCGTTGTTCTCATGCTGGATTAAAAATCTGGGATTAGAATTAGAACTCATGTATTTGAGAGTTAGGGCACTTCTTCAAGGGTAGGGCAATAAATATTCCTCATGCTGCCAAGTGCCATAATATTAATGTGCACTTAGAGGCTTATTAGCCTTGTTAGCAACATTATCAAGTCACTCCTCCTAATAACAACAGGACACTTTCACCCTAATCTCCAACCTGCAGAAGGAATAGCTAAACTACCCATGAGGTCATCACACTGTTCTCAGACAGTGTTCTGGCACATGCAAAACTACGCTAAGCTTAACACCAGTGTTAGAGTGTTACCTGCCTGTCTGATATCGAGTCCTGGACGAGAGATAACTTTCTTCAGCTCAATGTGCGCAAAACTGAGGCCCTCCTGATTGGCTCACGTCAGCGCCTCCGCACCTCAGGCGCTGACAACATCAGCATCCAAGGCTGCACTCTCCACCTCTCAAAGCCGGTCAGGAACCTCGGTGTTCTGTTCGACCCTGAGCTGTCCTTTCTTCCCCACATCCGCGCCACACCTGGCACTGCCTTCCACCACCTCCGGAACATCGCCAGACTACGGCACTACCTCACCCCTCACGCTGCTGAAACTCTGGTCCACGCCTTTATCACCTCAAGGCTGGACTATGGGAACTCTCTCCTCGCCGGCCTTCCCGGCACCTTCCTCCACAAGCTGCAGGTCATTCAGAACTCTGCAGCTCGTGTACTGTCCCGCACCAGGACCACATCACTCCCACCCTCGCTCGCCTCCACTGGCTCCCCATCCCCAGAGGATCGAATTCAAGATCCTCATCCTCACCTACAAGGCCATTCACGGCCTTGCTCCCTCCTACCTCTCCGACCTACTATCCCCCTACTTACCTGCCCATACCCTCCGTTCCTCTGGCTCCGGTCTGCTCCACATCCCCCGCTCCAACCGTCCTACCATCGGTGACTGGACTTTCAGCCTCTCAGCCCCTAGGCTCTGGAACTCCATCCCTCAGTGCCTTCGCCGCCTCCTCCCTTTCCTCCTTCAAGGCCGGTCTCAAGACCTTTCTCTTTGACCGTGCCTTCAGCTCCCCTCTCGACTCTCTACCCCCTTCTCGCTACCTCCCTTCCCTCCCCTCACCGTGACCATTTCTCCTCTGCTCGGGTCCCGACCCAACTGTCCAACGCCTTGGGACGTCCTCCCGACGTGAAAGGCACTCTGTAAATGCAATCCTGTTGTTGTTGTTGTAGAGGAATGAACTATGTAACAATTAGACAAGCGAGGGCTCTTCAGCCTTGAGAAAAGATGACTCAGAGGAGCTTTATAGAGGTGGATAAGTGGATAACATTTTAAATGGGATTGAAAAAGTAAAAATCAAAACAATACTTTCCGATGCACCAAACCAATAGAATAAGAGGCCAAACGTTTAGAGTTGCAAAGGGCAATTGCAGGATAGGCACTAGGAAGCTATTCTTTACTTAGAGGGTAATTAACAACTGGAATAGTTTGCTAGTTTAGGTGCTCTGGGATGCTACCCTGCGTGAGGGGAGCTATATAAATGCAAGTTGTTGTTGGTAAGGTGGTTGAGGCCACTGCACTCATTTAAGAAACAGCTTGATGCAATGTTCGAGGACTGTAGGGTGAATGAGATCAAATGGCCCAAAGAGCATTCTTCATCCTAACCAATCTTGTGATACCACGTAAAATTAACATGGCTGCACATAGCAGTAAGATTTTATGCTCTTGACATATGAGTCATGCCATCCTGTTTCACCTGTAACTGCAGCTTGTACAAAATGATTCAGAACAGGACCAAATAAATTTATACATGGAAGAGTCTGTTGAAAGTGGATGGTAACAACAGCTTCTAGACTGCAATTGTACTTCATTCACTATTAAAAAAANGTGTAGTGACATTCACTGATATATTTATTAGCAAGAACTTGCACAGTGTTGTGTTTATAACAACATTTGAAGTGCTTTTGAGATGTCCTCCTGAAACGAAAGGCGCTATGTAAATGTAAATTGTTGTTCGTGTTAAATATCCAAAAATTCAATGCCAAGATCTCTTCAACTACAATAAACAGAGATTCCCCACTAAAACATGACTGTTTGAAATTTTACAATACCATTCACTGAGTTGAATTTCAGATTGGCAAAGAAAAAAGCTTCCGTTTAAGGAATTCACTGAGCACAAGACGGTATACCTTGCAATGTAAAGTAACCTATTGCAAAACCACATTTTAAGTTTAATAAATTCATAAAAAACATATCCTTTCCTCTTCAAAAGTTGTGCTGCCTTCTCAAAAAGCTTTGAGTTTTGTCTTTTTCTTACTCCCTCTTTCAGGTTGTAAAAAAAAAGTAATTGTGATTTGATTCATAGTTGAAATATTTCAAAACTGATTTACAATTTTTTATTGTATTAGTATAATGTAATTTGGTCCATTTTCATCCTTTTTTAAAAAATAGATTGCTGAAGTCTTTCCTCATTACAAGTAACATGATAAAAAGCTTCTTCAGAGCAGAGGCACAGACAATCAATTACTGATATTCCCTTCACTTTCAAAGGCTCCTCTTTTATTAAATTTCAGTCAGAAAGGAATGAATTGTCTTTCCGCAACTTCAAATATATCTTGCAGTTGAATGAGAGATTGGGACAAAACAAAGTGGAGTTTTCAATCCTTTCCTCAGACAGATCTTTCCATTCATCAAAGCATGGCTTGTCAGAGAAGAGTGTGAAACTGAACACTGATGCGAAGGTATATAAAGCTTGGGAATTATAGCTATCCTTTGCAAGAGCGCAGCTTATTGTAATGACATGTTATACACTTTAAATGCCTAATAGGACTTAACATTATACCCTAATTATATGTTTTATGCAGCAATTTTTCTGAAATGTAACAATTTTGTTTCAGAATTTGCAACCAAAGATGATAATTTTAACAAAATGCGCAGTGGCTTAAACTGCGGGCTTGTTAGGTTTTTAATGTCTGATTAAATAGGTTAATATTTCATTCATTCAACCTGAGGTTAAAAATCTGAAATGACATATGTTGAAGACATTTTTCCATTCCTACATAACATTACGATGTAAAGTAATGAACATTTTGATAAGAGAGGATTTTATTTGTCAGTAGACCACATAATAGGCTGTCTGTTCGATGTTTCTGAATAGTTAGGTCCTATGTAGCTTTCAGAAGGGAACTGTAAAACAGTAGTGAACTGAATCAACTGAATTAATATTGGTGAACTACTGCTCTCATTCAATTGGAAACAGGACAGAATTTAACCTGAATATTTGGAATAAGATATCAGCTAATCTGAAGGTCCAAAAAGCGGATTGTTTATCGGAAAGAGCTATAATCAGATCCATGTTGTTAAATCTTTTGAAACTTGCTCCATGTCACTAAGTTAATAATGATGAGCACTCAACCAAATTCCAGACTTGTACTGAATCAAATTAGGTCCATTGAGTATCAGTTAAGAAGACTCAAAGTGGTGCAATTTATACCAGTTAGATTCAATGCTCAACCCGTTCCTTATGTTAATAATCCTTGCATTTGATATAGCACCTTATAGTTCATAGAATTATAGAATATTTCAGCACAGAAGGAGACCATTCAGCCAATTGTGCCTGTGCCAGCTCTTTGGAAGAGCTACACAATCAGTCTCACTCCCCCGCTCTTTCCCCATATCCTTGAAAACTTTTCCTTTTCAAGTACCTATCTAATTCCCTTTTGAAAGGTTGTTATGGAACCTGTTTCCATGATCATTTCAGGCAGTGCATTCTAGACATAACAATTCTCTGAGTAAAAAAAATTCTCTTCATCTCCCCTCTTTTGCCAATTATCTTAAATCTATGTTCCTGGTTACTGATCCACCTGCCAATGGAAACGGTTTTTTCTTATCTACTCTATTAAAATCAATCATAATTTGAACACCTCTATTAAACCTCCCCTTAATCATTTATGCTCTAAAGAGAACAATTCCAGCTTATCTAGTCTCTCCACATAACTGAAGTCCCTCATCCCTGGCACCATTTTGGTAAATGACCCCGCACCTTTTCCAAGGCCTTGATATCCTTCCTAAAGTGTGGTGCCCAGAATTGGACATAATACTCCAGCCTAACCAGTCAGTTATAAAGGTTAGCAGAACTTCCTCACTTTTGTATTCTATGCCTCTATTTATGAAGCCAAGGAACCCATATGCTTCTTTAACAGCTCTATCAACCCATCCTGTCTCCTTCAAAGACCTGTGTATGTCGAACTTAGATGTAATAAATGCGTGGATAATTATTGCATCTTAGTTTGGCTATGCCAACTCCCTGCTTGTCAGCCTTCCCAACTCTTCTCTCCACAAGCTGCAGATCATCCAGAACTTTGCAGCTCATGTCCTCTTCCACACCAGGCTCCATGACTCCATCACCCCCACCCTCACCCTGCTCCATTGGCTCCCCATCCCCCAGAGAATAGAGTTCAAATTCCTCGTCATTGCCTTCAAGGCCCTCCATGGCATTCCTCCTTCCTACCTCTGTGACCTGCTAACCGTATATCGACCTGTCCGCTCACTCTGCTCAGCAGGCTGCAGCCTGTGACATGTCTCCCACCTGGCCCGCCCCATCGGTGGTTGGATCTTCAGGCTGTGCACCCACCCTCTGGAACTCCATCCCACAGTCCCTTCACCTCGCCCCCACCCTAGCCTCCTTCAAGACATTTCTCAAGACCCATCTGTTTGACCGCACTTTAGGTCACCCTCCTACCCCTACCGTCCCTACTATCCACCTTTCCCAACCTCTAATTCTCTAAGTGTCCAGCTCCTTGGGACATCCTCCCCATGTGTAAGGTGCTATAAAAATATAATTTGTTGTTGTATGTGAACCCCCAGGTCTCTCTGCTCCTGAACACCCTTTAAAATTGTTACGTCCCTTATTTGTTTTTCCATGGTGTACTGGCCAACAATCCCCCAAATAAAATTGATCACTCACTTCATGTCTGGTTTTGAGGTATTGCTGTGTGTGACCAGCTGCCGCATTTTGCCCACAAAATACACAGTCAATCCACTTTACAGTATATCCTGTGAAGCACTTTGAGACGTCTTGTTGATGTAATTAGGTGCTAAATCAAATGTAAGGATTATTATTATTGTTACAAATCTATCACAAAGTGTCAGCAAATACACTGATGTCTTGTTGAAGAAACTGCACTTTAACCCAACATTTTTGTACAATTCTATGATTCTATGCTTCTATGATTTTGCGTATGAATGATTGACATGTGCCGCAACACTAGAAGGCTTAGTTTGTAGCACAGCCTCTGGGTCATAAAGTACTGAGCCCAATGTGCTGGCTGCCAGTTCTTCAGCTGAATGTTAAAGATCCCATTGGCACCAATGAAAAGAGAACAGAGTTAGTCCCGTTCACCAATCCACAAGATTAATTGATTATTCGCCTCATGGCTGCTGCTTGTGCCTCCAAAAACAATCAATTGCCCGTGAAATGCTTTGAAATGTCTTGACATCATATCGTATTATACAAATGCAAGTTCACAATGAGCAGCACTTTCTAGGAACAAGCATCTAAAAAGCTACGACCATGTTTTCTCAAAGTAATACTTTAGCTGTTCACACAGATGGATAGCAGTTAAATATACAGGCCCCTAATTGAATGTTGTGTAGTCTTAGACATTCAGGCATAATTATTTCATGGACTGAGACCCCATAGAAAATGGTCCATTTGGAATATTTGCACTTCAACTAATTTAATTATTGATTCAGCAAAGTATCTAAAATTATAACACAAAAGCTATGCAAACGCAGGACTAAACTATTCAGACTACAGATCCATGGTTCAATCCCCGGAAGGTGCTGATTTGATTAATCACAATAGTAGAAGATGGCCATAAATAATAATAATAATAATAATAATCCTTGCATTTGATATAGCGCTTTTCACGTCGGGAGGACGTCCCAAAGCGCTTCACAGAACACACTGTAAAGTGAATTGACTGTATATTTGTGGGCGAACGCGGCAGCCAATTGCGCACAGCAATGTCCCACAAACAGTCGTAGATTGAAAATGACCAATTTAATTATTGTTTTTTTTTTTGGAGGGATTATTATTAGGCGTGTGGAGTAAGGAAACTTGCCCAAGGTTTCGCCCTGCCTGGAATTGAACTCGGGTCTCTCACTTGCAAAGCGAGTGCTCTAACCACTGAGCTACAGGACTCCATAAAGCTCTTGGACTAGACACAGTCAAAATCAACCAGAGTTCACACATCTGTTCTGCTCTCTGGAACTCCCTCTGTAAATCCTTTTACCTTTCAAAACCCTTCTAGCCTTCTTCAATCATGCCTACAGGCATCTCCTGAGAAGTGCATTGGGACGTCCTCCTGACGTGAAGGGCGCTATACCAAATGCAAGGATTATTATTATTATTATTATTATTATTATTATTATTATCATCATCACCTCCCTTCTGCACCCTATCTCCTATCCTGCTCAGGCTCCCACTTCATCTTTCGAATGCAGTTTGAGATATTTAACTATGTGAAATACAATAGACAAATACAAGGTTTTATTGATCTAAAGTTGTGACATTGCTGTTGCGATGGCAGTATTGGTCTTTCATGTCAATGCCTCATGATCACATTGTCAGTCAATACTGATGAACAATAAACAATGACTATTTGGTGAGAGAGGGGCTAGAGGGTAACCAGTGTCTATGGAACCATAACCAAGCACACGTCAATCCCCTCAGGAGTGCAGGGGGGAGGAGAGAATTATGCGAAAGGATAAGAAATTAAGACAATTTACAAATCATATTAGTCATCAAAGTTTTCCATGAGGCATTATTTTATCAAGGTTTATTTTTGCAGTATATGACTGGTCTGCAGCATATCCTTCTGACTCTAACATAATGGCTTGGCCTCAAGCTGCCAATACTGTACATTGTACTTCCGGTGAGTGGAATGGTTTAACTTTCACTCTGGATCAAAGTTAATTCATTTTGTGACAAAGTTAGAGTGGGTGAGGAGGGGTAACTGTCAGATTGGTCAATGAATCAGTGTCTTCTGGTTATTGACTGGCTTTATTTTTAACTGATGTGTTAATTAAGATATCACTGTTCACAATTTTCACCTGATTGACAATTATTGCCTAGTAATTAACTGTTGGTTACCCTTGGTAAATTCACAGTCATTAATTCTTCCATTTGAACTACATTGAGCTTCATCAATATGAATCTTCCCAGGCAAACACTGGGATGTGATCTATGCTTACTCAGAAAATAGATCATTCTGCAGTCAGTTCTGCCATACTTCCACTCACCATAAGGAGACCCAATTTGCCTAACTAAGATTGTTTATCAAGATTTTTCATTAAGACATATCGTAAATTAGACCGCAGTGTTGGCAACTATTGCATGAATGCAACTCCACAAATCTCACAGTAAAAGCTTCCAGTGATTTAATACTAAAGTCTCATTTTCTCAGATAAATTAGGAGTTAACTTAATGGCTGTTTATGGATCTTTACTGTGTGCAAAATTAGATGCCTTGTTGTCCACAAATAAACAGTCACTACACTTTAGAGTAATATCCTGTGAAGTGCTATGAGAGACTCGATGGCATGATAAGGCGCTATATCACAGGCAAGATTATTATATATTGAGTTCAGAGAGTGACTTTGAAAAGATCACCATGCAGATCTAGAGGTAGTGATCTTCCTGCCTTATAAGTGCCAGGTGCCCACTGTCCTCCAGGCTGAGCAAGACTGGGGTGGGTATTTCACTGCGCAAACAAGAATTCTATTTAATGTTTGCCCTTCCTGTCCATTAATAAAAGAACATTGCAATGGATGAGAATAGTGCTTGGATCAGATATCTATTCAGCTATAGTTGATTATCTTCCAGGGAAAGCTGCTATACCTCTTGTAATCCTAAATACACTATCTAACTGGAGCGTGCTGTAGGAGAATGTAGCAGCGTGGTGATGAGAAGCCAATAACACTGTTTGAACTTCTCCTCTTGGGCTTTTCACTGACAGTGACAGATGGCTCCTCTTTTATTGAAAATAATTTCAAATCATTAAAGTATGAAGAACTAGGAGGCATTTATGTGTACATGTATTTACACAAAAGTAGGTTTTAATCATCTATTGACTTAAGTGATATGCCTATCAAGATCTTTAAAGAGATTTCAATACCAAGCAATAAAAACAAAGCTGAAGGATTTGTTCTGATGCAGGGATGTAGAGCCATTTGCAATGATCTAATACTGTTCATATATAAGTTATGCAATGACTGATAAACAACAATATCCACTAAAGATTAAACATTGCTGTTGTTCAATTTTGATGCTAACTATTCTGAATCATATTTTAGCCCTTAACTCTGCTATAGCACAGAAAAAAAAGTTGGTAATATGTGTGTCGAAAGACATGTTTCATTGATACTGAACGTTTGTTAAAAAAGCATACCTGCATGTTTATCAGGTTTGGTATTGGCTTATGTTCCTCTGGCTCAGTTGCTAGGGCCCTGACCTCTGGATTATTGGTTGATTGGTTCTGAGCTCATGGTCTAGACTGATATTTCAGTGCAATACTGGGGGAGTTCCATCCTTCTGATGAGATGTTAAACCTTCCTGCTGCAGGTGGACTTTAAAGATCTCCATGTCAATAAAACCATGTTCCATTCTCCACCACCAGCATCTCAAATCTTAGCAGCACAAAAACTAAACAAGAAAGATAAATGCATATACAGTGCAGCCCCTTGTAATATGCATTTTCATAGCACAGATGGAGTTATAATGCAGTTGCATTGCAAACATCATTCACTGCTAATGCATGCAGAGACTTAGCTCACAAACAACATCAGAGGCTATCTCTTGGGCTGAAATGTCTAACTTCCAGGCGTTTCAATCCTTGCTGATGGAAATTCCTACTACACACACGTGCAGAAATGCAGGAAGTGATTTTGGCAGCAATCTGATTACCCGGAAGTCAGTCATTTATTTTAGGGTGGGATCTAGCTTGCACACACGGGGCAAGCCAGCCAGCTGTGTTCATGTTGAGTAAAAGCAGCTAATACACCTCATTATAATGTGGGTAGGCATCACATTATATTGGGGCCTGATTGTGTCTTGCCGCCTGAGATTCAATACTCAGACGTTAAGGACACATTTAGTAATTGCTGTACCGCAGTTACAAGTGCAATTCATTGTGAAAAATACCGAATATATCATGCCATTCAACCTCTACATAGCGGCACAAGCAACATTTACATTTTTTGATTTAATAAAAATCTGGTATTCCAACAGCTCGTGGTTGGCTGCTGTAAGATGAAAGTTCTATTCCTTTCTCCAATTCGTCTCCATTGACAATGGCATAGAGAGAGTAGAGTAAATAACAATAAATTACACTTTGAAAATTTGCTCCTGTGAGGGCTTTTACTACAACAATACTGTTACGCATTCAAGAGTTAGACATATCCAATGACTATATTGTACAGAGAATAGATGAGGAAGACAAAAGGTGGGATTATTGATTATTCATCAAGATCCAGTTCATCACAGGCTGTTGTTAACAAGTCTAACAAAAATGCAGATGTGTTCCAAGGCCATTTGATTAAAAACCCAAATGGATAATGTTGACCCTTTATATCCCCTTCTTATGATCCGGTCACCTTACCTCCAAAAGACACTGAACACAGCAATTGGAGAGGGTTGAGAAAAGAGGATGGTTCCAAGAGACAAACATCCACATTATGAGTTTGATGAATTTGGATTGGGAAAGGTAAGGTTTTATTTTATTAAAAGAGTCAGAAATGTTTATGTCATGTGGATTGAAGTTTGTTTTCCTTTAAGTTAAGCTATGGCTGCATGAGACATTGAGTCAAACTGCTATTAAGCACTCCAAGACTACCCAAGTGTAGGGTCACTATATAAATGCAAGTTATTGTTTTTTTTCTATAAATCTAATAGAAATTTAATTAACATTAAATTAAAATAAGAATATGGATTGGAATGCTTTTCGCAGACAGTAGATATGTACATACAATTCTATACAAACTAGCATATGAAAAAATGAATATAGTGTCTTGCACGTGTTAACTCCTTTAAAATGAGGGACATAGATATTGTTGTAAATGATCATAGTATAAGTGTATGTAAAGATGATCCAGGTCAGAACATGTGAGAATGTAGTTACTGTACACAGGAATGTCATCCATGAGCGGAACAAACTGTAAAGTACGGTAACCGCAGGCTCATGTGTTCTGACCGTAGGAATGTCAACTACGAGCTGCATCAAACTGGGATTGAATAATTTTAGACTGATATCCTGCAGGTTTCCACTTGACCACTCTTGAAAGCAAGGGAAATTGCACAGTTTCTCTTCTTGAAAGTTTCACTAACATTTTTTGCATCCTCGGGAAGATTGAAGAAGTTGAGCCGAGTCCTAGACCATGAAATTGACCATTAGAAGGATTAATGTCAAAGGGCTGAATACCCATTTAGATTGGCTCCTTTTTATATTATCAGTAAAAAGATGGTATTTTTGTGGCAGTTCAAATTCTCCCCAATAAATTGTAAAAACAAATGTGTTTTAAAGATAATTTAAATAAGATGTTTTTTATTTAAAAATGCTTCTTACGATTCAAAATCTTTTACTTAAATTCCCCCACATAATTCCTCATTATTACTTAAATTCCCTCATTTAAATTTCTTGTTACTTAAATTCCACCAGACAGTTTCGCCCACAAAGTATACAGTCAATTCACTTTACAGCATATTCTGTGAAGCGCTTCGAGACGTCTTGAAGATGTGATAAGGCGTTATATTAAATGCAAGAATTATTATTAGATTTGTGATTGCCATAGTGTCTGTTAATCGTGTCTGCCTGGGTCAGTCAGTAGCGCGCTTGCTGCTGAGTCAGAAAATTTGTGGGATCAAGCCCCACGTTGGGACTTTGAACTCATGTAGTTTAAGCTGATTATGATGATGGCTCCATTGCGGTGCTGGGGGTGTGCTGCATTGTTGGAGGTGTTATCCTTCGAATGAGAACCAAGGTCCCGTCTGCCTGTTCACACGGACATTAAAAATTCCAGGCGTAATTCGAAAAGAGTAGGGAGTTTCTCCCAGTGTCATGGCCAATAATCCTGCAAATAAGATTAGTCACTCCATGGCTGTTTGTGGGTCATGAACAAAATGACCTGCTACGTTCGACCCACAAATTATACAGATTGTGGGTTCAAGCCCCATGTCCAAACTATGATCTCATAGTCGAGCAAATCTAGCAATATTCCAATGCAGTGCAAGGAGTGTACCACATTGTTGGAGATGGTGTTCTTCCAATGAGATGTTGAACCAAGGTCCCATCTGCGTGTTCAGACGAGGTTTAAATACTTTATCGCACTATTCGAAAAGAGAACAGAGTTTCTCCATGTCCTGACCAAGAATCTCTCAGGTAAAATTAGTCATTCAATTCATGGCTGTTTGTTGGACCTTGCTGAGTGCAAATTGCCAACTGCATTCACATACAAAACACAGTCACTACACTTTACAGTATAATCCTGTGCAGCATTTTAAGATGTCTTCCTGATGTGAAAGACGCCATATCAAATGTAAGGATTATTACTTATTTTATGCAGCTAATGTTCCCAATAACAAATTCAGATTAAAATCTAATTTTAATCTGCCTTTTAATAGATTCAAAAAAATTCTTTATACATCCTTATGTTTTTCCTGTCTCTTTTTCCCATACATCTCCAACTCTGATATTTTCACACATAACTTTAGGCAGACGATTTCTTTTAATCAGTGCAGAGAAAAATTATGGCTATGAAAATATTACTTCAAATCTTCTGGGACATTGCTTCTCAGAACCAGGAAGCTTTCATGTCCGTGTACTATTTCTAAACATCTATTAATTGCAGTTTACAGAAATAGGACAATACTCCATAATTCATATCACTATTTCAATTCGCTTAAATGGACCTTTTATGCATTTATATTATTTCCAGATTAAAATGTTTGTTTCCTCCCATGAATTGAAAAATACCCACTCTGCTGTGTTATGACTAACACTCTTTGGTGCCACTTGAAGTGACTGTTTCTATTTCCCCACGGTCTCTCAACTCTGCCACTTGTTTCTTTGTGACGGCAACAACAGAAAACGGGGAAAACATATAAGTATCTTTTACTGGAGACACGCAATTAGAGGAGCTGAAACTGGAAGATGGCATTGAATTAGGTGAGAGTGATGATCCTTATTATTTGAGTCATATTTGAACTGACAACCAACCTGATGTCCCTGAAATGGACATAAAAGATTGAATTGGCAATAATAATTGGTTGGATGATATGCTGTGGTGATTTCTCTTATTGATGGTTCTTATAACTGACTCCATCTCTGTGAAGCTCAAAAGCATCCGTTCAATCCTTGCTCATGAAACATGTGCTCCTGGTTTGAACAAAATTCTATCCTATTTGCTTTGCAGAAAGGTAGATTGTTGCCATTTACTCCACGCTCTGTTGCCGATCTTATTACTTCTCTTGAATCTTGTGTCTCACTCATATTTTGCTCTTTATTGGAACTTTGTAGTTTAACCAATTCTATTACGTAGAATGATTCCATTGAAGGAGAATGGCATAGAATATAGACCCACGAGTGAGTTGTTGAATCTGTTTCCCATCTTTTGCTAAAGACTGGCCATCTATTATTTACCCCAATCCCAGTGCTTTGGGCCGTCCTCCTGATGCGAAAGAGGTTATACAAATGTAATTTGTTGTTGTTGTTATTGATAAACATCCAAGAAAGATCACAAATTCTCAAATTTGAGCCAGGTAGAGTCAGCACTCAGTGATAATTAGCATATTGGGTGTTTAAAGAATTGCAACTTTACCTCTAATATCAAGTAAAGAACAAAAAAAAGCTTAAAAAGTAGAAGCAGATATGCACAAAATGGAACTGTTTGGAATTTTTTGTTCTCAGACCAAGTTATAATGTGAGTCATTTACAGAAATGGTGGACTAAAAGAGATTAAATGAATCGTGAAACTCATTTTGGAAAGTACAGCAAGTGACCTGCAATGTAATGATTAATTTGGTCAAACCAGAGTTCAGCAGCTAATGCAAAACAAGTAGGAAATTCCACTCCAAAATGACATGACAACAAGACAACAACTGAAAGTGGTATTTAAACATAAAAGGTGAATCCAGCTGGAGGGAGTTTGTGACAGAACATCATACCTGGGAATGAAATCTATATTACCGACTGCACAATCACACCCTAATAGATGGATCCAGATTCACTTTATTTATTTTGTTTTTCAGTGTCCAAATTTGGACAAATTGTGGAATTCTGTTCTACCTTTGAAGCTGTTTTTCTGTTAGTGTAAAAAAAACTTCCAGAAAAAATGGCCTAAAAATTAAGTCTCCATTTATGAACTTCACAGGATGACAAGATTGGTCTGGATGAAGAAAGCCCTTTGGCCCATCCTATCTCATCTCTCCAGAACACCCACCCTACCATCTTGTCATCACTAAATGTGCCAAATTCTGGATGTTTTGAAATACTAATAGAAAAAATCTAGATCTGGGTGGAATTTCAAAAATGATTTGTTTGCTTTCAAAACAATTTTTGCCATTTAATCACTAGCGTGACATCTGTCAAATGCCCTGGGTAGTGATTTGTATATTTAATTTATTAATCTTTCATCTGAATTCTACAGAAAAGTTGTATTCCAACATTTGAAAGGACAGCTTTGTTTAGATTAATAATTAAGTGCAGCACATATGTTTCATGTTACAAATGTGTTCACAGAATGCTGTCTAATAGCAGTTTCACCCCATGGGGTGCTTTAGTGCTTCATCTATATCTTCTCTTGTCCATCCTCAAGTCTTCTTTAAAATTCTGCATCCAGCTCTTATAGAATTTTTCTTTCCCCCTCCATCCCTACCTTTAAAGCCCACCTTAAGAACTTTCTTTTCAACCAAGCTTCTAGTCACCTCCCAACCCATCTTCTTCAGGTCCCCTCACATGCAGCTCAGGTTCCCAGTTGGCTCTGTGAGGCTTTGTCAAACATACAACAACAGACTATTCCTCCTTGGGGGGGAGGTAATCGGAGTCTCCTTGCAGCTGATTTGGCTCCAAAGTGACATTCCTGGCAATGGAATGTCGGAATCAAGCCAGCCATCCTTGGCGGTCTTGGTAGTCTGGTTCCTGAGCCAGTCAGGTCTGCGGTATTCCAGGGCACTGCTGATGACAGCATGGCCAGCCTGGCTCATCGGCAGGAATTAGTTTGGATACTCTTAAGCATGATGATGGGTTTCCGCATGTGTCAAACACCCGGCTGACCACCCAAAAAATGGCTGAAAATAAAGTTCCTACACTAAACAAGCATGTACTCCACCCTACCTGCTGACCAACACATCATGTTAATCCCTTGTACAATAGCCTTTAGAATTTTTATGCCAAAATTTTTCTACTTTATATACCAGTTGCAAATTAGCGCAAAATGATAGATTACAAATTACAAACCAAACTAACAGCTGCAGTTAATGAGGGATAATTTAGCTTTTAGGGTTCTTTGCAGCATAAAAGAAACTGCAGAATTTTACTGGAGTTCTACAACATGGTTGAGTTATTTTGGTCTCCAAATTCGACCATTAACTTCATAAATGTAAAGACGGAATTTCTAGCTCATCATTGTTTCAAAGAAATATTTTCAGTGTCAGTTTCATTTAATATCTTTCTCTCTCAACACGCAGTGGCGATTTTCTTTCATAAGACTATGTGATTATGCAACCTCAAATTTACCCCTAATAAGTGGATATAAATTAGAGATAAGTCAGTCACACACTAAGTGGGAATAGCAAACTGGAACGTGGTAATGATTTGCCTTGAAGCTGCTTCATCAGGTTTGCATGTAGAGTAACCATTCACTGGAAAACGTCTGATATACCAGAAATTCTATTACAGCATACATTGCTAAAACTCCATCATTAATGCACACACCATTTACATAATCTATCTTTAAAAAANGCCTCTCATTGTACTGTACTGCTTCCAAGGGCCCTAGAGGCAATGCCATTCAGAGGGTCTACAGTATCATTATGTGTTACAGAATGCATTGTTATTCAATCCTCAGTATTATACAGGTGTAGTGTATATTAGGTGAACTATTATAAGTTATCTTGTTATAAGTCATATAATCGTCTAAATCGTACATGCACCCAAGTCCCATTCATTTTCCTACTTAAAACGACTTTGATTTATTTGCACTGGTTGGAGTGGAAAGTTGAATAAATAGCTCAAATAATGTAAATCTTAATGCAAGTCATCTCCTAACTAGTATCATTAAAATCGCACCTACTGGATGTATTGACCAAGTACTGTGTACATTTGAAACACTACAGCATGCTAAATTTCAATACTTGAAATAATTCAGTTACAGTGTTAATTATTCATCGTAAGAGTTATGCCATTCATTGTACATGTTTTCTGTGCATGAGAACATGCATATTCTACAGATATATTTGTTATGCCTTAGTCTTAAATGATGCATAATTCATACTTTGTGTAAGTCGTATTAAATGTTATCATTCTAATTAATATAACATATGCAAGTTAACCCGTGTACAGTAAACTCTGATAACTCCTTGCTCCAAGCGGAAAGGGCTCAATGTCAAGTTATCCGGAGTGGCAAGTTTGGCAAATATATAAATACATAAATAATTGCAGCCGGGATATTGAGAGCACGGTGACTTAAGTGGGAGAAACAAGTCAAGCCAGGTACAAGTTATCAGGAGTTTACATGCTGGGGTATCAATTGCTCAGCTCCTGAATATCACTCAACATGTTTGCCTGCAAAATACATGGTCATATCACTTATGTCCTGTGAAGCTCTTTGGGACACCTTCCCAACATGAAACAAGCTCTACCAAATGTAAGCATTATTATTATGATTACGGTGGTCACTTGGATGCAATAGGTTAGGATACTAAGAGGTTTACGGTCTGTCTGCATAGTTAGGCTGCAGTGTAAAAATGTTTATCAACAACAACCTGCATTCAAATAGCGCCCTTCACGCAGGATAGCACCTTGGAACACTAAATGTTTATCAATTCATGTATTACTGTTATGCAAAAGGAAGTGACAGAATTAATGGAGTCCTTATACATTCATCATCGATAATAGTAACTTGCATTTATGTACTTATATTCCCATAGTGAGAAATTCTGTTTGAATTCCCACCAACTTGCAGGGACAACATTACCAAGGATCTTGTTAGAGTGGAAGTCAGGGGGACATTATCTGGTTACCGGAAAGATGGGGGAGAGTTATGATTCTCCCTGTTAACCCTGCAAATCAAAGTGAGTTCAATTCCAGGCAGGGCGAAACCTTGGGCAAGTTTCCTTACTCCACACGCATTATAATAATAATAATCCCTCCAAAACAAAAAACAATAATAAAAATTGGTCATTTTCAATCTACGACTGTTTGTGGGACACTACTGTGCGCAATTGGCTGCCGCGTTCGCCCACAAATATACAGTCAATTCACTTTACAGTATATTCTGTGAAGCGCTTTGAGGCGTCTAGAAGACGTGAAAAGCGCTATATCAAATGCAAGGATTATTTTATTATTATTAAAGCCCTAGCGGGTAGAGTGGTCCTCGCTAGATAAGTAGCGGGAAGCTTGCTGGACATTGCTGTCAGGTTATGCAGTTTTAGCTGGTTAAACTCCAGCAGTACCCAACGCACGCTCTGGGGTCCTCAAGCCTTGGCTTTTTTCAGTGCCTTGGGACATCCTCCCGACGTGAAACGCGCTGTACAAATGTAATCTTCTTCTTGTTGTTTTGCCAACTTGTGAATTCTTCCAGGGAGAGTGTGTGCATTCAATTTCAAGCAAAGGCAAATTTCCATGTAAAGGTAGGATGTGTATGTGGCACTCTCAGTCTATTTGGATAGATTAATGGGTTTCTATGTGCGTCAGACACCCAGCTAACAGAACATGTACCGGAAGAGGTTTCCGATTGTACGTGGTTTGGATTCCTTGTAAGGGAATTCCATTAAGAAATATTGCAAATTCATCTCCCTCCCCTATAAGTGAAATTCCTGTATGTTTGTTTGTCTTCGATCAATTGGGCAATCTTTCCATTCAGCCAAGTTGATGCAAACATAATTACAAGATTTGGAAGAACTGGATAAATTAAAAATGAATTCCGAAATGTGCAGTGAATTGTAATTCATCCATATCAGCATCTGACCTTTCTCTTCTGTCAAAACAAAGTCTATGAGTTTTACTGATTTGATATTATTGTATCACATGATCACCTGACAGTCTCTTCCAGACCATGAATAAATCCATATCTTCACTTTGCGTAAAGGATGGGCAATATTAATTTAAGAAAGTGCAAGATGAGAAAAGGTAATTTGGTCCATCAAGTCCTTAGCTTCACATAGACTTTGTGCAACATTTGACTGTCCGTGAACTCGCCAGATGATTTAATTTCCTGAGGAAGATGAATTACAAGTAATTATGCTGGATTACAAGAGCTCAGGGAATTCATCCAATGCATTGCTGAGCCAAACACCGAGGTGCCAAATTCGATCCACAGTCTATGCTGAATATATCTTTCATGTTGGGAGGATTATCTCAAAGCGCTTCACAGGACTTACTGTGAAGTGACTAGATATTTTTGTGGGTGAACCTGCAGCCACTTTCAGCACAGCAATGTCACACAAATTATCATGAAATGAGTGACCAATGTTATTTGGGGGTTGTTGGTCGAAGACACCGGGAGAAACTCCCATTTCTTTTTAAATAGTGCCATGGGATCTTTAATATTCAATTGAATAGACAGATGGGAGAAAGGTTTAACATCTCATCTGAAGGATGGGAATGCAAGACTCCATCAGCATTACACTGGAATGTCAACATAACAATACAAGTTCCATGTCACAGCGTAGGGCTTGAACCCACAATCGTCTGACTCAGAGGTGAGAATGCTACCAATTGATAGGCTGATATACACGTGAATCACCTGATGTTAGCTTGGGGATAAGAGGTGTTTGCATTTGATTTGAGAACCAAGGTTAGCGAAGGGAAAATCCACCAGGTTTCTTTTTCCTTAATACTATCCAGAAACGTCTCTTGGTGATATATGTATGTGATGCTCAAGTAAAAGCAGAATTGGATTAAGCTATGAGGTCCCCAATTGCCCTCCAACACTTACTGACGAGGCTCCATTGAATTGTAGCCAGTTGGGTGAGGTCCTAGAGAGCCCTAAGCACCTGTAGAACCATATTGTGATGATATGAAGAGTCATATGCATTCACAAGAGGAGAAAATGAGCAAGATTTTTTGTATTGTTTGGGGGCTGACCGTTCTCTTTTGGTCTGGCACTTGCTGAAACCCATCACCATGATTAAGAGTATCTAAACTTTACACTCAAATTCCCATGTCTGGAATGGAATATGCACTCTGTCCCAGGAGGGATGCAAGCTGTGAAGCCTTGCATGTTTAGATGGGATTCGCTAAACAAGGCTTCTAAGAAGTTTAAGGGCCATGACATAAAAGTAATTGAATACATAGGATATGAATAACAGCGAAATATCTAACCAGGGAGCCAGTGATTAGTAGAGTTCGTGGAGGTTTATTTTAAATACACTGCTGTTTGTAAATGCTATGGACAAGGGTACATCTTGTATTATTATAACATTTGTAGATTTAATGGGAAGGTTAGAATATTTTTCCTCACATAGAAAACTATCAGAATATGAATGCTTTACTGCGAGCAGTTATCAAAGCAAAGAACATACAAATAATCCAAATGGTCTTCTGTACGTGAAAGGCACTATACAAATGTAATTTGTTGTTGTTGAACAGTTAATTTCCTTCCCTTCTATTATAATAAACCTAATATAATGCATGTTTCAGGTCTTTTAACCCAACAATAGCATTTTAATGGGGCACAAAGCCAAAGCTGGCTTGGCATCACCTCCTATATGCTGCATGTATGTGTGTGCTTACAATTCACCATCATCATTTCTTGCAAAGAAGTGACAACAGCAGTGACCTGGAAGTTGGCCACTTTTAGCAAGCAGGGGTGCCTTATTATGTGATTCCAATACATATATTTCTAATAATACTATATATATAAAATCAGAAGGGATGTTCATAGCAATAATCAAGTTTTGTAAAACATTTTGCAAACTCAAGGGACTTGGAAATGTCATGCCAAGGCAGGCAGCTGGTCCAGGATGAATAATGTAAAATGTAAAGATGGATATTATTCTGAATTTTGTTTAGTTTGCTTTAACTTTGTGCGTTCTATTCAGCCAGCCACAGCTCGCTACTCCAAAGCAATCCGTGGGTATTCTATTTATCTTGTGGTTACGTTTGAATCATGAAGCTAAAAATGTTGCACCAAGTTAGAGAGACAAACCCACACAAATTCAACCTCATAAATGCTAAAGAGTCCCAAGCACCTAACATGCCAAACTCTGGAGGGAGTATGGGCATCTGGAACCTCACACTGTACCATTCATACATGTCTCTGGACAATGTTGAAGAACTGAGAATGGGGACTCATCCAAATGAATTGACTGAGATTTTACCTGATAAATTACAAGCATTTACAGAGCTACCATTATGTTTGCAGTGCCCAATAAGTGAATGTCTGTAAACAACAACAACAAATTACACTTGTATAGTGCCCTTCACTTTGGAAAGACATCCCAGCGTGCTGGACAGTCAGGGGTTTTTGGACCTGGCTGGTAGCTGGGGTCAGGAGGGCTGGAGGGCAGGAGAGGTGGGAAGGTAAAGGAATACTGATGACTCCAGCCTTTAGTTCCTTGAAGGTGTTCATGAAAATGCCATTGTTCGGAGCACTCAGTGACACCCTAGGATTAGTTTGGGAGAAAGGAAACAGATCCCATCATCAGGAGTCTGACAGCCACATTACAGGGTAGATACTTTCATAGAAATACATAGAATATACAGCACAGAAACTGGCCATTCGGCCCAGCTGGTCTATTCTGGCGTTTATGCTCCACTTATATCTGAAACCGGCAGCAATAATAATAATCCTTATATTTGATGTAACCCCTTATTTCTTTGGTGAGATACCTCAAAGCACTTCATAGGGTATGTTGTAAACTGATGTGACTGTTTGTTTTGTGGATAAACATGTTCATGGGTTTATCATGGGTGGGACATTGCCAATTTTGGTCAATTCCTAAATTCAGCCTTAATTTTGAAAGTGGTTTTCTGGGAGTTCTTCTCAAAACTTCGACATGAAGCCAATACTTTAGAATTGCCCAAAATGTAATGCTCTGAATGTGCCTTCGACACAATTGATCATGTCATCCTCCTCAACCTCCTCTCACATCTACTTCAGTGGCACCACATGCTCCTGGTTCAAGTCTTACTTAACCATCGCCATTCCCAGATCTTTGTAAATGTTTTTTCCTCCTGTCCCCGCATGATCACCTCCTTAGCCTCCTTCAAGTCCCGCCTCAAGACCCTCCTCTTCGACCATGCCATCGGCCACCCCCCTTCCCCTCCCCTCCCCCCCCCAACCCCAGTTCGGGTCTGAAATGCTGTACTCTGTCCAGGGCCTTGGGACGTCCTCCCAACGTGAAAGGCACTATACAAATGTAATCTTGTTGTTGTTTGGCATACAAGGCTCTATCTTTGGTCCTCTCCTTTTTCTCATTTATTTGCTCCCTCTGGGCGATGTCATCTGCAGACATGGGGTCAACTTCCACATGTATGTGCATGAGACACAAATCTACTTCTCCTCCTCCAGCTGTAATACCAGGTCCACCGATGCTCTGTCCTCTTGCTTGTCACACATCAAGTGCCAACCTTCTGCAGCTGAATCTTGACTGTGGAACTCTGACTCAATCCTTTTACCTTTCATCTTCATTGCCCATCTTCAAATTGCACCTGAGGACTTTCCTCTTTAATAATAATAATAATAATCCTTGCATTTGATTCAGCGCTTTTCACGTCGGGAGGACGTCCCAAAGCGCTTCACAGAAACACTGTAAAGTGAATTGACTGTATATTTGTGGGCGAACGCGGCAGCCAATTGCGCACAATAATGTCCCACAAACAGTCGTAGATTGAAAATGACCAATTTACTATTGTTTTTTGTTTTGGAGGGATTATTATTAGGCGTGTGGAGTAAGGAAACTTGCCCAAGGTTTCGCCCTGCCTGGAATTGAACTCAGGTCTCTCGCTTGCAAAGCGAGTGCTCTAACCACTGAGTTACAGGACTCCACATTTGACTATCAGCTCTTTGACTATCAGCTCCCCTTCTCCCCTGCTTGGTGCCAAACTACGCCACTATTAAGTGCTCTGAGATGCTGTCTCATGTGAAGGATACTATATAAATGCAAGTTGTTGTTGTAGGAAGAAAAAGTCTAAATTTGGGTCCGGGTGGAGTTTCTCACCCCTGAGTTATTTAACCCAAACGATTGTCAAGTCGCCTTTTTTTTAAAAAATGGGACATAAGCATTTAGTTATCGGATAAACTCCCAGTGTCAGACGCAAGCACTTTTATAAACTGATCCATTCATATGCTGTGATGCAAACTCCAAATGTATTGAGACCTATTTCTCTTCTGGAATAAAGATACGACCCTGTTTTCTACATCCCACAGAGCACAGATGTTTCACAAATGTAGTTGCACTGACAGCAATTTAACCCGAGCCATATGGCTAGGTACACAGGGACGGCCTTCTACATAGTACTGTAAATTCCACTGCCACATTTCTGGAGGGAACTGGCACAGCCACATCACCAAAGCAAAACAGCCAATGGTACCTGCAGCACATTTTGGGGGAAATTCGATATAATTTATTTTCTGCCTCAATTTATCAGTGCGAGGTGCTGCGTGATAAATGCAGCTGTCTGTTTTCCATTATGGAAACAAACAAAAACAAAAGATTAATGGTGGCATTTACAGCAAAGCAGGTTGTTTGTCCAGGAATCTTATTGCTCTTCAGAACAGTAGCACGAAGTGTAAAACAATATTTTATGTCTTGGTTGTCAGCCCTGCTCTTCTCAGTGGCCTATAACAGAAAGACAACGTAACAATTCTCCACACACAAATGCATACACAGCATGGAAAGCACACTCAGCTAACAAACGGATGCTCACAGGTTATTGTATTGTTAATCCTCATCTTTCTGTAACATTAACTTCCTTCTTATTACAAATCTCCTTGATGTTATTTACCATGCGGTAAGTGAAGGAAAGAAAGGGCATCGCCAGCTTTAAATTCCACAGCAGGTTTAGCTGTCCTTGAAAGTGCCTACCATAAATCTTGGATGAAGTAGAAGACGATTCAGATCTCTGATTCATTCCTTTCCATCCTTCAAAGGTAAATGATCCTGATGGAATTAGAGCTGAACAAAATTACTTTTGTCTGTGATCTGCATATACAATAGTCCACAAATCCATCATAAGAGTGGTTAAGTCCTTTAGAGCATTCATCCTTGGATTGGAAGAACTTTTCAATAAAAGAAACTTTCAATTGAAGTTCAGGAAGGTTTTTCTCTCTATTTAATCCCCCTTCCCTCTCTACCGAATCGATTTGTTTTTGATCAGCAAGGTATCTGACACATGTGGACCCCCCACCATGCTTAAGTATATCACAACAACATGAAAAGGAATTATATCAGATGCAAGGATATTTTTTTTATAGTGCAGACTGAGAGTTCCACATCAGTATGCCAACGACACGTTCCATTCCAGACAAATTTGCTGTGTTTAGCATGGAATGCATTCTCTCTCCATAAAGGGATGCACCCTGTTTACCTAATCCTGGAAAGTATTAGGAACAGGTTGACGAGAGCCAAGGCTTGGAGATCCTGGAGTGGATATTGCTGGAGTCCATTCAGCTAAACGTGCGTAGGTGTCCAGCAAGTTTCCCACTGCTTGTCCAGCTATAACAACCTTACCCCTTAATGCCTTGGCTTGCAGGGAGATGGGTTGGAATAATCCCTGCCCTAGTAACAAGTCTGCCAGGCTAACTGCTCTGTTAGCAGCAGTGCCTGACAGTACTATGGACCTGCCTGGCTCAGGAGTCAGACTAGCAAGACATTCTGTTGGCAAGTCATCTCAGATACAGCTCAGCTCCAAGTAGACCCCACTTTCCTCACCCAAAAGAGGATAGTGTGTCTTTATTATGTACAAAGATTGCACTGTAAACATTACTACTCCAAAAATGCATTAAGGAAACTCAGTGAATGCTGTGCAAGTATTGCCCACCTCATTCGTGATAATAATTTAACACAGTATAATTAGCAGAGCTATTATGTGCAGGCAAGCAATTGCTGCAAGCTCTATTTTGTGGTTTGAGCTAACCACACCATTTCTAATACCTTTCAACTCTGCTTTCTTTGAATTAACAGTAGAATGTGCATGACAATTTAAAAATAAAGACCGCAAATCTACATTACACTGAATGCTCTGGAACAGGAGTATTTATCATTAATTATTAGTCGGAATAATTAACAGGAGTAATTATCCAACCTACTTTTAAAAAATATATTTTCATACTTTAGAATGCAACAATATGAGTTTAGAGTTCCAAAGGGAAATTTCAGGACAGACATCAGGAAGTATTGTTGTACCCAGAGGGTAATTAACAACTGGAACATGTTGCCAAGAATGGTGGTTGAGGTCAGTACACAAACAGCGTGATGCTGTGATGGGGGCAATGGTCGGCTGGGTGTTCTGGACGGTGAGATCGGATATTGGGTATTACCAATCTTGTGATTCCAATCGAATGAGAAATGAAGTGCTGTTGATGCCTATTTCAGCCTGAATTCGGGATGTTGTGTCTTTGGCAGCTCAAATGGGTAAGCACAAGACTCCACATTAGAGTCCTTCATGTCTGTTTCTAAGGCTTGACTGGCATTGGAACTGAGCTTCTCTCATTTCACTAGAGTTTGCCAGGTTTCTAGGTGGTCCAGTGGATTTGAGCCTCTTCTGCTGCACACTGTTAAACAATACAGATGTTTTCTATAGAGGTCTGCGATGCGAACTGCTGCACTCTCTTAGCTTGAATGAAAACTGCGGCAGCAAAAGAGAATTAAGAGGTAAACGTGTTGGTGTTATAATGGTTCAATGTGATTAGTATTACCGGTGATGTTTAGAATTTGCGTTCATTCTAAGAAGGCAGTTTACTCTCTGTGTTCTGCCCAACAAGCCCCATAGATAAAATTTGTCATTCATTTCATGGCTGTTTGTGGGACATTGCTGTGTGCTAAGTGTGTCTGCTGAGTTTCACCTTCAAATACAGTCATTCCACTTTACAGTAAACTCTGTGAAGCGCTTTGAAATGTCCTCCTAGTGTTACTAATAATCCTTGCATTTGATATAACGTGTTATCATGTTGTTGAGATGTCTCAAAGTGCTTCACAGAATATACTGTAAAAAATTATTATTATTGTTGTTATTATTATTAAACACCAAATGACCTCTGAGAGCAGAACAGCCCTCCATGTTCCAGGAAATGTGTTTTCCTTCCAGTTTGTTTTCAGCTCGGTATTGATTAATAAAAAGACATTCCGAAATTTCAATGTGAAATTCTAGCCACAGGGTCAGCTGTTGACTTTTTTTTAAATTTAGGAACTATTTTTCAGCAATCAGCAGCTTAAAAAAGTAGATAATCCACATTCTTGCCATCCCCGAAATACAATTAACCCAATCAGGCTGTGTGGTGCATATCACATCATTTGCAGTGTTACAAACCCTGAAAATGTAAATATACCCCCCACCCACTCATCCACCCACCCACCCACACACCACCATTATCTGAAAAAAGAAAAGAAACAAGGCAAAATATTTATAAATTGCAGTGATCCCTTATAACATTGCATTCAGTGAAGATCAGGATAATTCCTGTGGTGCATTCTCTGCCAGTGTTAACACCCACCATTGCCTTGGGTCACTTCATGTGCTGAATGCTCAACATTGCTAAATTGCCAGCTCAAAGCGTGGGCTGTATTTTTCTTCACTGCAGTAAACACCAGGAAATTCATGTTAGGCTATTTAATCCGTGCACTGATGCACAGCAGCTTTCAAATTGCACATTTTTGTTTGCTAGTGCTTGTCGACGAGTGCTAGAGTAACTTATTGCACCATGTGCACTGTGGATTTCATAAAGGTGAACCAGAGATTGTCACCAAAACGTGCATTTGTATCGGTGGCTGCTTCAAAAATCTCTCCTAGAATGTTACTGACTGTAAAAACAACAAAAGCAACAACAAATTAGGTTTGTAAAGCACGTTTCACATTGGGAGGATGTCCCAAGGATAAAGTCCAAGAAACAAATTTGGTAAAGCTGAATAAAAGAAACTGGGCTTTTTATTCAGAGCACAATTTCAGCACAGTTACTCTCCGAGTGTCATTGTCACCTAAGTGTAGTTATCCATTGCATCTGAATGAAAGAAACTGGTTGTTTCATCAGAATTTACAGGATTTAAATTTATTTATTACAAAAAAACAGGACAATGATTCACATGAACAAACAATAATAATTCTTGCATTTCAAATAGTGCCTTATCATGTCGTTGAAATGCTTCAAAGTGCTCCACAGGGTTTACTGTTAAATGTAGTGACTTATTTTTCTAGCTGAACTTGGCAGTCACTTTTGGTCACAGCAGTGTTCCACAAACAGCCATGAAATGAATGATCAATTTTATCCAGAGGTTGTGGGCCAGAACAATGCGAGAAACGAGAACCTCCCTTCCTTTTTCAAGCAATGCTATGGGATCTTTAACTTCCACACAAACAGACAGGTTGGATGTCAGTTTAATCATCTCATCTAAAGGACAGGCCCCTCAGCATTGCCTAGACTTGTGAGATCAAACTGATGACATGGGGCATGAACCCATAACTTTCTGACTAAGAGACAACAGCGCAAACCAACTGAGCCAGGCTGGCGCACATTTTGCAAGGGAATGGTGTTAAAAGATTTAAAAACTAAAGGAGGCTGGTGTCAGCCTGGCTCAGTTGGTAGCACTGAGTTTTGGTTGTGGGTTCAAGTCCCACATCAGGACCTTGAGTTCATAGTCTAGACTGACACTTCAGTGCAGTGCTGGGAAAGTGCTGCATTGTCAGAGTTGCCATCCTTTGAATAGATGCTAAACCAACCACTATTTGTTGATGTGCAGTTTAAAGAAACCATTGGCACCACTGAAAGATAGAAACCTATCTTATAAAAACTTATAAGATTATTAAGGGGCACGACAGAATAGATAGTGGGATACTTTTTTCCCTGGTTGGAGAAACTATAACCAGGGGTCACAGTCTGAAAATTAGGGGTAAGCCCTTTTGCACTGAGTTGAGGAAAAACTTCTTCACTCAGAGGGTAGTGAATTTATGGAAATCTCTAACTTAAAGGGCTGTAGATGCTCAGTCCTTGAACATATTCAAGACTGAGTTTGATAGATTTCTTGTGCATAAAGGGATTAAGAGATATGGGGATAAGGCGGGTAGGTGGAGTTAGAATAGATCAGTCATGATCTTATTGAACGGTGGGACAGGCTCGAGGGGCGGAATGGCCTACTCCTAATTCTTATGTTCTATGTTCTCAAAAAGAGAAGGGGGTTTCTCCCGGTATCCTGGTGAACAATCCCCCAAATAAAATTAATCATTAATTTCATGGCTGTGCGTAGATTGGCTATAGTTCAATGCAAAATGCAAAGTCACTACACTTCATAGTAAAATTATGGGAAGCACTTTGTGCCATCTCGGCAACATGATAAGATATGATATCAAATGCAAGGGTTATTTATTTATAAGATGGGATGTAAATTATGCAGCAAGCCAGATATTCTTACAAATCTGGGTAGGGGCAATGGAAGTAACTTGTTCCAATTGAATGGTCTCGCTTGAAGGCACCAGAGCACTTGCTGGCATGAGAAATAGAAAGATTCTGCAGCAGATGATAGGAATGTCTGATCTTGGGCTCTCATCACGTCTCATCTCTACAGTCTAATCAAGGAGTCTTTGTTTAATCTAACAGTTTAAAAAGTGGGAAGCTTTTCCATTCCCAGGTGGATCCCACTCACCTTGTTGAGGGTATAAAATTTCAACACTCTGACATCAGGCCAGGCACCACAACTCATCTGTGATTTTTATTTCATGGTGTTGTTCATCCACTGCATTTAATTACAACCATCATCATCAGCTGCTCCTCTGTGAAGTCAGTTTGTTCAAACACTTTCATCCGGTGCAGTGTCAGGTAAAGCCGGCAGATGTTGGTGAAATACTACCAGTGCTGTGAGAACAAAGACATTATATGAAATGTATGAAGGGGATGAATTTCACAGCCCTTGGTTAGTTTGGGGCTCTTGTAGGACCTTAAGAGTTGAAACCAGATACTGTACCATACACAGCCATCCTGAAACTAATGTGGTTGTATCCCTTTCTATCTCAGAGTTACTTACAGCAAGGGCAAAGGGGATAAAATCCTTGCATTTGGTTATAGTACCTTATCATGTTGGAAGAACATCTCAAAGCGCTTCACAGGATGTTCTGTAAAGTGGATTGACTGTGTTTTTGTAGGCAAATGCAGTGGCACAATGGTGTACAGAAGTGTCCCACAAACATTCATGGAGCGAGGTACACATTTTTGGGGGTTGATTGTTGGCTGGGACACCAGGAGAGAGAAACTCTCTTCACTTTTTGAAAGGAATATCGTGGAATAGGGGAAAATAGCACTGTTCTGCAGCAAATTGCCTTATTTTGTCTTGTTTAGTCTAGTCTTAACATTCTACAAGAGCCTAAAACTAACCAAAGGTTATAACGCTGCTGACAATGATGGAGCGGAGGGGACAAGGGTCAAGCAAGAGGCTGGAGCCAGCCAAGTGGATGCAGTGGGTAGTGGAGTGGGCAGAAAGCAGTCAGAATAGGTAGGGGGATGCCACTGTGTGAACAGATTTGTAGATGAGTGTGTGGTTTCAGCTGCATTGGGTGTGACGTACAGTTGGAGGGGTGCAATGTGACAGTAATAGAGGAAAGCGATCCTGGTCAAGGACTTGATGTGGAGTTGGAAGGACGCTTGGGGATGTAGAACAAACCTATCAAAAGCATTTGGGCTCAGTCCAGCTAGAGACTCTGCTCAGGGTCTATTTGGAAGCCAGTTTAGAATCATAGAAACTTATAGCGCAGAAGGAGGCCATTCAGCCCATTGAATCTGCACCAGCTCTCAGAGCAAACTGTACTTTCAATCCCGCTGCCCTGCCCTATCCCACTACCAATACAACCTTCTAACTTTCACATACCCATCTACCTCGCTACTGAAACCCACATGGACTCTGTCTCCACCATTTTACATGGCAGGGTGTTCCACGTCCCAACAATAGTTTCTTTTTCAGAATTGTTTTTTAAGAAAACAACCTTCTCCATAATTCTGAATGATCTTACATGTTAAGGCGAAACATTCTTACAAACTGAGACAAGGTGGAATTTTCGAACAGCAACTCTAATCACCAGCACAAAGACTCCAGCCCCTAATTGTCGCCTGAACCTAAATGGGAGGCCTGTTTTGGAGGAGAGTCCAAACCAGCGTGTAATGTGAGGTTGCATAAGTCGTAGGCTTAATTCCACAGAGGAGATGTGGTGATTCATGGGAAAGACGTCATGTTACGAATGTTAATGCAAGAGGAGGATAGGCTGCAGTGACAGCGATGCACAAAACAATAGGCAAGAGACTGTCGTATAAATAATTTTCTACAATTGAGGTTAGCTTCATTGGAACATGCTGATACAGAGGCACTGAGAGGTTTGGGGACTTCCCAAATGGATACTCATACAGCTGCTCTCTTTCAATGGATACCAGTCTCCAAGGAGCCATCACTGCTGGTTTGGAAAATCTTGGCAATAGGTTGAAACCAACCATAAGGGATGACTTGAGGCCCTCCTGGATACACACTACACTGCCCTCAGGCAAGGTACATCAAACAAGCTGCTGTTTGCTTTGGGAAGAGTATTCACTGGTGTTTTATGGAGGCGGATATGAAAACAAATTCAGCAATAATTGAATATATTATTACAATGCAATACTAATTTACATTTATACAGCACCTTTCACATTCAACACACTTAAAAATCCTGGCGTGGCACCTGAGCTGGAAGTAGGAAATGTAAGACCAAAAGCACAGTCAAAGAGGTAGATCTGGGACAGACCTTCAGTGAGGTGAGAGAGAGTGGGTCAGAAGGACTTCCTATTAATTGCAATAAAATATTTATGTTATGGAGTTTTCCCATATGATGAATCTGTTTTTTTGGTCAGGTGGGTGTCTGACACACATGGAAGCCGATCACCATGTTTTAGAGCCTCCAATCCAGACTGAGAGTTTCACATATGTAGCCATTTTTCACCAGTTCTTAACAAGAACCAACTAAAAGAGGAGAAGTAGTAGCCCAACAAAGGTTTATCTATTTGAACCTGAGAAAGATCATCATCATAACAATCCTTCCATTTTGTACAGCGCCTTTCAGGAGGATATTTCAAAATGCTTTGCAGGATTTATTATAGGGTGACTGTTTTGTGAGCGAATTTTATATTTTGAGATATCTCCCCAGTGTGAAAGATGCAACACAAAAATGTAAGGATAGATTAACAACTACATTTTAGGAGTAAATTATTATTTTCCTACATATCTCACAGAGGTTTCATTCACAATATTCATAATCTGGACTTTGTTTTGATGTCAGCCACTCTCCAGGTACAGTTGTCCGACAAGAATTCACCAACTAGGACATTAGCAGTTGAGGGCAAGATTAATCGCATCACTACCCATTGAGAGGAAGGGATGGAAGAGGTTGTTTGCAAACAGTATTTATCCTTCTTGTATTCAAAAAAACACAAATAATATGTGCTAAGTATAACCAATTATTTCATTTCCTTTAACCAAAATCCAAACTTTTGAAAAACAAATAATATTGTAGGCCATGTGGCCTTTCTCTTCTTTGTTTAAACATCAGTGACTATCAGGTAACTTATCCTCTGAACATTGGAGTCCTGTAGCTCAGTGGTTAGAGCACTCGCCTTGCAAGCGAGACACCTGGGTTCAATTCCAGGCAGAGGGCGAAACCTTGGACAAGTTTCCTTACTCCACACGCCTAATAATAATCCCTCCAAAACAAAACAATAATAAATTGGTCATTTTCAATCCACAAATGTTTGTGGGACACTGCTGTGTGCAATTGGCTGCTGCGTTTCCCCACAAACATACAGTCAATTCACTTTACAGTATATTCTGTGAAGCGCTTTGAGACATCTAGAAGATGTGAAAAGCGCTGTATCAAATGCAAGGGTTATTATTATTGTTGTATGAAATAATTACAATACTTTGTGGAACCAATTATTAGATCAATATCGCAAATTGGATGGCTTTTGCCAATGGCAAACAGGATTCTCAATTAACACATTGAATGCTGTTGGCAAATAACATAAATGACAGCCTAGGATCACATCAGTGAAATGCTTTTCTCGTGAAAAAGACGTTCTGAAGCCTAATTCGGACTCCAAATCCCTGGAACAACACCAAGATTCAGATATTCGACTGTTGCAATTGTGCGGATAATTTCCCACTTGGCTTAATTTCTAGAATTGCTTCTCACAGCAAAGGAACGAACCAATCGAAAGGAAACAATGAGTGAGTTGCTTTCTGATTTTGAGCAGCAGCACTGACCTGGACTGATCACCTAATTCTTCCTGTTTAACAAAGCTTTTACAATATGCATTTGCTTCGGTGTTCTTAAGGCGCTGCAGTCATCAATTTGTTTTAGGAGGTATCCTTGATTAGAATTTCAGAAGTTAATAAATGAAGAATATAAATCTTGTGGACCGAGTAATCAATCTGAGCAACCTTTTTTTCTTCAGCCTTCTCAAGCTAAGGAAGCATTAAGATAGAAATCTAACAGGAGGAGGACATTGCATTTTGAAGGAGTATTGTACAATTAAAAAAACATCTGTTAAACTGAAGTTTTCATAAGATTCAATGACAGATGATTGATTTTTCTCTTTCTGTTTAATCTCAACACACATATCTAGTGTTATTATGCCTCTCATTCTCACTGGCAAAGAAGGAAGATCCGCAATCCCTCACCAATCTTTAAATGAAATGTGCACAAATCTCTGGCAAACAATTAGTCATAAGGAAGTAGGTGCAGTAATTTAAACAGTTATCTATGGGCATATATATTACTTTCTAATGTTACATTAATCTTTGTGCTTAAGGAGAGAGAATGCAGAAGTTTTTCAATTGGGTCTCTTTTGACCCCTAAGTGGCATCCTCCTCCTGTTTCAATCTCTGAATTCAAATGAAATGGTGATATTGGTGTTTTTAGCCAAAATGCTTTGTGTTCTCAGAAATGGTTGTTCCATACAATCATAACATTAAAAATAAGCATTACATTTGATATAGGACCTGTCATGTCAGGAGGACGTCTGGTGATTTGAACAGAACAGGAACAGGCAACATGAAGTGCAGATCCTATTCAACATTTAAGGATATACCATAAGGTGTGTGCTTTGTGTATGCAAACAGCACCAATTTGCACACAGCAATGTCCCATAAACAGCCACGATATGAATAATCAATTTTATCTGGGGGATTGTTGTCAGGACACTGGGGGAAACCCCCTGCTCTTTTCAAATAGGGCCATGGGATCTAATAAGTAATGTCCACCTAAACAGGCAGACGGAACCTTAATGTAATATCTCATTTAATATCCCATGTAGCAAACCCCCATTACTGCACTGGAGTATCTGCCTTGACAAGTCACTGCCATGGGGCTTGAAAGTGAGAGTGGAACCTTCTAAACCAGGCTGAGATACAAATATGTAACCCATGGGATAAAGTAAGGATGTCTTTGGGAGTTATTGATAACATTCAGTGAGTGTATAATAAGTTAATTATTACCATATTAAAATGTTCCACTTGATTAACATTCAGTCCTACATCTTAGAAGATCACAAGATTGATCAGAAGAAGGCCCTTCTGGTCAATCCGATCTTAACTCTCTAGAACACTTATGCTCCCATTCCCCCCAACACAGCATCAAGTTTATTTTTAAATGAGTCCAGTGTCCCAACCTAACTACCTTTCCTGGCAACCTGTTCCAGTCGTTAATCATCCGCTGAATAAAGATAAACATCTTGATGTCTGTCCTGAAATTACTCTTTACAGCTCTAAATGCATGTCCTCTTGTTTTACTATCTTGCTACCTTGTAAAGTTTTAATCTGGATTTACCGAACTTGAACAGTACAGTTGAACTGAACATCTCTGTGCATTTCAGGGCTGGTTCATAAGCTGCAACATTGGAGCCCTGAACTCTCGATACAGAGATGTGGCTTCAAATAATAATAATAATAATAATCCTTGCATTTGATATAGCGCTTTTCACGTCGGGAGGATGTCCCAAAGTGCTTCACAGAATATACTGTAAAGTGAATTGACTGTATATTTGTGGGCGAACGCGGCAGCCAATTGCGCACAGCAATGTCCCACAAACAGTTGTGGATTGAAAATGACCAATTTATTATTGTTTGGGTTTTGGAGGGATTATTATTAGGCGTGTGGAGTAAGGAAACTTGCCCAAGGTTTCGCCCTGTGCCTGGAAACCTTGGGCAAAGTCCATGCTCTACTGATCAAGACTTCTTGGGACTGAGTTTGCCTTTCTTGGCCTCTCTTGGGGCCCAAAATTCCACCTAGTCTTAGCCGGGAACACCATTTTGTGTTAAAATTTAAGACTGCATACAATACAAATTACATGTGTATAGCACTTTTCACATCAGGAGGACTGAAGTGAGAATGCATAGGATTGTGGGAAAACATGGAAGCTGCTTCCATGCTGCAGAAACCCAGCTTTCAAACTAAAACTGCATTTAAGAAATTTCTATGCATGTGGATGACATTATCATTCAGACTTTGATTAATCTGATTTTAGCTCTTTGTGCATTGCAGTTGGTGATTTGAACGGAACAGGAACAAGCAACACGAAGGGCAGATTCTATTCAGCAGTTAAGGACGAGACATTAGAGAGAGATACACACACACAGATAAAGGAAGAGAGAGAAAGAGACACACACAGACACACATATTTAGAGATGCAGAGAGAGAGACATACACATACAGATAGTTAGTGAGGCAGAGAGAGAGACTCTCACACACACATATACATAGTCAGCGAGGCACAGAGAGAGAGAGAGAGACACGACACACACATACATACATAGTTAGCAAGGCAGAGAGAGAGAGACAACACCAGATCACACCTGAAGTTCTTCCTTTTCGACCATGCCTACAGTCACCTCCATTCTCTCCCCAATTTGGCATCAAGCTCCGCCACTATTAAGAGCGCCGAGATGCTACCTTGCATATAGGGCGCTATATAAATCCAAGTAGTTGTTGTAGCTAAACCCCTTCATCCCAAGTAATACAAGTAAAGGGTTATTAAACATTGCAAATTTTAAAGTGTTGAATGCCAATCAATAAAACTGGCCAATGCTCAAGTACTTGACTTTGATGGATAACCAGTTGTTCAACTTGGACCAATTTCACTTAACAAGCAGTCATGTGGCCACACCCACGCACAGTGAGCAGCCTGGATCATCACAGAGCTTTGATCCTAATGCATTCAGCCTCGGGTATATGTATTCTAGTCCCAGCGTAAATTCCAATGTACTGAAGCACTCCCAGTTCAATCTAATTGCATAGAGTTAGATTGTTGAACCAAGTGTCGTATACGGTGCAATGTTTCAATTTATTTTCTCAATGCTTCAACACACTAAAATAATAATCCTTATGCCGTGAAATTTTACCTAGAGACAGCAGCATGCTTCTTGAAAATCTGAATTCTTTGTGTAAAATTGGTGAGTTGTTGTTCAGTGTGCTTTTCCCCGCTTTCTCTGGGGTTCCGATTGCTGAATGAAAAATTAAATGGGCCGTGGCACACAGATTTGCAAATTGTTTTATCCGCAGGTTATAGGAATTTCAGATTTAAACGTTAATAAACTTCTCGGCAAATTACTCACACATTTATCACAATTCCACCCTTCAACATGTTTCATAAATGTCCCGTTAATGTGGAGTGATGTTTCAGCAAAGGAGAAAAAAAAATTGCTGTTCGATCTGAACCAAATATACACAAACTGTCACAGCACAACAGCATTTTGCATCTATAAAGTGTGATATAATTTTGACAGTGAAGACAGCACATTTAATGCGCAGATATAATCATGTAGAATGATGTCTAGATTAATCTTTATCGCTCAAACAGGTAAATATTTTTGTTGAAATGTATCTTATAGAGGAAATAAAACATAGCACTTGGGGATTGGGAATCCAGTCATCGAGCATTAAGTATCAGCATCAGCTCAGTTGCTGGGAGCTTCAATTCTGACCTTCTCAAACCTCTGCATCATTCTCTCTTCAGATTCCACCTTAAAACAATAACAACTACTTGCATTTATATAGCGTCCTTCACGTGGGGCAGTGTATCGGAGTGCTTAACAGTGGAGGAATGCAACACCGACCTGGGGGAAGGGAGGAGGTGACCATAAGCACGGTCGAAGAGGAAGATCTTCAGTCGTGATCGAAAAGTGGGAAAGGAGGCGGCAAGACGAAGGGATTGAGGGAAAGAGTTCCAACCTCAATCACACCCACTCTCGCTCGACTCCACTGGCTCCCCATCCCTTAGAGTTCCAAATTCTCGTCCTCACCTTCAAGGCCCTCCATGGCCTTGCCCCCTCCTACCTCACCAACCTGCTAACAACCCCTTATCAACCTATGTGCTCCCTCTGCTCAGCAGGCTCCAGCCTGCAACACCATCGGCGGTCGGGCCTTCAGCCTCTCTGCCCCCACCCTCTGGAACTCCATCCCACATTCACTTCACCTCGCTTCCTCCCTTGCCTTCTTCAAGGCTCGCCTCAAGACCCTCCTTTTCAACTGTGCCTTTGGCCACCCTCCTACCCCCACCTTCCCTGATCCCAATCGCACCCACCCCCGCTCGGGTCCTATCCATGACTTTTCAGAGCCTTGGGATGTCCTCCTGACATGAAAGGCGCTTTACAAATGTAATTTTGTATTGTATTGTACCTCTTTAATTGCACCAACAGTTACTTCCCCATTCTCCCTTGCTCAACATCGAATTCTGCCATGTGAAGCTATCGAAGACTATCCAATGAGAAGGGTGCCATATAAATGCAAGTTGTTTGTTGGTTAATGGGAATATGTGTGGGTGGGTGTGTTGGGGTACTGCTGGATTAACCATCTGAAAAAAAGCATAATGCAGCATTCAGAACACTATTCTGCCTGGCAATGTTCCCTGCTGCTTGTTCAGCTAGAATCACTCTATCTTTTTGGGCTTTTGCTTGCAGAGCTGACAGGAGGCAAGTGGAAAGAATCCCTGCCCCCAGTGTTTACCAGCAATGGAAACAGTGATTCACAAACTTCAATCACTGTGAAGCTTTAAAGGTGAATTTGCATTAAAGAGTAAGTAACAAAAACAGGAAGCATGGATAAGGAGAGCGAAGCAATTGAGATGAAATTGGGAGGTTTGACAGTCAGGAAGATTTTCATCAAAAGACGTCCTGTGTGTTCACTCGTTCAAAAGAGGCTTCATTTGAGGCCCACGCACAACCATGCTCTAAATGTGAACTGCCTGATCTAAAAGTGTAACACAAAGCACATCGGCGTTAGTATTGACAGCAAATGGCTTTTGCTTATGTTAAAACTCAAGGTTTAGTGAAACAGTGGAACACCTTCATTCACAGGCTTCGCTTCGTTGTAGAGTTTTCAGATCAGCAAGTTAGCTGATACAGCTATCAACAGCTTATCTTTCACCTTCAGGTAATTTTCGTTTTAAAACATTCAATTGTTGCCAGCACTGTGTATCCTAAAGCACCTTGCAGAAATATGTGATAGTCTCTGACTCTGGTGGTAACACTGAATAGATGATGTCTTGGAGGACCACCAGATGTTTAGCTAACAATTGGCTTTCAAGACATTTCCGTGATTATTCATAGGAATAGTGTCATTCTTATCCAGGAAAGATACATCCCAGAAAGGTGAAGAAGCTGTTAGAAATTACGTGGGCTGCTTCTGCTCAAGCAATGTAGATCATTATTCTTTGCAAATTCTCCCTTGCATATCCAGTCTCAGAAGGAGTCAGATTGCTCAGTCACAAGCTGGCAAGGTTAAGGTCAGGGGTGCTGCTGAAATGTAGATCGCCTTGATCAGATAATCTCTACATTCGAGCAATCATTCGATATCTGGATTTAAACTTGGCACAGTACTTCACTCAGCACGTTTTGTAAAAAAAAATCAATTCTGTGCTTATGAATGTATGAGTCCTGAAACTCAGTGGTTGGAGCACTCATCTCATAAGTGAGAGACCTGGGTTCGATTCCCGACAGGGCGAAACCTTGGGCAAGTTTCCTTACTCCACTTGCCTGATCATAATCCCTCAAGAAAAAAGAACAATAATAATTTGGTCACTCAATCCATGACTGTTTGTGGGACACTGCTGTGCGCAATTGGCTGCTGCGTTTCGCACACAAATATACAGTCAATTCACTTTACAGTCTATTCTGTGAAGTGCTTTGAGACATCTAGAAGACGAGAAAAGCGCTATATAAAATGCAAGGATTATTATTATTATTATGAGTGACAATACTGCCATTGGGTGTGAAGAGGAAAGACTGATTTCCGAGCATAAATGCATTTAAAGTCAACTTTGGATCAGATGCAGAACCATAATTGACTTTGATCTCCCTTTCTCTCTCCTTTCTCACTCCAGAAACAAAGTTGTCATCAAACTGCAGTTGCAATTGCAGACACGCAATATGCACAGCAGTGGTAAGAAGGTATTTTCAGCCTCCTGACAGAGAAGGAGCCATTCTGAAATAGTCATCAAAGTGAATGCCCTTCAAAAGGACAGTGAAGTGTGGAGGATTCAGAGCAGAGCGTTAGGATACTTCTTGGACCTAAGACTCCAAGTGGTGAGGAGAGGTTGGCTGAGCTGAACTTTTTTTCTTGAGGGGGAAGAAGAATGTGTGGGGGTGTGATCCAAACTTTTAAAATGTTGAAAGGTATAGAGGACTTCAGAAGCAAGCAGATTATTTGCCCTGGGTTACGAGCACTGGGGAGCTCCATGATATTGATTTAACATTAATTTAAATGAGGATAGAGATTAATTTTTTTTCTGGGAGTGAATACAGACTGGAATGGACTGCTGTGTCAATTAACTGGACGTGCATATGGTCGAGAACAGTATTGGACAGCGAAGGGATATGTGCAGACTGAGATGAGCAAGGTCTCCTCAAATCATTAATAACAGGAGTATCTCTGTACTGATGAACCTGGAAGAAGCAGAGAGTTGTACGCACAAGGGAAAAGGCCAAGACTGAGTAATGCAGATACGTGATGTCTCACTATTATGATTTGGTTCTTTAAATACTTTTTGTGAGAGGAGAGTATATATGCATAAAATTCCCCCAGAGGCAGAATGAGTGTCCATGATAAGATATGTTATGAGTGGGGTGTGGAAGGAACTGGGCTGATGGGACAAATGATCTTTCACCTTCTTTGCTTGCTTACATTATCAGAATGGGTTGGGGAGAAATTTTACCTGGGTCTAGACTTACATATGAATGCAACATTTTAGAGTGTCCAGAATTTGGCAAATTTCAAAACACAGCCTTACTTTTGAAACAGGTTTTCTGTCCGTTCTTTTTTTTTTAAGAACTACAGAAAGCCGACTTCAAAGTTAACATCGAATTCAACAATTTGCCAAATTCTGAAGGCTACATAAATAGAATAAATCTTGAATTTCTCCCCAGGGAGAGTCAGCTATTTTTCACTCTTGTCCTCTGATTTTAGTTTTGTCCTCTTTTGCTTTCTCTCTCTCTCTCTCTCTCTCTCTCTTTCTCTCTCACACCTAAGTCACAGCTAAGACTTTCTCTTTATGTGACACAATGATGGAAAGTTATTTAAAAGATAAGCATCTCTCTTGTGGGACAGAAATACAGAGACACGTAACATTTATTTTTAATTATGAAAACAACATCTGGAGAGAAATAGACAATAACATGAGAGGAGGTCGCCTTTGAAAATTGCAAATAAATTATGTAAGGTTTTTTGGAGGGGAGGGGGATCAGATAGGTGTCTGATTCATGCAGAAACTCATCACCATGTTTATGAGTATTCAACCCAGACTGAGAGTTCCATATATGCACGCCATCTAAGCATGGAATATTTCTCTTTTACTGGTATGGAATGCTTACTCTATCCCCCTGGAGGAACGCACCCTGTTTACCTTATCCCAGAGAGGTTGAGTGCAAGTTCAAAGGTGTGTGGATACCAGATTGTGTATTGGAATACTGCTAAAGTTTCAGCAGCTAAAACCAATGTGAGCACTGACTGGGAAACCAAGAAATTTGAGGGGTATGTGGATGGCTACTGTGCTTAACTAATGGAGTGTGGGTGGGTTTGTAAATATCACACTAGTGCTTATGATTATTGGACTATTCTGCCACAGATGTGATATATTTTCTCTTAACAGAATATTAATGGAGATCATACATTATATCCCTCTCAAGCCTACGTTTTATTTTGTTTATTTCCTTCCCACCCAAAGGCATGTGCCTCATCTCCTCTCCTGAAGGCGCTGATTCACACTAGGACACACTGCACCTCTAGTTTTGTGGTACTTTACCTGAATAGCTCTCCTATATGGGTAAACTGTGATGGTTCGTCAGTCTCTTGGCTATAAGGGGAAAAATATCCAAATCCAATCCTGTCCTCATCCACTTTTACTTTCCAACAGGGAACATTATACAGCGTTCAGTAATGGATGGGAACATTGTACATTGTTTAGAAACAACGGGAACATTGCACAGCATTTAGAAGCGGATTATTCCCCTAGAGGGTCCAGAGGCCTGCTGTTCCACACCCATTGCCATACCGGCTGACATCAGCTATTTCAGCAGAGTTTATTGAACTGATGTAAAGGCTTTGTTCTGCTATTTCCTTGGGGAGTTACGTTCATATTTACCATTATTCCAGAATGACATTATTCATTTCTTGAGGGCTATTCATTTGACAAAAATGATTAACTTGGAACAAGCGTTCTGAGCCACTGCCCCGGCTAGGAAGGGCATTATGTAAATGCAAGTTGTTGTTGTAAAACTGATACCTCTCGCCCTCTGAACGTGTAAAGTTAGGAATTGTTCCAACTTAATCATTCTTGTCAAGTGAATAGCCAACAAGAAATGAATAATGTCACTGTGGAATAATAGTAATTATGAATGTGACTCTCTGAGGAAATAGCAGTACAAAGTTTGGTATTTGCTTTTGTTTGGAGAAGGATGTTTATGCTTCGAAGCTAATGCACACACAAAGCTAATACACAAGTAATGGAAGCACACTCTACCTTACTAAGCCAGTCCGGAGCCTTGGCATTTTGTTTGACCCTCAACTATCCTCTCTACCCCACATCTGTGCCATGACCTGCTCTGCCTTCCCTCACCTCCGCAACACTGCCCGGCTCCACCACTGTCTCACACCGCAGGCCACCAAAACTCTCATACACGTTTTCATTACATTGAGGCTTGACTATGAAAACACCTTGCTTGTTGGCCTCTCCAACTCCTCCCTCCATTGGCTGCAGATCATCCCAACTTTGCAGCCCGTGTCCTCTCCCGCACCAGGCTTCGCGACCCTATCACCCCCATTCTCACCCAACTCTACTGGCTTCTCATCATATAGAGGATACAGTTCAAGATCCTGGTCCTCACCTTCAAAGTCCTCCATGGTCTTCCTCACCCCTACCTCTGCGACCTCCTAACCCCCTACCATCCTGCCCGCTCCCTCCACTTGCTTCCTTCAAGACCCATCTCAAGACCCTACTCTTCGACGGTGCTTTCGATCTCCCTGCTTCCCCCCCCCCAGCCCGCCACCCTCCCTGATCCCGACCCTCAGCTTAGGTCCGAAACTCTGTCCAGTGCCTTGGAACATTCTCCCAACGTGAAAGGCACTTATACAAATGTAATTTTGTTGCTGTAGTGGTGGTGGTAATGCAAGGAGCAACATCATCTGTCAAACATGTCTGATTCCATTTTGTGCTAGTTTTGCTGGTGTACCACACTGCAGATGTACACAGTGGATGTACACAGTGGATGTACATCTGCCAAGGAAAATCAATTATCATCCTCTTTGGAATTTCAAGAATTTCTTCCACTTTTGATGGGAATATGTGCTCAGATTTTGGCTTCATTCATTCAGGATGAGGTTAATAATTTAGATAATAAAAGATAGCTGAGAGTAGGCTATGTAAATATATTGATGAAGATGGTGTTATCTCTCTCTCATTGCCTGACACAGATTCTCCTCTGTTATAGACTATACTGGGCTCTGCTGTTCATTCCATCCTGACAAAATGGATGTGTTTTTAACGTTGGGGATTTTAGGTAGCTCACTTAGCAAAGATGCAATAAGCCATTTATTTTGAAATTGTGGGTAAGTAAGTAATGTTGAAACTACTGAACTGCCTATTCTGACTGTCTGCTTGCCTGATGTCAAAGCCTGGATGAGCGCCAACTTTCTGCAACTGAAAATGGACAAGACAGAAGCCATTCTCCTTGGCTCCCATCAATGTCTTCTCACCTGTGGTTCTGAACTCTTTAACCTCCCAGGTCTATCCCTCAGTCTCACTAAATCTGTACACAACCTTGGCAACAGGTTGAAATGCTAGGTATCCTTCCTAACCCACATTCCATCCCTGACCAGCACTGCCTTCCTCCACCTCATAACCCACCTTCACCACTATCTTACTTCATTCATACTTTCGTCACTTCCTGCCTAGATATTTCCAATGCACCTCCTTGCCAGTGTTCCCAGCTCTACTATATACAACATCCAAATGATGCAAAACTCGGGCGCAGATGTCCTCATCTGAACCAGGCTCCGCATCCTTGCCAGGCTCTACTGACTTCCTGTTGCAGAAAGGAGCGTTTTCAAAATCCCCTCTCTCACTTTCAAATCACTTAATTCCCTGGCAACTCCCTATCTCTCTGACGGAGAGGGCCTGGCAAGCCAAACAATTTTTTTTTTCTTCTGTTCACCCCTCTTCACTACAAGCTGCCTTTGGTCAGCTCTCCACTATTGGTGGTTGTGCCTTCAACCACTAAAAGAAAACAAATGATTCTTAATTCACTAGGCTTGGTTGTGTTTACAAAGTGTAATTCAACCTCAGGGAGTGACGACCCTGAGAGATCAGCTTGAATGTTTCAGAAATGTCAACAGAACCGTGAGATTGAATTATACTTTAACTCTTGCACCATCCATTACTTGTGCAATTGCATATTCTGGATTCTAACTTGGGAGCTTTCCAGAAGGATTTGTGTCTGGATCTATTGCGGCTGATGCTCTGAAGATGCACATACCACACCCCGCTGGCGCCCGGCACTTCCCGGGAGCGCCCACCACGCCCTGGATGTACACACCACGCCCTGGATGTGCACACCACGCCCTGGATGTGTACACCACTCTCTGAAGCTTCACAAAGTCCCAGACCTTTCAGAATATTTAACTCATCTATATTTTCAAATATTTTTTGCAAAATCTTTGTCCCAGGAATTGAGAAGTTGATAAGAGTGGATGGTGTACCACCTCCAGACGGAGAGGGCCTGGCAAGCCAAACAACATTTTTTTTCTTCTGTTCACTGTTTTTTTTCTCCTGGTTCAAGTCCTACTTGACCCACTGCTACCATTTCATCTTCACTAATAGTTTCTCCTCCTGCCCCCCACACTGTAACCTGGGATGTATCCCAAGGCTCTATTTCAACATTAAGGACGCTATCTGAGTGCAACTTGTTATTGTGGTTTGCTGGTTATTTAGTTCGGAGGTTTACTTTTGTCCTCAGAAGAAGGGGTTGTCGTTGCTGGAAAATGAACCATTTTCTTTTCCAGCCACCCATCCAACGTCCTCCCTCATGTTAGTGTCAAGCATTCACGTGTCAGATAAAGAACAGACTGAAGACTTCCCTCTTTGATAGTGCCTATGGTCATTTCTCCCCTCTCGCCAACTTGATATCAAACTCTGCCTCTATGAAGCGCTCTGAGATGCTACCCTGCATGTAGGGCACTATATAAATGCAAGTTGATGTGAAGCTATATTCACTTCCAAAATACTTTTGACAAAAAAATGGGGGAATAAAACTAATTCATGGATTTATTTTTACTCAAAACTCAAACGTGTTGCCTTTCCTAAAACGCTGTTAGCATTTTCGTTAGTGTTAACAAAAACATTAGCAGCCAATGATGACCTGCCTGCAGTAATGAATATTCAGTAGTAAACAGCTTTGGCATAAAAACTTCAAAATATTAAATATGGCAAGCTGTCGCCCACCATGATTAATGTTTAGTTGTTTTGACTACGTTGGATACTTCTCTCTCTTTTTCTTTTTCTCCATTGCTATTAATTATCCTTTCATTCGTTGTCGTTTTGTCCTGCTGTCATATTTGCAGTAGGAAGACCTATTCATGTTAAAGAAATATTGACCAAAATCGCAGGAACAAGAGCCCCTGTGAGATTAGAGTTACAAATGGCTCCCTAAACACGCTCCATCGCACCAATCATTCAGCCAAACTAGCTAGGGACAAAAGTACAAGAAGAGAGGATTTGTTCTGTGGGATTTTATATGTCACACAAAGGATAAAGAATATCTGTGAGTGATGTTTAAAGTGATAATCTCATTGAGGGACTCATGTGGCTTCCATTTAAAGTAGGAACATGTTAATCATTGTTTGAACTCAAAGACTCTTTTGCTCAACACATAGAAAAGAGTGAATTAAACTATTTTGATATGGACTGGAGAGCATTTCTTACAATTGCACCAAACCAACCCGGCCATTCCCATCACTCAACGGCCTGCTTCATGTCCCCTGCCCTATCTATCCCACCAACAGCAGGCAGGTTTTCAGATAATATAAAAATACAATCCTTGCATTTGATATAGCATCTTATCACGTCTATGAGGCATCTCAAAGCACTTCACAGAATATTCTGTAAAGTGAATTGATTGTATATTTTGCGAAGACAAGCAGCAGCCAATTACACACAGCAGTGTCCCACAAGCAGATGTTCTGCCTCCGCCCCAACTCTCTGCAAGTCCATTGCAGAGTCCTTCAACACCCTCCTTCTGCTCGTTCAAGGCATGTCTCAAAATGTACTTGTTTGTCCATGCTTTTGGTCATCTTTCCCCCTCCCACCACCCTCAGGTCCCCCCTCAGGTGCACAGCCAGCTTTGTCAAGCACCTTGAGACATCCATCTGACGTGAAAGGCGCTATATAATTGCAAATTGTATTGGTCCATTTTTTGATGGAAGAGGGGAGAGATTTGAATATCATGTAAAGGAGAAACTGACACTGAATGACAGAGAGTATTAGTGAGTGATAATTCGAGATTTGAATCAAGTGATAATACCTTTCAGTTTCCTCTCAAGCTCATCCACTCCACATCTATCCACCCCCACACCTATCACCCTTGCAGCCATCCACACATACATACACACACACATGAGGAGTATGAATCAATTCATAATCTGTTGTAATAGATGTAATTGATCGCTAAAGCAATTTTGTAATTCATTGTGATACCACATCTTGCATGTGGCAGAGACTCTGATGGGTTTCTTTGTGAGTTTCTTGCTGAGCCATTCTGCAGCAGTTATTCATTAATTCCCAGGCCAAATCAGCAATGGCCACACAGGTAGATAGAATTAACAATAGCGGATGGGCCAGTCCACAATTCTTGAAGATGACCTTTAAGTACATCTCTAATATTAATGATGTGGGGTAAATGATAATGCTGCTCAAGAAAATAGGACAAGTAATTCAGAGATAACCATGGAGCCTGCGACGTTGATGGATGTAACTTGGTCCCAGGCATTATATAGCAATACAATAAATGGCTCACACAGCCAGTTGCATGCATTATCCAAAATGTCTGGTTCTCTGTGGTCTTTGTGGCTGTATAAACCTTGACACAGCTATTCCAACAGTAAGAATAGTTTTGTTAGGCTGAAAATTTGATGTAACTCATTTGTTCTAAATTCCGTTAAACACCCTCTGTCGTCCCAATGGCCATTTTTGATGGGATTGACTAAAGCTACTAATTTTACCATTTGGAAGAACCAGGGCATGTAGGCATCTTACAACAGGGGGTAACTGGACAGACATTTAATGAGGGCCAAAAAACCCCATTCAAAAGGCTGTAAAGACATTATTGCATCTGAAGGTAGATTTGGAGGCAGGTGCAGGAAGGACCAAGAGCAGGCCAGTCTCAAAGTCATGTTCTGATGCCACCATCACTGACTACATCAGTATGCTCACTTTGCAGGAGACATTGATATTGTGGAGGCTTCATAAACCCATCCCTGCCTAGAACAACTAAGGTCACTTCAATAGCAGCTCTATCTCAATAACATCCTTCCAACATCACAATAGTGACTGCTAAACTTATCAGCAACTATCACTGTGGTGTCAATATTCATCAAAGCATTTCATGATAGACTCCACATCGCTTGTCTTCTTGATATAAAACTGATGATGTGCAGACATTATTAGATTTCTGATGGGGGGGAGAAGAGTTTTGAATATCAGGTGAAAAAGAAACTGGCACTGAATGAGAGTATTAGAGGGCAATAATGTGATATTTGAATCAAGTGACAACCCCCCACCTCCCCAGTCTCCTCCCACACTTAAATACTTCACCTGGATCACATCTGAAATACTTTTCACCACTTTGACGAGACTTCTGCTTCTTTATCACATTTAATGACTCAACAGAAAACAAATAATTATTATTATTATTATAAATGGTCAGTGGTGAGAGGGCATCAAATAATAATAATATTCCTTGCATTTGATATAGCGCTTTTCACGTCGGGAGGACGTCCCAAAGCGCTTCACAGAACACACTGTAAAGTGAATTGACTGTATATTTGTGGGCGAACACGGCAGCCAATTGCGCACAGCAGCGTCCCGCAAACAGTCGTGGATTGAAAATGACCAATTTATTATTGGTTTTGGTTTTGGAGGGATTATTATTAGGCATGTGGAGTAAGGAAACTTGCCCAAGGTTTCGCCCTGACCTGCCTGGAATTGAACTCAGGTCTCTCGCTTGCAAAGCGAGTGCTCTAACCACTGAGCTTAATTCAATATAGTTAGCAAATGAGCAAATGGGGAGGTTAGGAGAATTGTTTTCACACCCAATGTATTTCTGGTTTGGAATGCCCTGCCAGGAGCAATGGCTTTCAAGTGAGTGATGGCTTTCATATTAGCTGTCAAAAAGAAACTAGATAAATATCTTAAAAGGAGTAAATGACAGAGGTATGGAGAAAGGGCAGGGAAATGGGCTGAAAGGATTGCCAGCACAGATGTGGTGGTCTGAATGGCTTTCTTCTGCGTTGTAATTTTATCTGGCTCTAAAAGATTAAGACAGGTCACTTTTTCCACAAATGTCCCAAAAAAACTTTTAACCTCTTATTTTATTCTTCCGTAGAGTAAGATAGTAATAATTGTAACATGCGCGCTGAGATGGATTACACATTTTAATTGGAGTTTTTATCATACAATAATTCCATTACAAAGATTAGGGGTGTCTGTGCCTTAGATATTGTAATAACTTCAATTACAGTTCTGATTATTCCAGCAACTACATTTTTTTGGACTGTGTAATTTAGAACTTTACACCAAAATATATTAAGCTCCTCATCATTCCAAGGGAAAATGGCTCATTGATCAGTTATCAGGAATGCTGAGTTAGAAATATGTATAAATACATAAATAAATGCACTCAGATATTGAAAGCATGATGACTTACATGGTAGTGATAAGTTAAGCTCAAGTTCAGGAATTTACCGTATGTAAGTGTACAAGAGAAACATTATAGCTACCAAAAATCTGCTTACCTGGCTTGCTCTTCAAGCATCAACACCTGAGGATGATTTGCCTCCTGATTTTTGAATGCTAATTCCGCTTCAATAATTTGAGCCATGGAGCGCAGAATAATACTTTCGGATATACCAAAGTCAACAGGAAAAGAGAGCTTTGAGTTCAAGTCGTGAAGTGCAAATTTAGGAAGGACACATTTTAAATTTAGATTTCCTTATACATCAAGCTCCTCTTCAGTCAGCAAAGCCGACTTCTGATTTTATGAGTTACCTAGCTTTACCTGAAAGGACTGCTCTTAAAGGAAACCAAGGACACAATGCGCTGAATGGTCTTCTTCTGTGCTGTAAATGTTAGTGGTTCTAAATGGTTCTTAGAATCCGAAGTTCACTTTGCTGACTGACAGTGAAGAGGAGCCTATCTTGTAACAGACAACCAGCTCAGAAGAGTATAATAAATGTGAGCAATAATAATAATAATACTCCTTGCATTTGATGTAGCATCTTATCACTTCTTCAAGATGTCCCAAAGCTCTTCACAGAATATACTGAAAAGTGAATTGACTGTATAATTTGTGGGTAAAACGCAGCAGCATATTGCACAGAGCAGTGTCCCACAAACAGTCTTGGATTGAGTGACCAATTTATTATTATTATTTTGGAGGGAATATTCCCCTGGTAAAGCGAATCGACCAACAATCGGGTTCCTACTCACTGCTAAGCAAACTGAGATGTATGGAGCAAGGAAGCCTGCCCAATACTTCACCCTGCCTCAGAAAGGGAAAACATGTCAAAGATTGAGTGATTAATGGCATGAGGGCTGGTCTGTGAGATAGCATTTACATGTTTCATTTATTGCTATTTGGAAAATAACTTCACTTTATTGATCTGTTCATTCATACCATATCCGCTTTAACACATTGATACTGCTGAGATTCTGTGTACAATATATTACACACATACATTTTTATTGCAGACGAAAATATAAAGGTTGTGTGGGTGACAGATGTTCCAATGTAACTGTGACTAAAATGTTTGCAGAACCCACATAGCCCAGAAACTGAAATATTGTGGAGATATTGTCAGCGCAAGGATTAAAATGCATTTCAATTCTTCATAATAAATATAAATAATAATAATATAATAATTCTTGCATTGGATATAGTGCCTTATGATGTCATTGAGATGTCTCAAAGCTCTTCACAGCATATACTGTAAAGTGGATTACAACAACAACAACAACAAGATTCCATTTATAAAGCGCCTTTCACGTCAGGAGGACGTCCCAAGGCGCTGCACAGTTGGGTCAGGACCCGAGCAGGGGGAATGGTCAGGGTGAGGGGAGGGAAGGGAGGGAGCGAGGAGGGGGGAAATGGTCAGGGTGAGGGGAGGGAAGGGAGGGAGCGAGGAGGGGGTAGAGAATCGAGAGGGGAGCTGAAGGCTCGGTCAAAGAGAAAGGTTTTGAGACCGGCCTTGAAGGAGGAAAGGGAGGAGGCGGCGAAGGCACTGGGGGATGGAGTTCCAGAGCCTGGGGGCTGAGAGGCTGTAGGCCCGACCACCGATGGTAGGGCGGTTGGGGCGGGGGACGTGGAGCAGACCGGAGCCAGAGGAACGGAGGGTACGGGCAGGTAGGTAGGGGGATAGTAGGTCGGAGAGGTAGGAGGGAGCAAGGCCGTGAATGGCCTTATAGGTGAGGATGAGGATCTTGAAATCGATCCTCTGGGGATGGGGAGCCAGTGGAGGCGAGCGAGGGTGGGAGTGATGTGGTCCCGAAGCCTGGTGCGGGACAGTACACGAGCTGCAGAGTTCTGAATGACCTGCAGCTTGTGGAGGGAGGTGGCGGGAAGGCCGGCGAGGAGAGAGTTCCCATAGTCCAGCCTTGAGGTGATAAAGGCGTGGACCAGGGTTTCAGCAGCGTGAGGGGTGAGGTAGTGCCGTAGTCTGGCGATGTTCCGGAGGTGATGGAAGGCGGTGCCAGTTGTGGTGCGGATTTGAGGGAGAAAGGACAGCTCTGGGTCAAACAAAAATTACTGTGTATTTTGTGGGTGAAATGTGGCAGTATACCACATAGAGTTGTGAATTGAATTACCACATTTTCTTTTGGGGGGGAAGTGATTATTACCCCCAAAAAAGTGATCCACCAATTGACTAACAACTGTGTTACCAATTACTGCGAGGTGAACAGAGGCATGAGGAGTAAGAAAACTTGCCTAAGGTTTCACCCAGCCCGGGAATCGAATCCTGGTCCTCTCGCTTGGTGCTTTAACTACTACGCTATAGTACTCCACAAACTGTCCATCCAAAATAAATGTATTGTTTGGTAAACAGATTGGGATCTGTATGTTGTTCATCTGCAGTGTGTTGTGTGGATGATCTTGTGAGTTAAGACATAATGGATACACACGTGCATTAACACATTGCTGTGCCATATTGATGGCTTAAACAGCGAAAGGCACACCTTCACCTGTTGCCCCAAGATTTGAGATCCAGGATAGTCTTACCATTTCAATCTTCCAGCAAATATCAAAATGAGTTTTGCCAGTTTACAACCAGGGCATGAAGATTTAAGAAAGAACTGTGTCGTACAACAGAAGGAAGCCATTTGACCCAGAGTATCTATCTGTGCTTGTGGCAACTTCCCCATTGGTACTACATACTCCAATCTCATTCTGTTGCTCTTTCACCATCAGCATTTATCCAAGTCATTTTTTAAACAAATCCTGTAAAGCATTCGACATTCTAACAAATCTCTGTATAAAAAATATCTTCACCGCAGACATGTTAATGTGATATGCACTTTATGTCTCGAGGTGCTTTTCCTGGCTCAAAGCATGGCCAAAGCTGTGGCTTCCCATTCAAGAAATTTTGCAACCCTATTATAAGTATAGGGTCTATCTGAATAAAACTTTGGGGGTAAGTGCTTTCAATCCAATATATCTCCCCTTTATATATAAACACTCTTAAAACATGATTTTGTCTGTGTCCTACGTCAGAGGAGAAATTGTTTATTATTCTACTGAAATTGGTGAACAAATAAAACTCAAACTAATCCAGTTTGGGCAGTGCTCATTTTGTTGTACAGGAATGAACAACATTACCAGCCCTGGATTCTAATCGCTGTGCTCCAGTCTGACTAAAATGGTCAATACCAGCCTAGACTTATAATAATAATCCTTGCATTTGATGTAGCACCTTATCACATCGTTGAGTGACAACATTTTTGGGGTGGAGGGATTGCTACCCCTGAAAAGCAATCCGCTAATCGACTAACAACTGGGTTCCTACTTATTGCTAGGTAAACAGAGGCATATGGAGTAAGGAAACCTGCCCAAGGTTTCGCCATGCTCAGGAATCAAAGACAGGTCTTCTCGCTTGCGAGGCGAGTGCGCTAACTACCACTACAGGACTCAAAGCACAGACCATTTTCCTTTAAGTTTATTGTAAGACTGTAGTATTCGGGAGAGTGGAGAAAGAAAATCAACATTATCTGCACCTACTCAACATGGATCTTCCCCTTGCTTACTCCTGGGTGATATTGTCAGGTTATCTGCATCAATGACCAGCACCAACCGCCTCAACTAATGGAGTTTGCAACTGAGGGGAAATTGGAAAAAGAAGATTAATAGGGAACCTGGTCCAATTTTTTTTAAATCATGAAATGAATCAATAGGGTGAATGTGGTGAGGTTTTTTCTTCTTCTCCGCTGGAAGCAGTCCAGCTTTTCAGAGGCAGTCATTCAGCAAATTTGTTACAATGAGTTCTACAGTGGCACAAAGCTCTAGAGATACAGTATACAGTGCCACGGAGAAATGGTAATACAGCACAGGCTTCTGCCCATGATTTTCCAAGCAGAAGACAGGCCGTTTGCCAAAGGAAACAAGGAACGATCAGAGCCATCTTTCCTCACATCCATACTAATGCTATAAGTCCTGGCAGTCGATTGTAGAACAGCATTGACAGAAGTTCATTCTTGGGTCTCCTGTAAGTGACCATGTAAGATATGAAAGATTGTGCAACTATTTTCATCCTGCGAACATGCCATCGTCCTGAACATCCTGCTATCAGTGACATGCTGTACAGTTTAACTGGTTAGACTCTAGCAGTACACTTTGGGATCCCCAAGCCTTGACTCTTGCCAACCTGGCTCAACACTTCCTGGAATTAGGTCAGCAGGATGTGTCCCTCCAGGGAGGGAATGCACATTCCATTCCAATAATCTATCTCTGGGATTTCCATAGATGGGATGCATGGAATTCTCAGTTTGGTTTGGATCCTCTTAAGCATGGTGATGGGTTTCCACATGTGTCAAACACCAGGCTGAGCAACAAAAAAAAATTAGTAGACTGATTCAGCCTGATATGGGCAAATGTCATGCCTCTACTGTACTGATGTGGAGGGAGATCAGCTGGAGCCTGCTGCAGAACAGGATTGGTGTTGATGGCAGCAATATCAGGGCACAAATAGGGTTGAAGAGTTTCTCAGCTTGAATAAGCTTATTCCAATATTTGAATCCTGCCATCATTTTGGCTGCCTTGGCATCCTCAGTTTAACATAACATAACATAACATGTAGGAGCAGGAGTAGGCCATTCGGCCCTTTGAGCCTGGCCCGCCATTCAATCATGGCTGATCTTTTAATCTAACTCCAGATAATAACCTAACCCTGCCTTATTCCCATATCCCTTAATCCCTTTTGCAATTAGAAATCTATCTCAGTCTTGAATATGTTCAAGGACTGAGCGTCAACAGCCCTTTGGAGTAGTGAGTTCCATACATTCACCACCCTTTGAGTGAAGAAGTTCTTCCTCAACTCAGTGCGAAAGGGCTGGCCTCTGATTTTAAGGTTGTGACCCCTGGTTTTAGTTTCTCCAACCAGGAGAAACAATCTCCCACTATCTACTCTATCATACCCTTTGAGGATCTTATAGGTTTCTATAAGATCCCCTCTAATTCTTCTATATTCTAGAGAATATAGGCCCAAATTGGTCAGCCTATCCTCGTAACTCATCCCTGGTACTAACCTGGTAAATCTACTGGTAAATCTTTAAACCGTGAAACCCGCAAAGTCCAACTTTACTAATCTAATACTAATCCTATTAATCCTAATTCTGTCTAATACTATTATTATTATTATAATCCTTGTATTTGATATAGTGCCTTATCGTCTTGTTGAGACATCTCAAAGCACTTCAAAGAATATACTGTAAAGTGAATTGTCTATGTATTTTGTGGGAGAAACACAGCAGCCAATTTAACTAGGAATACGTGGAGTACACTATAAGGCTATAGGGACAGAATCAATTGGGATATTTAACAGCCAGATGGGAAGTATAGGCATAGAGCCAAAACATCAAAAAAGACCAATTGGGCTGGCTTTTCTTCTGGCATATTGTGTCGAGAAGCTCTTTTCTCAATGGTAATTTTTCTTAAGAATATCCCAGCTTCCCTCTTACTTATTCTTCCTGACCTTCTCAAGGTCTTTAAAAATTGTACGGTTGTCAATGGTAACTAGCATGTGCTGGACGTTTTCATTTTCACAGCTCTGTGATCGCCCTCTGCTGCAAAATAGGCTCATTCCTACAAACAAGTCACAGTGTGCCAGTCTGTCTCCGTTGATAGCACTCTCACCTCTGAGTTATAAGGTGCAGGTTTGAGCCCCGCATCAGGACTTGAGCTCACATAGTTTATGTGGACACTGCAATGTTGGGCGTGTGCTGCACTGTCACAATCTTTGAGATCTGGCATTGACCTTTGGACAAGATGTTAAACCATCTGACTGTTCAGGTGGACATTACAGATCCCATGGCAGTACCAAAAACAAAAACACTGTGTCCTGGCAAACAATCCCCCAAAATACATTTTGCCATTCGTTTCATGGCTGTTTGTACAATGTTACGAGGTCCAACTAGACTGCCATGTTCGCCTACAAATACACAGTCACTCCACTTCACAGTAGATCCTGTGAAATGCTTTGAGATATCCTCTCGACATGAAAGCTATGCAAGTGCAAGGATTATTATCATTTATTTGTGCTCTGCCACTGTCAAGCACTATGTTATGCTACCCAGGATGAGGGGTGCTTTGTAAATGCAAATTGTTGTTGTAGTTGTTGTTATTAGCTTTTATGATATTTCAAGCACTTCAATATTGTAATTAGATGTGAGGCACATTCCAACATCAATGCAGAAACAGATAAGAATGTACATTGGAATGTAAGGACATGAGAACACATAAATGTATGGCTTTGAGCTATAAATAACCATTTATTGAAGGAACATGTTCCCAACTGTAAATAGTTTCTAACTCAACATGTTTAATTCTTCCACAACAGCTTGCAGCTTAATAATAATAATAATAATAATCCTTGCATTTGATATAGCGCTTTTCACGTTGGGAGGACGTCCCAAAGCGCTTCACAGAACACACTGTAAAGTGAATTGACTGTATATTTGTGGGTGAACGTGGCAGCCAATTGCACACAGTAATGTCCCACAAACAGTCGTAGATTGAAAATGACCAATTTTATTATTGTTTTTGATTTTGGAGGGATTATTATTAGGCTCTGTGTGGAGTAAGGAAACTTGCCCAAGGTTTGGCCTGCTTGGAATTGAACTCAGGTCTCTCACTTGCAAAGTGAGTGCTCTAACCACTGAGCTACAGGACTCCACTTGTATCATGTTTGGATGCTTTAAGTCAGTATTTGTCTAAAACCAATTTATAATACAGCGATTCATAGGTTAAACTGATGCTGGGCTGTACCCAATCTTTTAATGTGGTCACATTCCCATTTTTACAGTATTATTCAGAGCAAGGCATGATCAGAGCTAATTTGATTACAGCAAAATGCTGTTGTGTTTACCTTACCTATAAATAAATGAATTTGAAAGAAACAAAGATATACAGGAAGTAGAATATAACCAAAGAAAACTTGACTCAACAACTAACAACAAATTACATTTATATAGCGCCTTTCATGTGGGGAGTACAACCCAAGGTGCTGAACAGTCAGAGATTTGGACCCAAACAGGGATTTGTGGCTCAGGAGGGGTGGAGGGCAGGGTGGGCAGGGAAGGTAGGAGAGTCTCCAAAAGCATGGTCGTGAGACGTGCCTTGAAGGAGGCAAGGGAGGGAGCGAGGCAAAGGGACTGTGGGATGGAGTTCCAAAGGGTGGGGGCAGAGAGGCTGAAGTTCAGACTGCCAATAGTGGGGCGGGCGGTCAGGGGTCATGGAGTTTGCTGAGCAGAGGGAGAGGACAGATTTATATGGAGGGCTTTATGGAGTGCTTTGATTGGGAGGATGAGGATTTTGAACTCTATCCTCTGGGGGATGGGGAGCCAGTAGAGCCAGGCAAGGGTGGGGGTGATAGGGTCATGGAGCCTGGTGCGGGAGAGGACATGAGATGTAGAGTTGGCGTAGTTGAGCCCAGATGTAACAAATACGTGGATGAGGGTCTCGGCGGCCTGAGCGGAGAGGTAGTGGTGGAGCTGGGAGATGTTGCGGAGGTGGGGGAAGGCAGAATGGATCATGCCATGGATGACTCAGCCTCCACGGAAAGGATTTTAATACATGTTGAAGTGGGTATTACAGACCTATGATTGTCATTGCAATAGAGAATGAAGGAACTGAGTCATCACATGGTTAATGTGCAGAAGGTGGTGAGATGGATGAGCAATAGTTTCATATAATACTCCATTGCTGGCTTACTTTTATGTGCTAGGATTCAGTTTGGCAGGGATTCAGTCCACTCTGCAGATTAATGTCGCTGACTTGGAGCAAGGTTTACAATCTGCTCTCACTGTTGGTTTAACTGGACCTTGTATTGAGATGTGTATCTTTGCTTCCATTCACACAGGGGCTGGGATGCATTTAGCACTGGATATTGGTTTGGCTGACAATAGGGTTAGCTTTCAGTCTAAGAATTTAAAATAGACAGCTGAGATCTCGTTCACACTGTTCTTAACCAGATTGATTGCCACCTGATTGTTATACAAACTTCTCTGAAGACAATTTGAAATTCTTCAGCCAGGAAGGACAGGGCTTTGTGGTCAATACAGTGCCTATGATTCAAGCTAAAGCACAATTGAACTATAAGTCATTTCTGCCCTAGCATCAGACAGCAGAATACCTTACTGTCACCAAGATATAAGAAAGTGTCTCAGTGTCTCATCTATCAGCCCACTTCACAATTCTCTCAATATGGATTTGACTCTGTTCATTCCACTAACCTATCATCACTGTTAACCTACAAGGGTCACGGAACAAAACAAGCATGTTGCCATCCTAATTCAGACTTAATCATACAAGTTACGGAATTTACCACACAACACCAGTTGTCTTAAGTATTTCACCACAAATTTCTCCATCAGTCAAGAAAAAAAGAAACAAAGAGAAATAAATAGAAAGAAGGAATGAACAAAAGAGAGAGAGACGGAAGGAAGGAAGGAAGGAAGGAAGGAAAGAAAGAAAGAAAGAAAGAAAGAAAGAAAGAAAGAAAGAAAGAAAGAAAGAAAGAAAGAAAGAAAGAAAGAAAGAAAGAAAGAAAGAAAGAAAGAAAGAAAGAAAGAAAGAAAGAAAGAAAGAAAGAAAGAAAGAAAGAACATTCCTATAAAAAATGTTGTAAAGTCTTTCACTGTAACTGCTGTCAAATACAAAGATCATTTTTGTGGACAAATATGACACCCAAGAGTTTACAAACAGCAAGGTCTACAGTCAGCCATGCAGTGAATGGTCAATTTATCTGGATAATTGTTGGTCAGGACACCAGGAGAAACTCTTCTCATTTTAAATAGTGCCATGGCATCTTTAATGCCCATGTGAAGAGCAGGCAAACAGGACAAATACAATATAAAGTAATTTCAATTATCGAATACAACTTTCTAAGGAGGAAGCTGAAAGAGATCTAGGGGTGTCAGTTGACTTATAGCTCACCCTGTCAAGACAGTGTGAGGAAGCTGAGCTATACTATCAAATCAGTTCAGTTGAAATCCCCAGATCTCACACACAAACTGTATTGCATACAGTGCTGGTCACTGTGACTCAAGTGGGCTGATGATCCCCAGTGTTAGAGGAATGAGCTATGATGAGCGACAAGTTAAATCTCTTCAGTCTAGAAAGGAGATGTCTCAGAGAAGACCTTATACAACAACAACAACTTGGATTTATATAGAGCCCTCCACGCCGGACGGCATCTCAGAGTACTTTACAGTAACGCATCCCGGGGCCGAATCAGGGGGAGGGGGAGGAAGGTGACCAAAGGCACGGTCGAAAAGAAAGGTCTTCAGCCAAGACCTGAAAATAGGAAGAGAGGGGCCGAGGCGAAGGGAGTGAGGAAGGGAGTTCCAGAGCCTCGGGGCGTAGTGGCTGAAGCGGAGGATTCAGGGAAAAAGTGGAGGGATTTGAAGATAAAGGTGAAGATCTTGAAGTCGATCCTCTCTGGGACAGGCAGCCAGTGCAGTCTGGCAAGGACTGGGGTTATCGGGGAGCGGAGTTTGGTGCAGGTAAGAATGCGGGCGGCAGAGTTTTGGATGACCTGAATTTTGTGAATGGTAGTGGAGGAGAGACCAGCGAGGAGGGCATTTACAGAGATATGCAAGATTTTAAATGGGATGGAGAAAGTAATCCCCAAACACCGAGACAGTTGAACAAGAGGAATCAGGTTTAGGGTTGCAAAGGCCAATTTCAGGAAAGACACCAGGAGGTTTTTCTTTTCTCAGAGGGTAATTAACAAATGTAACAGGTTGCCAGGAAGAACGGTTGAGTTCAGGACATTGGACACATTTAAAAAACAACTTGATGCTGTGATGGGGAGATTGTAGAGTCAGAATTCTAGAAAAATGAGATCAAATGGGTCAAAGGGCCTTCTTCATCTGAACCGCTCTTGTGATCTTGTGAACCTGTGTTCCAGTCTTTGATAGGAATTATGCAATCATTTATCAATGACAATCAGCCTTTATATTACAGTATCCCCACTTTGACACTTGCAGTTTTAACCGTTCTCTGCCCCAGGGGAGATGCATTCCATTCTTATGTTAAAGCACAGTTGGGATCAGGCAAAGTTCATCTGAAGTACTGCTTGCAAATTCAAGTGTGAGGCAGCTCTAGGTGTTAAAGGGTGATCGCAGGGCACTGAGGTGACCCTAGTTCACTGTTGCATTTTAGCTGGTGAGAGAAATCAAAGCACTAATCTCCTGCAGATCACATGAAATTAAAAATGACACTCCATGTAATCACTTTCAGCTGTAACCTTTTAGCAGAAAGGATATTATGTCTCGAAGTGATTTGTGCAAAGGACAATGGTTTGGCAATTATTTTCCTTAATATTCGAACCAACCTTGCGACTGTCAAAATATTCTGTAGGAAACTGCTGAAACCCCACGAAAGTATTGATTTAAAAACTGCAGCACTAAAGTAAGTAATTAACACCAGCCTTCGTCGCTATAGGAGAAGCAATACGGCTGATTAACCCTTCCCCTATTTTAGTGTGACTTGTAAGGAATTACCATGATAGCCGGGTACTTTTGTCTGTCAATGTGAAACCGATATTGGGTCTAATTTGCTGCGTTTCTCAAAGGAATCCCATTAGGATTTAAATGTAAAGTATAGTGACTGTGTATTTGCCTACAAACTACACAGTCACTATGCACTTACAGTACAAAGTATACAGTCAGTATTGTACTTACAGCTCTGAGGCATCCTTCCGACATGAAAGGTGCTACATCAAATGCAAAGATTATGTATTTATTCAGGATTATTTTTTGTTATTATTACTATGTTCCTGTTTTTCCATGCAAATATATTTTGAAGTGAATTCATTAGAATAATAAAAATATTGCTGCCATTTGTCTTAACACAATAGGCAATAAGCACTGCAGAGGTGGCATTGCATAGGAAAGAAAAAAAACTTAAAGTGAATATCCTCAAACTAAACTGCAAGCCACAATCTATATTCCTCATTCGTTTCCCACAATAATTACATTCAGAGTGTTGTCCATTGTAAGCACAGTGCTGATGGGTTAACTGGGTGAGTTTTATAGAGTTTTATATTGTTACAATCTGTTATCCAATAAGTGTGATTAAATTATTAATTCCAGCTTTAGCCCATATATAGCACCAATAGTAATGGAATACTAATATTCCTGTTAATAATACAGTAGATTGTGCAGTGTAGAATGCAATAGAAGAGATTAACTGAGGCATTATACGATAGCAGGACATGTTCTAAGGAACTTAGGAGTAACAGTCATCCTATTCACCTCTATCAGTACACTCTTCCTTCCCTGAAAAGATTAAAGGTATTATGTGTTGGCCAATTCATTGACTTAACCATATAGAGGAAACTATAAAACTTGACAAGCAAGTGAAACTTTAAATGAGCACAGCATAAGCACGGGTAACAATAGACCATGATAATGCGGAGGGTAGGAGACTGGAGCAGACACCGGCATAGGTACAAGCACATTCTCTGACAGAAAGTCATGTTCGGATCTGCCCTGTGCTCTTGTGCAATTGACCCTCCTTCCCTTGAGTCGCCAGGATGTATGTTGACCGTCTTCTAGGTCACAAGCTAAATAATGCAGTAGTTCACATCTCATGTGCCATAAATATGCAATGGGGATTTAACTCGGTTATCAGCAGCGTTGCGCAACAGTGGAAGGATCCATTCTTTACATCTCATTTTTACTGTCGTTCAGCTACTGACAAACTACAGCTGGTGTTCAGTCTTCGTTTCCTCATTTTTTTCCCTTTTGTGAAACAGCGGAAAGATTTGCCTGTAAAAAGCATTTACTTCTTCTCAAAGGCAAAGCAAGGACGTGAAATCCATGTGTGGGAGAAAATTAGTTTCTTAAGTGTATGTATTCTGCATAGAGCCAAGTTAATTAGAAAAAGCAGAAGCCCATGAATGGCACACAATTTAGTCATTCTATTCTGACAATGTTCAAGCCCACTGAGCTGCTTCTTATCAGTAAGACTTTAATAATTGGCTTAGACGTATCAAATAAACTTTCTAGAGAATTCTGTAGTAGCAGGTATGACATTCTAATAGGAGTTTTATTAGCCATTTCTCCGTGAAGTAATGTATTAGGAATCACTGTGACATTTTCTTCTCTAAGGGGTTTTGGCCTTGCTCATTTTTACATTTGCTGTGAAATAAATTTATTCACTGCAGAGATCTAATCAAATACGCAGCACTGTTTGCCCTAGTTTGCGGAGCTCCATGCCTCTCTGATTTAATGGAAAGTGACACATACATCATAGGAGAAAATGCATCGTTTTCACTCAAGCATAACTGAATAGCAATAATCTTGATGACTGCAAAGCAGTGGGAATTCAGTCTTCTGCAGGCATCAAACCTGACATCAGCCCGCAAATGTCCAAATCCAATTCTTGTTGACTTTTTGGAATCTGTTGCATGTGACTTTCGCCAGAAGAAAGGGATGACTGAGAGTTCTTTTGTTGACACTGCTCTCAGCACTCCGAACGCACGACTTGCTGACTGCAGTCCTTTTTTTTCTTTTAATAACCTGGGTCACAATCAAAGCACGTTTTGTTCTGTCGATGAGAAGATCAATTTATTCTTTTCTTCCTCTTGCAACAATAAACCACTGAACAATGAATATGTCCGCTATCTCGCAGAGTTTATATTGAATCAATTTCTGTTTGTTTGTGTGTATGCATGGGTGAGTGCGTGCATGTGCAGAAGAAAACTATTTTGCACCTTGTATGTTTCACCTAAGTTGGAACCACTGGGGTTGAAAATGCTGAGGGTTTACAGCAGGATTTACTAACAGGGCCTCAGAGTCACTAATACAGAATCCTGCTAATAATCCTCAATACATTGTGGCAACCTGTGAGAACCCTGCAACCTACCACTGTCCCTCCAAGCAGAGATCCTTTAGGTCAGGCTTGATTTTGTGCTGGTCATTGTTTGGATCCATCATAAGCAACTTGAATCACTTCATTGTTTCTCACCATCCCTATCTCGCAATCTCCTTCACTCATACCAACCTGGCCACTTCCTTCGATCAGTTGACACCAGCCTACTCCATGTTCAGCATGAAGGGCACTATATAAATGCAAGTTGTTGCTGATCCCTGCTCTATCTCCCCCACCATCAGCACGCAGGCTTTTAGTTGTTTGGCACCTGCTCTAGAACTCCATTCCCAAGTCCAGGTGATGTGCTCCCCCCACACCCCCCAACCTTTTCTAGTTATGCCTCAAAACAAACCTCTTTGACCTTGCTTTCGGTCATCTTCCCCGTCCCCACCCATCTCAGTTCCCACTCTCAGATCTTATGCTCAGACAGAATTGTTCAAGCATCTTGGGATATCCTCGCTGTGTGAAAGGTGCTAAAAGTGTAAATTGTATTGAACAACAATGACAACCTGTGAGTCCAAACAGTGACCCCAAGAACCTCTGCTCAGCGGTAGAGTTTGCAACCCAGAAGTTGTGTTGTATAACACCCTAACATCATCCCATCACATGATCAAGCTGTTTTATTTAAATGAATTCAGTATCCTGGCCTCAACCCCCCTTTCTGGCAACTTGTTCCAGTCATTATCTACACTCTGAGGTAAATAAATACTTCCTGGTGTCTGTCCTAAGCTTGCTCTTTGCAACGCTAAACCTACGTCCTCTTGTTCTACAGTTTTGGTAACCTAAATTATTGTTCTGGGTTTACTATTTCAATCCCATTTAAGCTTTTATACAGCTATATAAGGTCCCCACTGAGACATCTCCTTTGTAGACTGAAGAGCCTTAGTTGTCTCAGGGTTGCTCATAGTTCATTCCTTGACACTTGCTCTTTGGACTGCCTCTAGGGGCTAGGTAGCCCCCTTACGTATTCTGGGTCACCAGTTATGGACTGACATCTTGCCAAGAGCAGAATGTCTGGCTTTGTGGTAATTCTGACATCAAATGTCACATATTTTTTCCAAGTTCCTAATGCTTCACTTTTACAGTCACATCTCATTTTCATTCTCACCTGCAAAAGAAATGTTCTTTTTCGTAATGTGTAATGTGCCACCCGAAAGCAAAAGCACTTTTCAGGAATATAAAACTGCCAGTAAAACGAGAGAAACAATGAAGCAAAAGAAAAGCCAAATTCTCCATCTTACCTTTGCAGTGAAGTTACCAGAAGAACGTACCCACAGGGAGAAATTCCATGTGGCGATAGATTTACTTTTTTCTGTAGAATTTCAGAGCGTCCAAAATTTAGCAAATTCTTAAATTCTGAAGTCTATTTTGGCTCTAAGTTTCTTTTGAGAGTTACAGAAAAGCGAGTTCAGAGTTAAGACTGATGCCTCGCAAGTGGAGGAAATCTAGACCCATATGGAATTCCTCTCCCACGTTACACCCTCTGACTAGAAGACATCAATTTAAGATAGTTATGATTGCAAATGAGGAGGTTAGGGGAAATGTTTTCGCAAGCAGAGTGGTTAGGGACGTGCCTTGCGACGTCCTCCCGACATGAAAGGTTCTTTATAAATGTAATTTTGTTGTTGTTGTTGTTCGAATATGGATTGACCTACTGGGAGCGGTGGTTGAGGTAGAATCCATCTTAGCTTTCGAAAAAGAACTAGATAAATATTTAACAAAGAGTAAACCACAGAGGTATGGAGAAACGACAGATAAATGGAACTCTTCAAAAGAGCCTACACAGACACCATGGGACAAATGGCCTTCTTCTGAGCTCTCCATTCCTACCATCAAGTCCCCTCTCTCCTGCTCGGTGTCAAACTCCGCAATGTTAAGCGCCCTGAGGCGCTATCCTGCATGAAGAGCGTTAATTGCAAGTTGTCAGGCTGTTGTTGTATTAGTTTAATCCACACAAACTCAGATCAGAGAACAGCTGCAATCTCACAAAGTCAAAAAACAAACAAAAAGATGCTGTGTGCTAAAACTGTGCCATCCTGCCTATTCTGCACATTGCACCATGGAGAGCAAATCACGATGCCAATAGTACCGCCCATCTCCTCACGTCAAGTGATTCAGAATGAGGTAAATGTGACTGCTGGGAATATTTTGTGATAAATGTTTGTAGCAAGGAAATTGACCTCATTTGGCTGCTGTTCCACCGACATGACGCCCTCCTCTGTATCTTGACTGTCACTCATACTTCTGAGAGGACCTGCAAAAAATAAAAATCATTAGCAGTTAGTTGCAGTGGCCAAAAGCAAGATTCAGAAAGGATCTGCCACTATATTGAAACAACACAAACACACTCTCATGCATGTATGCATGTATATGGTGTATATGGTATGTCTGGCAATTAATTATGTGTATTAACCTGGTTGACCCTCACTCCTTCTGTATCCTGGCACCATTAGCCAGGGCCAAGACTTCAGACTGAAACTGCAATAGAAATTCCTCCTAAACTTGCTATCAGATCTACTACTATTCAAAAAGAGAAGGGAATGACTTCTAGTGCCCTGGCCAACAATCTTCCAAATAAGTGGAGTCCTGTAGCTCAGTGGATAGACCACTTGCTTTGCAAGCGAGAGACCTGGGTTCGATTCCCGGCAGGGTGAAACCTTGGGCAAGTTTGCTTACTCCACAGGCCTAATAATAATCCCTCAAGAAAAAATCAATAATAAATTGGTCATTTCAATCCACGACTGTTTGTGGGACACTGCTGTGCGCAATTGGCTGCCGCATTTCGCCCACAAATATACAGTCAATTCACTTTATAGTCTATTCTGTGAAGCGCTTTGAGACGTCTAGAAGACATGAAAAGCTCTATATCAAATGCAGGGATTATTATTATGATAGAATTGGTTATAAAACTCCATGGCTGTTTGTGAGACATTGCTGTGCACAAAATGGTTGCTGTGTTCACCCACAAAATACACACAGTCACACCAATTTATAGTATATCCTGTGAAGCGCTTTGAGACATCTCAACGGTGTGATCAGGTGTTATATCAATCTCAAGGATTATTTATATATTATGTACTACTAGCTATCTTATATTTATGACTTCTAATCCCGGAATCACCAACAAGTGGAAAAAGTCTGTCAACATTCAATTTATTGAATCCTTATATCCCCACAACATAATATTTCAACAACAATAACAAATTACATTTGTATAGCGCCTTTCACATTGGGAGAACATCCCAAGGCCCTGAAATCTCCAGCAGTATATACACATTGATGATTCCTGAGCCCAAACCATTGTACCTGGCATTTGAACATGGTCTTCACTTGTGAAAACTAATGTGAAAAGCCTATTTAATATATTTATCGTTTCTTGCTCTTCAGTAATATGATTACCATGCTTATGCCTTCAAGGCCCTATCTGTGCTGGTCACCTTCGGTGATCACAGCTTAAAATAAATGTGTTTAGATCCTACTTTGCTGGTGAAAAGCACCATAATATCATCTCTGTATGACACTGTGTGACAGTCCACCCCCTAACGCAAGCCAGACACTTTTCATGAAAGCAACACCCCTTAAAGATCAAATCCATTAGCTCTTGCTGAGGAGAATAGTGAACTAAGTCCTTGAAAATAAATTGCACAGTACCTGTTTGCATATTATGTTTGTCACTTTATTTTTAGGATCAAAATATCAGATTGCTCCATCTTTATGATTGTAATTTGCTCAACGAACTGAGGCCGGCTAGGCTGATTTAACAGAACTTTTGCAGTGGTGATAGCATTTGATAGTTGCTGTTCCTTATGTTATTTGGAAGATTAACATAGGCAGAGACATTACACTTCATAGAAGGTTAATGAGGAGCTGGAAAGGTGGGATTGTAATTGTAGTTATTCACTTTCTATTGTACAGTCAAGGGTATTATGAGATAGTGATGGTGTAGAGTGAAGGTAATGCACCAGAACAACTCTACCAACTCTCAAAGCTGAATGACATTGTAAAGGTGTTAAAACATTAGACTGGGCTGAAAGCACTGAGGTGGGCAGAAAACGCTAAAAGGAGTCTAACCACCTGCCTGCTAAAGTGGCACTGCTGTGAATTGACCTGCACTTCTGCGGTTCATAATCAGCAGTTTCTCCACATTTTGCAACCAGGAGCAATCTTTAGAGTGTGCGCAGTCACAGTTATTGGCATACATTCTGCACTTTGCTGCCAGGAAACCAGTACTTTTTAAGAAAGTCTATTGGGGAGTAATTCTACCCGGGTCTAGGTTTACTCCATTTTCTTAACATTTCAGAGTGCGCAGAATTTAGCAGATTCTAAAATACAGCTTCAATTATAGAGTTATTTCACTTCACAGAAAACAGTGTGAAGCTCTTTGAGATGTTTTGACGTGATAGGCAATAATGTATATCAAATGCAAGGTTTATTGATCCTGACACTTTGCAGGACATGTGTTTTGTTTCATCCTCCCATCCAAATAAACAAATTACACACTTTGATGGTCCCTTTCTAACATTGGCCTCCTCCTACCCTCCATACCAGAAAATAATGTGTTAATAAAATAAATAATCCTTGAATTTGGTAGTTCTAAGGCGCTATTTCAAATGCAAGGATTATTATTTGTATTATTATAACATCGATAATGCATTGAGCATGTCCTACAGATTCAAAAAAATATTGCTACCTTGTCTGAGAGAAGGCCTCTAACTCCGGGCTTTATGTACAGAATTTATTCATGTTTTTATTTTAAAAATTCACTTGAAATTCTTTGTCCCAAGGTCCTTCATTCTCTCTGGTGAATACTCTGTATCAGCTGCCCTGCTTGTCTGCCATTTTTGTACAAATTGAATTCAGTGGTACTCCCTGTGCATGAGTGTAACACACGGGAAATGACATCAATGGTGTTCCTGCACATGTACATGTAGGAAGCTCATAGAAAGTGATGAAAGTGGTACTTTCTTCACATACAGCAAATAAGTACTGTACACAGGAAGCCACCCAGTCAGCACCAGAAGCTCTTCCAGTAATTTGTCAACCTGGCACAGTGGGAGCACTTTTGCCTCTGAGTCAGAAGGCTGTAAGTTCAAGCCTCACATCAGAACTTGAATTCACACAGTCCAAGCTGACGCTCCAATGTAATGCTGGGGATGTGTTACATTGTCAGAGATGCCGTCCTTTGGGTGGGACCATAAACAGAGGTTCGCTCTGCCTGTTCAGGTGGATGTTGAAGATTCCATGGCACTATTCAAAAAGGGAAAGGAGTTTCTCCCAGTGGACTGACCAGCAATGCCCTAAATAATATTGGTCACTCTGTTTGTGGAACATTACATTGCTTGGGCTGCCACATTCACCTCCAACTGCACAATCACTGCTCTTCACTGTAAATTCTGTGAAGCACTTGGGGACATCCTCTTGAAGTGAAAGGCACTATAACAAATGCAAAGATTATTATTAGCAGTAGCATAGTGCGAGTCCACAATACACCCACGATATGAGGGAATGACACTGTGTCACTGATGTGGCAAATGTAATGTTAAAGAGTGCAGAAAATAGTCCATAAACTTGTCAGCTTCATAGAATACCAGATTAACTCTACAGGTCTTCAGTGCTCAAACACTAGCTCCAGGATCTGAAATCAACTCAGGGTTGGAATCAACATATCTACCTACCCGATCTCCCCCTATAACTCTCCAAACCCGTAGGCAACCTAGGCGTCAGGTTCGACCCCCAATTATCCTTCCACCCCACATCTGGTCCCTCACCAGCACTGCTTTCTTCCACCACCGATGCCTCGCCCGTCTCCACCAATACCTCTCTCTGAAAGCCACTGAAACCCTGGTCCATGCCTTTGTCACCTCTCGGCTGGACTACTCTAATGCCCTCCTCACCAGCCTCCCATCCACTACTATCCATAAAATCCAGATTATTCAAAACTCTGCCGCCCGCATTCTCACCCGCACCAAACTCCACTCCCCGATCACCCCAATCCTTGCCAGACTGCACTGGCTGCCTATCCCAGAGAGGATCGACTTCAAGATCCTCACCTTTGTCTTCAAATCCCTCCACTCCTCTGTACCCCCCTACCTCTTTGACCTCCTCTCTCCTCAAACAGTACCCCTTGCCTTCGTTCCTCCGGTTCTGTCCTCCTCCTTGTCCCCCGAGTTCTCCGCTCCACCCTCGGCAGCCATGCCTTCAGCCACTATGCCCCGAGGCTCTGGAACTTCCTTCCTCACTCCCTTCTCCTCGGCCCCTCTCTTCCTATTTTCATGTATATAGCGCCGTCCGGCATGGAGGGCGCTATATAAATTCAAGTTGTTGTTGTTGTTGTATGTTTCATGGAAGCATAAAAGTTTTGGAAAAGAGCCCGGTAGACTCCGTGAAGCAGTATGAGAGGTCCTCTTGACATGAAAACCAGTGTATAAATATAAACATATTGTATTGCATAGATTGTATTTGAGGAAGAAGTGAGCGAAATCCAATATCACAAAGTGTCCTCGTCTTTAATATTGTTCATGGCCCCAAAGCTGCTTTAACAGTGTAATGCGAGCTTCTGGCAGCATTCCTTTCTAATATTGTTTCCGTGTTTAATCCTGTTAACCACTTTACAATAGCGAATACCCTTACGTTTGCTTTGCTGGAGATTTTTTTCAGCCTTCAAATAGTACTTGTTGAAAGATATCCATCCCTGTCTGCTGCAGGGTTCAGCCCAATTGGGTGGTGGGTGGGGAAAGGATCCTTCCTCTCCCCATCTGGGTAAAACTCATAAAAGCGAGTGCGTGCCACATCAACAACAACAATAATAACTCGCATTTATATAGCGCCCATCACGTAAGGTAGCATCCCAGAGCGTCCTTTACCTACATCAGAAATAATAGTAATCCTTGCATTTGACATAACGCCCTTTCACGTCTTCAAGATATTATAAGGTACTGCCTAAATTATGTAGGCAGGCCTACAAAACACACAGTCATTGCACTTTACAGTAAATGTGAGACTTGTTCCCGATGTGAATGGAGCTATTGTACATCAATCCCGAAATAGGTTAGTCATTCACTTCAATGACTCTTTGTGGATCATTGATGTTATAGATTTCCCGTAAAAAGCCATGAGTGGATGATTAATTTTATTTGGGAAATTATTGTCCAGGACACTGGGAGAAACTCCCTTCCCTTTCTGAGTAGTACCGTGGATCTTTAACATCCTCCTCAACAGACAGACATGACCTTAGTGTAATGTCTCGTCTGAAGGACAGCACCTCCACCAATGTAGAGAATGGCCAGATCAAATACGTTACAGCAGTAAAGCTTATCTCTTTCGGTTTTAATCATTGCATTTGTACTGCTCTGTACAAATGCTCGCTTGGTAGACTCACTTGAACTCACATCCGCAGTCTTTTTTTATGTATAGATTTTAAATTATTGATACGCTGGAAAAAGCTTGCGTGACTAGAACTTCTATATTTAGGACTTTTTCATTATTGAATTTGCTCTTGGGATCTCAGTGTTATTGTTTTATGTGTGAGGGCATCCAGTTACGGACAGCACAGCTGTGTGATAAATAATGCAGCTCATCGCAGTGATTTTCTCTGGAATTTAAACTTACATCGCCTCCATCTGCGTGGGTTGATATTGTGATAAACGTGTGGGAAGGCAGTTTCTTAATGACTCCATCACTAATGTACCCACTGTCCTTTCAGAACAGCACTGGTACAGTCACTAACAAATGAGTCTCCTTTTCTCACCAGTCCAGTCTCTGATGCCAGGACCATGTCTGTTACAGGTAGAATCATTAATCTAACTAAGTATCCCTGTCATTGGCATTCAGATTCCCACATGTTACCGCACATCAAACTTGAACACCGGTAAAATGTTACAATACACTTATTATTATTATTATTCATAACATTGCATTTGTGAGTACCCGTCTCCACACACAGGGTATTCATTCCACTGTAGTTTAACCCTTATATTATCCTAAACCTTAATTGAAAATTGCATTCATTTGATTAATTGAGAACAATTGAGCCAATTATAATAATATGCATTTAAGAGGAAGCTAGACTTTTACATGAAGCAACAACAACAACAAGATTCCATTTATAAAGCGCCTTTCACGTCAGGAGGACGTCCCAAGGCGCTGCACAGTTGGGTCATGACCCGAGCAGGGGGAAAATGAGGGGAGGGAAGGGAGGGAATGAGGAGGGGGGAAATGGTCAGGGTGAGGGGAGGGAAGGGAGGGAGCGAGGAGGGGGAAGAGAGTCGAGAGGGGAGCTGAAGGCTCGGTCAAAGAGAAAGGTTTTGAGACCGGCCTTGAAGGAGGAAAGGGAGGAAGCAAGGCGAAGGCACTGGGGGATAGAGTTCCAGAGCCTCGGGGCTGAAGGCCCGACCACCGATGGTAGGGCGATTGGGGCGGGGGACGTGGAGCAGACCGGAGCCAGAGGAACGGAGGGTACGGGCAGGTAGGTAGGGGGATAGTAGGTTGGAGAGGTAGGAGGGAGCAAGGCCGTGAATGGCCTTGTAGGTGAGGATGAGGATCTTGAAATCAATCCTCTGGGGGATGGGGAGCCAGTGGAGGCGAGCGAGGGTGGGAGTGATGTGGTCCCGAAGCCTGGTGCGGGACAGTACACGAGCTGCAGAGTTCTGAATGACCTGCAGCTTGTGGAGGGAGGTGCCGGGAAGGCCGGCGAGGAGAGAGTTCCCATAGTCCAGCCTTGAGGTGACAAAGGCGTGAACCAGGGTTTCAGCAGCGTGAGGGGTGAGGTAGTGCCGTAGTCTGGCGATATTCCGGAGGTGATGGAAGGCGGTGCCAGTTGTGGTGCGGATGTGAGGGAGAAAGGACAGCTCAGGGTCGAACAAAACGCCGAGGTTCCTGACTGGCTTTGAGAGGTGGAGAGTGCAGCCTTGGATGCTGATGGTGTCAGCGCCTGAGGTGCGGAGGCGCTGACGTGAGCCAATCAGGAGGGCCTCGGTTTTTCGCACGTTGAGCTGAAGAAAGTTGTCTCTCGTCCAGGACTCGATGTCGGACAGGCAGGCTGTCAGGACATCGGTGGTCGTGGAGTTGAGGGTAGAGGAGGAAAGGTAGAGTTGGGTGTCATCCGCATACATGTGGAAGTTAACCCATGTCTGCGGATGATGTCACCGAGGGGGAGCATATAGAGGGTGAAGAGGAGGGGACCGAGGACAGAGCCCTGAGGGACACCACATGAGACAGTGCGGGGGGTGGAGGAGAAGCCATTTGTCAAGACAAAGTGAAGACGGTGAGAAAGGTACGACCTAAACCACTCAAGGACAGTGCCTTGAAGGTTGAGGTGGGAGGACAAGCGGTGGAGTAGGATAGCGTGGTCGACCGTATCGAATGCTGCCGATAGGTCGAGGAGGACGAGGAGGCAGAGGGAGCCCTGGTCACAGATGGTCAGGATATCATTGGTGACCTTGACCAGGGCAGTTTCTGTGCTATGGGCAGCACGGAAACCTGACTGAAGGGGTTCGAAAAGTGAATGGGTGGAAAGGAAAGAGCGCAGTTGGGAGGCGACAACTCTTTCCAGGACCTTGGAGAGAAAGGGGAGGTTGGAGATGGGCCGGTAGCTTGATAGCTGTGACGCATCAAGGGAGGGTTTTTTCAGGGTGGGCGTGATGGTAGCAGTTTTTAAGGGAATGGGAATGGAGCCAGAGGAGAGGGACAGGTTGACGATGTCGGTGATATGTGGGGTAAGAAAGTGGAGCTGGGAGATAAGGAGTGGAGTGGGGATGGGGTCAAGGGAGCAGGTGGATGGTTTCAGGGATAGGATGAGTTTGGTGACAGAGGGTGGGGAAACGGGTACAAGAGTGAGTAGGGGAGGATGGGTAGCAGTCGGAGTGTGGGAGTGAGGGGGTGGGGGGTTGGTGGATGTTGGAGGGGAAGTGACCGCGGAGCGAATTCCCTTGATCTTGGATTCAAAGAAATCCAGCATCTCCTCGCAGTGAAGGTTGGAGAAGGGAAGCAGAAGGGAACAGGAGGATGTGGGAGGGAATAAGGCACAGTGGGTAGACACTCGTGTGGAGCATAAACACTGGCACAGACTGGTTGGGCCGCTTGTCCTGTTTCTATCTAAATTGATGTAAATAATAATAATCCTTCAATTTGGTGTAGTGCCTTTCATGTTAGACACTATATCAAATCTCAAAGCACTGCTCAGGATATAAGTGTAGTGACTTTGTATTTTGTAGGTGAAAGTGGCAGCCAATTTGCGCAAAGCAGTGTCTCACTTTAATATTAATACAGTGCTAAAAAGTGCTCCTTTGAAAGTTCAACTAAACCGGAGGAGCCACTGTTGTTTTTCCAGCAGGGAGCCTCAAGCAATATGTCCTTGCCTCCTCCAGCCTGACCCCATTTTTCTCACAGTAGATGATACTGGCTCAGCAGATGAAATAGGCTGCCTCCCACCGCTGGCTTTGTGCCTGACTCTTCACAATGTCGCAGAGGTATCATCATTGGGATAAGCATGCACAGGGCTTTAATATGCTTAAAAACTTTCGTATTCCCCCAAAAACAGCATAACAAATTGTTCAAATAAAATAGGTGACAGACACCGTAATCCTCATTACATGGATGAGAGCCAATAAAAATTGTTTAAAAGTAAAATCAGACAAAAGTAAGGTTTTAAAATAAAGTACACCGTTTCACATACATTATTTTAATTGAAAGATTAATCAGACCAGGTGTTAATGGTTCTGTAACCTCATCTACACCAGTAATGGGTTCATAAATTATCCATTTTATTCCAAATCTGTTGGTAGGATCAGTAACATTGTTCTGCTAAGTCTGAAGGTATTATTGCTTCCACAAGGCTTTATCATTCCTGCTGCATATGTCTGAAAAGGTTCAAACTTATCAAGGGATTGACTCTCCCTGTGCTGATGGTTTATTGCTGCGGAGGATATATACCCTGACAGTACAACATACTTTGTGGATTCTGCTATAGTCCACTTGTTCCTCCTAATAAAAATGACATTTAAGACCTTGTTTGTTTATGGTACCGCAGTTTATTTGTTCATCCTTTCAATGATGAGGCAACAGTTCACCAGCACATCTATGACTGGGTAATGTGGGGTCATAAAAGGATATGGCCCCTGTTTAACTTTCAGCCCTTTGTTTTATCCCTGGACTGAGAATTGTGAAGCCACCCCAGAGGTTAAGGAACAGTGCTGGAATCAGTGGGTTCCAATGGACGCATATAAAGGACACGAATACTGCTTCTGACAAACAATTCTCTTGAATTGTTTCATTCACACTCATGGCTGTTTATGGGGCCTCACTGTGTATAGGTTACATTCAGTATTTTCCTACAAAAACACTCACTACATTTGACAGTTAATAATGTGAAGTTGTTGGGATGTAGAATACCCTGATAAGTAAAGTCCATTGTAACTTTCAAGATGAATGTAGACAGACATATGAAAGAGAGGGGTTTGAAGGGGATAAGGCAGAGCACAGGGATTAAACTTATCTCCTTGCTCTGTGAGCCGGTGCAGACTCGATGGCCTGAATTACTTCTTTTCCCAATGTACATTTCTATGTTTCTTTGAGATATTCTGATGTTAAAACTCCTATAAAAATGCAAGTTCTTTCCTTCTTTGATTATAGTTCATTTGACCCTAAAATAGAGTTATTTTTGGATATCATTGTTAGGTTTGATAATTGACAGTCAGTTACCAGGAAATAATCTAGCCATTATATATCACATACAGGGAGTTAATACATGCCATTCCCTGGTGATGAATACTATGGGGGAATTGTTGTCCAGGACAATGGGACTAACTCACCTTTTCTAATGAGATCTTTAACATCGATCTGAACAGGCGGATGGGACCTTGACTTAACATCTTATTAAGAATGATGTTTATGCATTTTGAAGTCAAGTGCTTATATACATGCTTGGGTATCAGCCTAGCTCAATTGGTAGCACTCTTCCCTCTAAGTCAGAAGGTTGTGGGTTCAGGCCTAGATCAATGCTGACACTCCATGCACTGCTCGAGGTGTGCTGCATTGTTGGAGGTGTTAAACCAAGGTTCTGTCTGTCTGTTCATGTGGACATTAAAGATTCAAAAAGAAAAGGAAGTTTCTCCCGGTGTCCTGGCCAACTAGCCCCGAGATAAAATTTGTAATTCACTTCATGGCTGTTTGTGGGGCGTTGATGTATGCAAATTGACTGCTGCATTCACTCACAATACACACAGTAAATCCTGTAAAGTACTTATCCCAATGTGAAAAGGCACAATAGCAAATGCAAGGTTTATTATTATTAAAGTCACTGCTCCTGGATAGATGCAGGGGGATAAAATTGTGTACATTTCAGATGGTCAGACCAAGAATTATGGAAATGTATTGGTGGTTTTAATTCACTTGGTCAAAATTCAATTTCAATTTCCGTCTGCATTCCCCATTTATAACTCACTCCTGGCCATCTGCTGTTCTATATTTAGAGCCAGAAAGGACTGCGCTCACTTGCAATTGAAGTAAATCAGGCAAAATATTCATGGCATATAGTTTACCTGACATCCAAGACTTGAAGTCTTGGAAAAGCAGGAAAACAATTAGAAAACTCTGCCAATTCTTCCTGTGGAAAATATAATCAATCATGTCTAATCTGCAATATTTCTTAACTGATTTCTAATTAAGAAATAACAGAAGTTGGGAAGTCACAGGATGACTTGATTCAGTATATTCTGATGCATTGCAGGCAGTTGTAGCAATCTCTTTACCATTTCAATTCGCTCATTCGTTTGCTTGTCAATTCCGTGTGAAATACTTGTTCACTATTGAAACGCAGACTGTCTTGTTTTACTCTTTTGCATTGCAGAATAGCTATATTTTTGACTCCACTAGGTTTTTGTATCAAAGTTCTTACAGAATGACTGGGATTCTGCACTGGAATATTGTTCTACTGCCTTAAGCATGAATCAAGCCTTGGGCACGAATCCTCTCCAAAGTATGTGATGAAGATATCATTTCTCTGGGGTGTCATATGTGATGTAGTAATGCGGCAGAAGTTGTTAAGAGCTGCAAAGCATGTCCTTGGAGAATAATATCTCAAGATAAATGTTTATCGAGACTAATGTGATGAATTTCAGTGATGAATAATCCATTAAGCATCCTCACACCTAGATCATAAATGTGTTGTTTTTGCAAACAGTCATATATTTCCTGAATGTATGCCTTCCCTTGGCAGACATGCACTGCAATTTGTTTTGTGCACATTACCTCGTACTTGGTTGAAAAGTTATAATGAAAGTACTATCTAGCATGCAATATTTCTTAACATAATTAATAATAAGATAATAATATAGATTGTATTTAATAATAATAGAGAAAGTAGCTAATCTGAACCAGCAAAATTGGTACAATGGATGAAAATTTTCCTTAAAAAGAAAATTATGTCTTGTGGAAAAGTCAAATAGGAGAAGAAAATCATGCATGGTCAATTTCCAAGAGAAATGAAAAAAACAAGGCCTAGGTAGGAACAAAGCTACAACTGGTTGATTAACAAAAATCTAAGAGCCTAAACAGAAGCTTTCATAATATCAGCACAACACCATGCTATTACTACCTATTATTATGAAAATAAGATCTTAAAGAGAAACATTGATCTCAAATGCTAAATATGCCACCAAATACCAGAAACAGTAGACCACATATTGTCATCATGTCCAGCCCTAGCACAATCTGCGGATCTGGTTTGACATAATAATGTAGTTAAATATATTCACTGGATAATTTGTAAACACTTTGATATTGATGTGAAGCCCAACTGGCAGGAACATCAAACAGCAAAAATGACACCAAAAAAGAACATGACAATAATCTGATATTCATAAGTACATAAAGATAGAACAGTAATCTGCAACAAAAAAAACAACATGATTGTACATGCACTATGATTGACGTGGCTATCATACAACTTACGAAACAAGGAACTAGAGAAGATCATGAAATATATTGATCTGCATGTAGTAGGAGAAAACAAGCAAAGTTCCTACAACCATCGGTGCAACTTTTAAGACAATTCAGAAATGGCTTGACAATATATCTGGTGTCCAAAATATCCTCCAGAAAGTAGCTATTTTAGGAAGTTCAAGCAAACTAAGAAAAATAACATCCATGGCAGTGTTATTGGTCTGGCTGACCCAACACTGAAAAACACTTAGAAACCACCTCTACAGAGTGATTTAAACTTTAATAACATAGTAATAATAACAAATCTTGCATTTGATATAGTGCCTTTCGCATCAGGAAGACATCACAAATTGTATCACATGATATACTGTGAAGTCCAGTAACTGTGTATTTTGTAGACGAACGGTACATCCAATTTGTGCACAGCAATATTAACAAACAGCCATGAAGTGAATGGCCAAATTTTTCTGGGGAATTGTTGGTCAGGACAATGGGGAAAACTCCCTTCTCTCTTCGAATTGTGCCATGGGATCATTAATGTCCACCTGAACAGACAGACAGGACCTTGGTTAAATGTCTCATCCATTCGAAGGATGTAACCACCAACAATGCAGTGCTCCCCAGTACTGCTCTGAAGTGTAAGCTTAGTAACGGGAAGTATTCACATAAATGACAAGAATAATGCAATCTCCTTCTCTAGCTGAGTTTCTTTAGGTCAGTATGAATTCTACTCTTAAGGAATCTGATTGAGAATTACTGCAATAGCACCCTCTGGATTAGAAGGCACCTCATCTTATCAACAACAACAACTTGCATTTATATAACGCTCTCCACGCCGGGCGGCCTCTCAGTCGCTTAACAATGGCGGAGCCCAAGGCCGAGCCAGGGGAAGGGGGAAGGCGAACGTAGGCGTGGTCGAGAGGCCGAGGCGAAGGGGTGAAGGAAGGGAGTAACAAAGTTTCGGGGCGTAGTGGTTGAAGGCATGAACCTTTAACTTAAATGTTACTACAGGATGATGTTCATTTCTTCAACAACAACAACAACAAAATTACATTTGTATAGCGCCTTTCACGTCGGATTATTTATTCAATCCAATAAACACACATCGTAACTTGGAAGTTTCTGCTTACACACTGCAATAGTCTGATTAATTTTCACAATAATACGCAGCAATTCATTTCATCCACTTATCAACCAAAGTCCTAGAGAATGAGATGAGTGGCTGATAAAAGCTACCTCGGCAATTAAAAATGACTTGCTTCACAGAAAAATGGATTCTGATGCATATCGCTGAAGCTCATCTCCCCATTCACTGTTTTCAAAGCTCATTTGGTTCAGGAACATTTCATAATTAACGGTGAGTAAAATCGCTGTCTTGTCATGCAATGATTTCTCTCAAATGCCCCCCTAAAAATAACCAAAAATAACTTCAACTTTTCCTCATACAATACAAAATTACATTTGTAATAAGAAGTTATCAGGTCGGATATGCAGGAGGAGGCAAGACCATGGAGGGCCTAGAAGGTGAAAACAAGGATTTTAAACTCAATTCTCTGAGGGGTAGGGAGCTAGTGGAGCCGGGCGAGGGTGGAGCCGGGCCAGTGGGTAAGGTTTTGGATGATCTGCAGTTTGTGGAGGGAAGTGTTGGGAATGCTGACAAGCAGGGCATTGGCAAAGTCGAGCCTGGATGTAATGAATGTAATAATAATAATAATCCTTGCATTTGATATAGAGCTTTTCACGTCTTCTAGACGTCTCAAAGCGCTTTGCAGAATATGCTGTAAAGTGAATTGAACCGTATATTTGTGGGCAAAACGCATAAAAATGAAAAAAAATGCAGGCATGTATGAGGGTTTTGGCAGCCTGAGGGTTGAGGCAGTGCCAATGTCGGACAATGTTGCGGAGGTGGGGGAAGACAGAGCGGGTCATGGCACGGATATGGGGGAGAAAGGACAGTTGAGGGTCGAACAAGTTGTCTAGTTTCCTGACTGGCTTGGTGAGGTGGAATGAGCATCTATGGATGGTGATGCTGCCAGTGACTGAGGTACAGAGGTGCTGGCACAAGCCAACTAGGAGAGCATCGTCTTGCTGACATTCAACTGTAGAAAGTTGGCTCTCATCTCATGAGATTTTAGTGAAAAGTGAGGCTTTAAAAACAAAATTGTGTTGGTATCTAATATTTTCAACAATACCCTCCAGCATTGTCTCCTATTGCTAAATTATCTTTCTTTCCTTATTTTTTCTTTCTCAATGGGTTTCCAAATGCGTCGGCTGACCATAAAAAAAAGTCTTTCTCTCTCCCTCCCCCCCTTTCTCTCTTGGTCGGAACGGTATTTGTAGATGAGACAAGGACTTCCACTGAAGACAGCTCTTCTCAAGAGGATTCTCTTCTCTGGGGGTTGGAATGTAGTTTGAGGGGAGAAGCAAGACACAGTTGGCTTCCCCCCACCCCCTCCCACATACACACACACATACAAATTACATTTTAACTTAGCCAAGGACACAGAAGAGTGAGTTCTTCTCAGTTTCAGTCTATGTTCTCAAATACTGTTCCCAATTCCCAACCAGACACTTATCTAGTTTGCTTTTGAAGGAGTTAATTGACACAGTTCCAGTTGCTTTTATTGACATGCTGTTCTACCTACTCTATGGAGAAAATCAACTTTGAATGCTCAAATATGTTATCATCCCATCCTCGCACGACTCCTATCAGCCAGAGGATACAGTTCAAGATCCTGGTCCTCACCTTCAAAGCCCTCCATGGCCTTGCATCCCCCCACCTCTGCATCCTCCTAGCCTACCAAGCTTCGCGCTCCCTCCTGCAGCCACTCCGCCCCCATTCGCTGGAACTCCATCCCGCAGTCCCTCCTCTCGTACCTTACCTTGCTCCCTCAAGACCCATCTCAAGTCCCCCCTCTTTGACCGTGCCTTCAATCACCCTCCACTCTCCCCAATCCCGACCCCCAGCTTGGGTCCGAAACACTGACTGTCCAATGCCCCTCCCAGCGTGAAAGGTGCTGTACAAATGTAATTTTGTTCAAGGTTTTTCCACAATTCTGTGCGATCGTCATAATCTTATAGGTTAAGACAAGTTCATAACTGGTCTCCCAATTTTTTTAGCTGGTTTATTTTTTGCTTTTGAAGTGCATTGTTTCTTATATAATAATAGTCAATAATAGTCCTTGCATTTGATATAGCCTGTTGGAAAAATGCCCCTGGGACTGATGCATTTACATTGGTAAAAAAACCTCAGAAAATCTTGCGACAGTAAACCACCACCTCAATTCACAAAGTGTGACTCCTCTAGGAAACCCCATGTAGGTGACTACATGTCGCCAGGACTCAGCTGTGACCAGGCGTAGGGTCAGTGGTGAGATCAGCATCTTGTACCTGAGTCCCTGCAGACATGGCTCTGTGACCCAAGGTGATTCCTGTTCCTACCATGAAGTATCCTTTCCTTCTGCTGCTATTACATTGAAGTGCATTTTCAATCCCAGAACAAGGGTGACCCTAAATCACATACAGTGGGGCTGAAATTCGTAAAGTGGAAGTCCCTGAGCTCTAAAATTGTGTAACATTTCAAAGGTGAAGTGATCTGGCAGAGCACATACAGGAGGTGAGAGGAGAAAATTGAAGGGGAAAAAACAAGACAGAGCAAACAACAAACAAATAACTTATTTTGACGTGTAGACAAATGCCCTTAAGATGCAACCTGGTATTTGATTAGTTTTGTTGATAACACCTCGTACAACAATTACTCAGGACACCGACAAACCTGCTGTCAGACCATCAAATTCCTACACAGAAAGGGTTACAGAGGATCCATAGCAGCAGTTTTTGAGAACAAGTCCTGAGGATAAATGATTATTATTGATCTGAAGTGAGAAACACAATGAAAAGCCAATGCACTTCAAAATGATATCTGTGAACTGTTGGTTTAAACGCCACAGAAGATGCTGCCAGCTTGTTTATCAGTTAAGAGGCACGACCCAGCACAGCTTCCAGTCGACATAATGTGAGTAAACACCTCATCAGTGGCTGCTTTTGTTCAACTAGGAAAAATTCACAAACCTCAGCCATTTAACTTTCCATGATGCTGTTTATTTTGTTTTTGTCCCTTAGCTTCAGAAGGCTGGATAACAAAATAGCAATGATTCTTACATTTGCTACAGCACTTTTCAGGTCAAGAGGACATCTCAAAGCGTTCACAGGATATAAAGTGTCACAACTGTGCATTTTTAGGCATTTTGAAAACTTGTGTGTTAGCCTGGTACAGTGGGTATCATCAGTCTGGCTCATTTCTGAATCTCACCTCTCAGAATCTCACCTGGTTTAGCATTCTCATGTCTGAATCAGAAGGTTGTAGTTTCAAGCCCCACGTCAGGACTTGAACTCACATATTCTAGTCTGATGTTCCAATGGGAGGTGTTGTATTGTCGGAGGTGCTGTCCTTCGGATGACATGTTAACCCTATATCCCGTCTGCTTGTTCAGGTGGATCTACCAAACCTACCGCTGCGCTCTTGCCTCTACCAAATCCTCCTTCTACTCCCAGGTTATCTTGGAGGCAAAGAACAACCCCAGGTTTTCCTTTTCCACCACAAACCATCTCCTCCGTCCACCTTCCCATGCCTCGCCAATCCTCTCCTCAAACTCCAACTGTGAAGAGATGCTGGACTTCTTCAAATCCAAAATCGAGGGGATATGTTCAGTCACCTCTGCCACGTCCACAGCCACCCCCACTTCTCCTCTCCCTCATGACCCACCCCCCCAACCATCCCCCCCATACTCCTTCAACCCTATCTTTCTCTCCTCCCTCACCGCGACTGTTCGCAAACTCAAACCCACCACCTGCTCCCTCAATCCCATCCCCACCTCTCTCGTCATCTCCCAGCTCCACCTTCTAACCCCTCTCCTGTCCGAAGTCATCAACCTCTCCTTGTCCACCAGTTCAGTTCCCACCCCCCTATAAACAGCCGTCATCACCCCCATCTTGAAAAAACCTTCCCTGGATCCATCCCTCCTCTCCAGCTACTGCCCCATCTCTAACCTCCCATTCCTCTCCAAGGTCCTGGAACGGGTCGTCACGTCCCAGCTCCGCTCCTTTCTCTCTCGCCATTACCTCTTTGAATCCCTCCAATCCAGCTTCCGCGCTGCCCACAACACAGAAACAGCCCTGGTCAAAGTCACTAATGACATTCTGAACATCTGTGATCAGGGCTCCCTCTGCCTCCTTGTCCTCTCTGCCGCCTTCGACACTGTCGACCACTCCATCCTCATACACCGCCTCTCTGCTTTACTCAATCTTCACGGATCTGCCCTTGCCTGGTTCGATTCCTATCTCTCTCACCGTCTCCACTTTGTTGCCTCTAACGGTTTCTCCTCCAGCCCGCGCACTGTCATGTCTGGCGTCCCCCAGGGCTCTGTCCTTGGCCCTCTCCTCTTTAATATCTACATGCTCTATCTTGGTGACATCATCTGCAGATATGGGGTCAACTTCCACATGTATGCGGATGACACCCAACTCTATCTTTCTGCCTCCACCCTCAACTCCAGGACCACTGCTGTCCTGACAGACTGCCATCAAGTCCTGGATGAGGGCAAATTTCCTACAGTTGAATGTGAACAAGACTGAGGCCCTCCTGATTGGCTCCCGCCAGCGCCTCTGCACCTCAGGCTCTGGCAGCATCAACCTCCATGGTTGCACACTTCAACTCACAAAGCCAGTCAGGAACCTAGGTATCTTAACTGTCTTTTCTTCCCCACATCCAAGCCATGACCCGCTCTGCCTTCCCTCACCTCCGTAACATCGAATGACTCCGCCACTACCTCACCCCTCAGGCCTCTGAAACTCTTGTTCATGTCTTCATCACCTCCAGGTTCGACTATGCAAATGCCCTGCTTGTCGGCCTTCCCAACTCCTCCCTCCACAGGCTGCAGATAATCCAGAACTCTGCAGCCCGTGTCCTCTCCCGCACTAAACTCTGTGACCCCATCTCCTCCACTCTCGCCCGACTCCACTGGCTCCCTATCCTTCAGAAGATCCAGTTCAAGATCCTCACATACAAAGCTCTCCATGGCCTCGCCCCACCTTACCTCTGCGACCTCCTAACCCCCTATCAACCCGCCTGCTCCCTCCACTCAGCCGGCTCTGGCCTGCTCCATGTCCCCCAACCCACCCGGCCCACCATTGGCGGGAGAGCCTTCAGACTCTCTGCCCCCAACCTCTGGAATTCCATCCCCCAATCACTCTGCCTCGACCCCTCCTTAGCCTCTTTCAAGTCCTGCCTCAAGATCCTCCTCTTCAACCAAGCCATAGGCCACACCCCTTCCCCTCCTCTCTTTTCTCTCCCCTGACCCCAGCTCGGGTCTGAAATGCTGTACTATGTCCAGCACTTTGGGACGTCCTCCCAACGTGAAAGGCGCTGTACAAATGTAATCTTGTTGTTGTTGGATGTTAAAGATCCTAGGGGACTATTTGAAAAGAGAAGGCAGTTTCAACCAGTTTCTTGATCAACAATCCCCCAAATAAAATTGGTTATTCACTTCATGGCTGTTTGTGGGACACAGCTGTATGCAGAGAGCTGCCGTGCTCACCTACAAATACAGTGACTCCACTTTACAGTATATCTTGTGAAGCCCTTTGAGATGTCCTCATGACGTGAAAGGCACAATACCAAATGCAAGGATTATCATCATTATTATTGTTGTACAAAGGGACAATCTGAATGGTTTGTAAGACGGAACCACTAAACCTAAATGCAGATAGAAGTGTAACTCCAGGACTCAGTTATCATTCTCTGCTTACATTTTTTTTTAGATGAAATGTATTTGGTTCAATGTATATGTTGGTATTTTTTATGCATTATCTTCACGTGGCTCCTATGGGTTTTAGACAGGGCTTACCATATCTCTGTATCGTTTTTCAGTCTAGCCTGGGCTAAGAATTCCTGCATTTTTTCCTTTGGCAGCATCTCCTCATCACAATCAATCCACTTAGTAATTGCTAGATGAAAAAGACTAAGGTCCATCTAGTTTGCATTCTCCCATCCTGGTAGTCGTTTGCTACAATAATGAAGATGTTGATAACAATTAATTCTGTATGGACTAGTCTACAACAGAGTGGAAAGCTTTGAGAACCTTAGATCCAAAGTTGCCTAGTTCTTCCAAACATAGTACACTTACTATATGCCATGTCTCATATAGTGTATCCCAAAATATTATTTTCCCCAAAAATCTATCTAATTTGTATTTGAATGAATCAACACTTTCTGCTTCCATCATTTTCCGAGGGATCTTGTTTCGTGGTTTATCACATCACAGCACTCCACATCACATCACACTGCACAAACAGCAGTTGCAGGAAAGGGTGCTTGAGGCCAGGACACTGAATCATGTAAAAAGCAGTTTGATACTGTGATGGGAAGACTATAGGCTGAGTGTTCTGAAAAGATGAGATCAGATGGGCCAAAGAGCTTTCTTCATTTGTTTACCTTTTGAAGTTGGATTTATGCAGCAAAACTAAAGCCCGAACTGGCTTGAAAATCTGAACTGCACCTTTTCGTATTCATCATAAACACAAGCCCTATGTCGGTATTTTGAGTTCATAGTCTGGGCTGACACTTCAGTGTAGGGCTGGGTGGAGTGTTATACAGTTCCAAACACAAAAGTGTTAAGAATAGAGGAGTGTAGGTGAGGGGAATCGGAGAGTTGAGGGCTCGTGGGGAGTATAGATACCAACATGGAAGTTGGTCCAAATGGCTCGTTTCTGTGCCAAATCCCTTGATATAATTCATCCAAATCAATCTTGTGAACGTTTGTTTTGCACTTCAGGCAAAGCATGTTCCCATCGGTTTCTCTCCTACTTGTTTTCAACTTGTTTTATCTCCTGCATGAGGCCAACTCAGAGGTGTCTCAATTCATCTTTTCAATAAACTCTACATAGAGCATATGTATTAAAGTTAAAGCAAATTAATAGGCATGAACAAACTCCAATTGGGTTTGTGTTTTCTGATCCACAAAAGAACCTTCTTAATATCTGAACCGCAAAAACCTGAAATTGCTCCTAGATGGTGCCCCGTGTGAAGGGCACTATATAAATACAAGTTGTTGTTGTTGTAATATCTGATCCTTTAATGGTCTGCGATGATCCCTTTGATATCACCAAGTGAAATGTCTTGAAAGTGTTCTCGAACATTATCCACTGATCTTTAAAACGCCATTGTGTTACACTGAGAGGGATTTGAACTGTACAATGGTATAAAGCATTGAACTTTATGAGCCCATGTTTTTGTGTAAGCTAAAGCCAGGCAGGCGAACAGGGAAAACTTTAATTAATTGTAATCATAACACGGCAAAAATAATTATTTTAGATATTTATAGCTCTGTTCTCTCCTTGTCATACTTACAGATACATTAACACACAAACAAACAGAGCTGCAGGCTTATTTTGTTATTAATATTGCATTACCACCTCATCGAAATGTCTCAAAGTGCTTCACAGAATTTTACTGTGATGTGTAGCGACTGTGGATTTGGATGAGATGCTCAACTGATATTCCTTCTGCCTGTTCAGGTGGACATTAAAGATCCCATGGCACTATTCAAAAAGAGAAGGGTATTAAGGGATACGGAGAGAAAGTGGGAAATTGGAATTGAAAGGATTAGGTGAGGTACAGACCAGTCATGATCTAATTAAATGGCGTAACAGGCTCGGAAGGCTGAATGGCCTACTCCTGTTCCTATGTTCTAGTTTCTCCCAATGTCCCGGCCGACAATCCCCCAAATAAAAAATTGGTCATTCATTTCATAGCTGTTTGTGGTTTATCGTTGTGCTCAAATCAGCTTCCAGGTTTGCCTACAGATGCAAGGATTGTTATATAAGATACATCTCAAATTTCTGCACCCTTGCCCAACTCATGCTGTTTCGCATTAAGGGTAGACCTGTCCCTTTAAAAGATGCATAAATACAAAAATCGCCCTTATTCTCCCGACCTAAGTCTCCATGACCAGCTCCCCTGATAAGAGTGGCAGATGGTGAGTGAGTGGCTATCATCTGTGGCTGGAGGAACGACACAAGTTAAGTTTTATTTCAAATCTTTTAGGGGAGATTTTTTCCTTTAAATGACCAGACAGCTGTCAGTCTAATGGTGGGTGTCGAATACTAGTAGCGTAACCAGACATGAGACACCTGTCCACACATCTGGCCTGCAGGAAGCTGCTCAGTCAGTGCAGAGCCCTGCTTACTTTTCATAAATGTTGTTTGTCCACAAGACCCACAGTCACTGGACATTACAATACATCCTGTGAATTGCTTTGGGATATCCTCCCACTGTGATATCCAAGGTGCAATGCCAAATGTAAGGATTACAATTTTATTATTGATGCCCCAAACATGGTTATTTTGATGTCAAAATCTGATTCCTAAAGTTAACTTCATTTGTTAGACACGGTGGGATTTTGCGAGCAAAAAGTTCCTTTTTGACAATGGTCAGGTGTTTTGTGTCCCCTGATCTACCCACCCCCCATCGGTGGGTGGGCCTTCAGCCATTAGGCCCCCATCCTGCAGTTCCTCCGACTCTCTCCATCATTCGATGTCGTTCAGGACTCATCTTAAGACATACTGCTTGACTGGGTTCTCAGTCATCTTTTCCCCTCTCATGCCCAGCCAGCAGTGTTAATTGCTTTGAGATGTCCTCCTAACATGAAAGGCACTCTATAAATGTAAATTGCATTATAGTTGCATTGTTTGCGATAATCTCAGTTTTTTAGTTGGGTAAAGGCTGTGTGGAGTCACGCTCTCCGACGTGAGGTTGGTGAATGCTACCTTCTGCTATCTGAAAACTCATATTATACGTAATGGGTCTCGTAGAACATTCAACATTTTAGTTAATTGTGGCATGAAGTGTGTGATTGGAAATTTCACAGTCTCTTAAAAGTAGATGGCAGAGACCTTTTCTGCTTGGCCCATTACACATGCAGAAAGCAACAAAAAAAACACAGCAACCAGGAGATGATAAACAGGGATCAGTGCCAGGAAATATGAGCAAATTGAGTATTTACTGCATGAGAATTGCCATGGATCCACCAGAGGTAGAAAGCACTTGGAAACATCCTCCTGAAGTGAAAAGCAGTATATAAATATAAATTACATTGTAATTGTACAATAATAATAAATTATTATTACAATAACGATTATTACTATTATTGTACCCCAAATCGGAAATGCAGATGGCAGTTTTACAAATTCTGAAATTTTGGTTTTGCTGCCTTGGAACGCACAGAATGAATGATCATCAAATATTAAGTATCGAAGAAATCCATTGAGGGATTGAGGCAAAGGGAACAAAATTACACTATTGCTGAACATTCAAGTGGCCAGTCTTAATGTGTAAGATTATTTGGTCTTAATTTTCTAAATTCGAGGAGAATTGTGGATTATTCTTTAATCTATGGTTTGGAAGCTGTTTTTACCCAGTTTCCTTAAGATTCGGCTTCCAAGGTAAGGTTGAGTTCAAGGTTTTTCCACAATTCTGTGCAATTGTCATAATCTTATAGGTTAAGACAAGGTCATAACTGGTCTCCAAAATTTTTCAGCTGGTTCATTTTTTGCTTTTGAAGTGCATTGGTTCTTATATAATAATAGTCGTTGCATTTGATATAGCGCTTTATCACGTCGTTGAGATGTCTCAAAGCGCTTCACAGGATATACTGCAAAGTGGATTGACTGTGTAATTTGTGGGCGAAACGTGGCAGCCAATTGCAAACAGCAGTGTCCCACAAACAGTCGTAGATTGAGTGACCACATTTTTTTTGAGGAATTATTACTCCCGAAAAGCGATCTGCCAATCGACTAAACCGGGTTCCTACTTACTGACTGCTAGATAAACAAAGGTGGGTGGAGTAAAGGTGGTCCTCTCGCTTTCGAGGCCAGCTCGCTAATCACTACACTATAGGACGTCTTACCAGTGCTGGTACATTCATGGAATTATCACTTAATATAATGCATAATAGAAGGGTTTCTGCTACTCCGACACAGATTTGTCTGACTCAATCTTGGAGTGAGGGGCCTTCTTTAACCCTTGATAGAACTCTGATAATGTGCAGTGTTAATTTTTGTGTGGCCAAGATCTGATTTAACCATAAACAGCTAAGGATTAATCTGTCACTGCTTTCTAACCCTGGAGTAAACAGGTAACACTGCAGTCAAGGAGTAAACAAAAGGGACCAAGCTCCTCTCCGGTGACCATGCGTCATTTCAGAGAGGGCTAATCGACAACAAGAAGGCAACTTTCAATGGTTTGCTCACAAAGCTCAATGTCTGAGCTGTTCTCCATCATGTTCAACATCACTGTTGAAAAATCGCACTTCTAATAACATGGCAGTTTTTCACTATGAGGTTGATAAGTTCTTCAGAAATGACTGCTGGGGATTATGACACTGCAAATAGACTGGTGTGATGTTAAAACTAAAAGACTCCAGATCATAACACTATCCAATGGACTTCACTGCAGAATAATGTCACTTGTATCAGACGGTTTCTGCACATCAGTCCCGAGGCAAGGAGTGCAGACTTGTTCATGCAGAGAATCTTTGGTC